>NC_132797.1:11297500-11657500 GCF_048594095.1 Paramormyrops kingsleyae
AACTCCAGCTTTCCATGCTGGGAAGACTCTCCTAGCAGGACCTAGCTTTTAATGCTGTCTCTGAAGATGTTCTGCTTGACAAATCTCCCTCCCGGATGGAAAAAGGAGATTAACTGGTATATTAAAAGCCATCAGAGAGCCCCCATCTGTAAGCCGCTGGAACTGTCCCTGCCTCTGCGTTGGCAGAGCTAGAGATCGGGGTGGAATCTGCCGGAAACATAAAGGACCCTTCGAGCACCCTTCCTGGAGTGAAGAAATCATCTCCCCAGCCAGTTCTGGGATCTCTTCTGGTTTTGCATCACCACTGAGTATTTTATGCTAAACCACCAACGCAGTATTACAGAAATACATTTCATTGACATGTTTTCTGCTAAGGTAGAGTGTTTCTGTGGGTAGTGTCATTGTCCTACACCTGCAGCATTGGGGGTTTGAATCCCACCTCCGCTCTGTGTGTTCAGCTAGCAAATTCTCCTTCTGGGTTCAGCCCAGGCACCCTCATTTCCTCTTGCAATCCAAAGGCATGCAGTTAGGCTAATTTTTGTCTCTAAATTGCCCATAGCATGTCCTGTCCTGGGCATACCCTAGCCTTATGTCCTATAGCGTGTCCTGTCCTGGGCGTACCCTAGCCTTATGTCCTATAGCGTGTCCTGTCCTGGGCGTACCCTAGCCTTATGTCCTATAGCGTGTCCTGTCCTGGGCGTACCCTAGCCTTATGTCCTATAGCGTGTCCTGTCCTGGGCGTACCCTAGCCTTATGTCCTATAGCGTGTCCTGTCCTGGGCGTACCCTAGCCTTATGTCCTATAGCGTGTCCTGTCCTGGGCGTACCCTAGCCTTATGTCCTATAGCGTGTCCTGTCCTGGGCGTACCCTAGCCTTATGTCCTATAGCGTGTCCTGTCCTGGGCGTACCCTAGCCTTATGTCCTATAGCGTGTCCTGTCCTGGGCGTACCCTAGCCTTATGTCCTATAACGTGTCCTGTCCTGGGCGTACCCTAGCCTTATGTCCTATAGCGTGTCCTGTCCTGGGCGTACCCTAGCCTTATGTCCTATAGCGTGTCCTGTCCTGGGTGTACCCTAGCCTTACTGTATGTTCTATAGCGTGTCCTGTCCTGGGCGTACCCTAGCCTTATGTCCTATAGCGTGTCCTGTCCTGGGTGTACCCTAGCCTTACTGTATGTTCTATAGCGTGTCCTGTCCTGGGCGTACCCTAGCGTTATGTCCTATAGCGTGTCCAGTCCTGGGCGTACCCTAGCCTTATGTCCTATAGCGTGTCCAGTCCTGGGCGTACCCTAGCCTTATGTCCTATAGCGTGTCCTGTCCTGGGCGTACCCTAGCCTTATGTCCTATAGCAAGTCCTGTCCTGGGGCGTACCCTAGCCTTATGTCCTTTAGCGTGTCCTGTCCTGGGCGTACCCTAGCATTATGTCCTATAGCGTGTCCTGTCCTGGGCGTACCCTAGCCTTATGTCCTATAGAGTGTCCAGTCCTGGGCGTACCGTAGCCTTATGTCCTATAGCGTGTCCTGTCCTGGGCGTACCCTAGCCTTATGTCCTATAGCGTGTCCAGTCCTGGGCGTACCCTAGCCTTACTGTATGTTCTATAGCGTGTCCTGTCCTGGGGCGTACCCTAGCCTTATGTCCTATAGCAAGTCCTGTCCTGGGGCGTACCCTAGCCTTATGTCCTATAGCAAGTCCTGTCCTGGGGTGTACCCTAGCCTTATGACCTACGCTGCCTTTTAAGTAACTAGAACATGGACTGATGTCCATGTTTATTATAATAAATCCTTGTACGCAATGATAATGACCATGAAAAGAGCATGAAGGAAAACATTAAAATGAATGAAATGTTAAATACAAATGAGATGATAAAGAGCCGTGTAATCAATGAAACAGGTTAATATATGTGGAAAATAATGAAAGTGGAGAAATTAATGTACATGCAAGAGCATCAGATCCAGCTCTCTCTCTCTCTCATGAGTTACTGCTCTCCCTCTCCTTCTGCAATCCTATAGAGTGAGTTACTGCCACCCAAGCAATCATGTGGGGTGAATTATCCCCCTTCTGGGGACCATACTGCCCCCTCCGTTTCCCTCCGACAGCCGGATGGAGAAGGTATGCAGGTGACCATAACATCTGCTGCCTGAGCAGAGCGTCTGACCATGCACCACCAGGCTTGCAGCACAGGAACGACAAGCTGACAGGAAGCAGCGCTTCAGCAAGGTCAGGGGAGGGGTGGTGGGGGCCAGCGGGGGGCAGCGTGGAGCAGGGAACAGGCAGTCAGGGTCAGCTGGGCACGGGGAGGGCGAGGGGTGTCAATGTGAGGATGCAGAGCCCAGAGCTGCCAGGAACCAGAGTTTAGTGGAAATGCGTGACCCCCCCCCACAGCCTGACACTGTCGCTCTGCCAGGACGCCTTGGAGTATGAGGCGAGAGCCAGCCTAGGCTTTCACACAGACACAGGTGCACACACACATGCAGACAGACACGGGTACACGGGTACACGGGTACACACACACACACACACACACATGCAGACAGACACGGGTACACACACACACACACACACACACACACATGCAGACAGACACAGGTACACACACACACACACACGCACACACACATGCAGACAGACACGGGTACACACACACACACACATGCAGACAGACACAGGTACACACACACACACACACACACGCAGACAGACACAGGTACACACACACACACACACACAGACAGACATACACACAGTCCACTTATTCAAATCTTTATGGGGACTCACCATTCATTTGTATGGAATAACCATCCCATAAATTCCATCTTTGTATAAACTTGAGGTTCCTCTTGTGGGGACCGAAAAAAATGTCTCCACAAAGTCTAAATAACAGGTTTTTCTCACATAGTGGAGACATATGGACACACAGACAATGATGAAGGTTTGATATTGGGGGGATACAATTAAAATACAAAGGTCTATTTACTGGGGGGACGGATAAACCCAAATTAACTATTGCGGGCTCCACATTCACCCCATTCCCGCTGGCTCCTCCTGCCCTGCACCCAGACACACACACTGCATATCCCTATTTCCCCAGTTTCTGCTGTTAATGGCACCCTATGTGTGCACCTGTGTAACTGGTGCCAGTTTACCTCTGCGTTTTGTGGATATGATGTCTGGAGACCTGATGTATGGATGGTACTGGTTACCATGCTGAAGCAGAAACCTCAGTCTGCCCTAGAAAGGATGTAACCCCCAGGATCACCCCCCCCTACCCCCCCAAAGTGCCGCCTTGGGACCTGCTGTGCTTCCCAGCGTTACTGCCATTATTTTTGGAACCAGCCCAGCTCTTGTGCCCCATCACACAGACAGAATATCACCGAAATCTATGCCTCACGATCTGACCCAGAGTAACCCTCAGACATACCACCAGGGAATTACAACATCATTATATAATTACAGGCAGTACTGCTACTACGCACGTCTTCAGTAAATGGGGTCTGTATCTCTCTCTGGCTGATGCATGACTTCAGCCTTGAGGTGTTTGCATTTTGCTCAGCAAAGCCACAGACCTGAAGGAACCGGCTCAGTGCTCAGCTTCATTAGTTCACGTCGCTTGTATTGGAAATGGTCATTTATCAGTGTGACCGTAAACTGATTTGGAACAAAAATGTCTAAGTGTCTAAGCTCCAGCTATATCAATTCAAAACCCCAAATCTGGCTCAAAGCTAAAGGAAACTGGCCAAAATCTGATAAAATATCTCAAATAAATATGCCCATCGCAACACTATCGCTACATGTTTCTGTACTATTCATGGTAAGATCTGCACATTAAGAATGCTATCAAATTGATTGAACTGAATTGTAAACATGAGTATATAGTGGTACATGAACCATATTGGTGAGACTTCAGGTGTTGACTGTGAAAGAAAATCATCAATACAAGAGAAAAGCTGCAAATTTCATAAAGCATTTTAAACGCAGTGGTTAATGGTTGATTCTATAATCCTTGTTATTTTTATTGCTTGGTTTTGCATAACATTTAAAGGTTTTCAGGGGAATGCATGACATGCTATAGCAGAAATGCCTGTATTATAGCAACATTGAAATAAAATTCAAAACCATGTTACCAGGTTCTTGAAATAGTCCCTTAAACATCGGCCCCTTGGGTAAACGGACATGCTGCTGCAAAGATAACGTCTGCTTCCTCACAGAAACCTGACTCACAACCACTGGTATAGGTTTTACTCTTTACAGGAAAGACACACACACACACACACACACACACACACACACTAGCCTCTATCTGTAACTGAACATTTCCAGAAGCAGAGAGGAGACACAAAGCAGGTGCCTAGGCTGCCAGCCAAAGGAGATGCAGTCTTTTGTGTAAACGACGCTGGTGGTCACTGACTGCCTGTTTAAGGACGTGTCAGCTGGCTGTGAGTGCACTCCTGGCATCGGTGCAATGAAGCCCCACCCCCACCCCCACCCCCCAGAACACCTGTCCTACTGGTGACTCACCCAAGTGAGCAGCGGAACAGTTTATGTAACACCTTGCCTTGGGTTGCCTTTCTGAGCTTGGGGATTAACGTTGCATGTGACAGTGTTATACAGTGAACCCCTCTGATTGTCTGTGTGATGCTGTCATACAGTGAACCCCTCTGACTGTAGGTGTGACACTGTTATACAGTGAGCCCCTCTGACGGTCGGTGTGAAACTCTTATGCAGTGAGCCCCTCTGATTGTCTGTGACATTGTTATACAGTGAACCCCTCTGATTGTCTGTGTGATGCTGTCATACAGTGAGCCCCTCTCACTGTCTTTGTGATGATGTTATACAGAATGTCCCTCTGATTGTCTGTGTGATGCTGTTATACAGTGAACCCCTCTGACTGTTGGTGTGACACTCTTATGCAGTGAGCCCCTCTGTGTGCCTGTGTGACACTGATATAGTGAGCCCCTCTGACTGTCTGTATGATGCTATTATGCAGTGAGCTCCCTGACTGTCTGTGTGATGGTATTATGCAGTAATCTCCCTTACTGTCTGTGTGATACTGCTATACAGTGAGCCCCTCTGACTGTCTGTGTGATGGTATTATGCAGTGATCTCCCTTACTGTCTGTGTGATACTGCTATACAGTGAGCCCCTCTGACTGTCTGTGTGATGTTATTTTGCAGTGAGCTCCCTGTCTATGTGATGCTATTATGCAGTGAGCTCTCTGACTGTCTGTGTGATGGTATTATGCAGTGATCTCCCTGACTGTCTGTGTGATACTGCTATACAGAGAGCCCCTCTGTCTGTGTGACAGTTATGCAGTGAGCTCCCTGACTGTCTCTGTGAAGCTGTTATACAGTGAGCCCCTCTATTCAGCCTCTTACCAGGTTGTCACAGACCCTAACCCTTCAGCTAAAAATAAAAACGCTGAAAATGGAAGAGACTGAAAAATAAGCTAAACAAAAGGGCAGGCAGCAGAACTGTGGCTGGAATCCTCCCTGCAAGCCGGTGGCTGGCAGACCACCCCCCAAGGGGCCCGACGTGCGTCGCTCTCACCGCAGGTGGCTTCCGCCTTCCAGCAACGGCGGCCACAGTGGGGGGGCGACGAGGGCTCATCATCGCTGGGGCCAGCTCATCCACGCTGAAGGGTCTCCGAGCAGGCAGATCCCTTGCCTGCCTTAATTACCGTGGCTCCCAGACGCTGATTAATGGGGTGGCTGCTCCTGGGTCCTGATGAGGATATACTCTAAATATACCAAGCACAGAGGAGGGGAGGCTGCATGGCCACCCACTGCTCAGCGAATCAGGCGGCCCATATCCAGGAAGGGGCGGCTCTCCCAGCCCGTGTCTGAGACCCATTTGCTGAACCTTGAACCAACTGATTTGATTGGCTCTCCCAATGATGAGGCCCCACCTCCCATGTCAATGTGAGGACATGCTGGCATTAACCCCCAAACCTTTCTGCCCATACGACACCTCACCCCCCCCCCCCCCACCCCATTCATGGCCCCTGTTCTCCACAGAGTGAGCAGTCTTGTGGTCGACTGTCACACATGACATGGAGACATGACAAGCGTGGCCAGACATGATTTATATGCTCCTTCCTTCTAGGGGACATGCACTGAGCACATGGGATGAGACAGAGCATGTAACAGGGTATGATCACACCGCTCTGGAAATACCTGTGAATGACTCCATGTACCAGGAGGAGGGGCGTGGGGTGACCGCGACCGCAGGCCTCTAACACGGCCTTTCCCAGGCACAAGCATTTAGCACAATCAGGCACCCACCACTCTCCCAGACAGACTGCATATAAAACATTTTTATTTTGTGCATAGCACCATTGACACGAGTGACATGTTCTCTGAAACTGTCGCTGGCGTGGGGTGTCGTCCCACCTAGACACTGGCCGTGTGAGTGTTCGGGGTGCATCATAAAAACACTCCTCCTGACTGGGAGGTACCCTGATCCCACTACTGGACATTAATGCACCATCAGACACACTTAGGCTGGACCTCTGACCTTCAACCAGCCCCGAAACTTTACGGCGGGTTTAACTGCGGGGGACACGCCCATGACCACGACAGGTTCTGTCAAATCCAAACAGACTGGGAAGACTTTCATCACAAATGCCCCTCAAAACCTGAACCAAACATTGATCCGTGATACTTGCTTCTTTGCTTCGTTCTGTTTAGCACCAGTGGACAACAACACAAAAAGCACGTGAAGAGAGATTTACCATTAAAAAACTTGAATCAATTAATAAAAGTAATAAAGTAGGCCTCCCCATTTCATATATAAACCCAGAGTAACCTGCACTGCAGAAACAATTAGCATTCAGCGGATTGCCTCAGAAACACCACAGGATAACATTCACAGTAAACAACATCCTGACCCCACAGAAGTGCACAGCCCCTGTCTGCACCTGCAAAGGCTCATTCAACTCTCCTTAAGATGTAGAGGATTCCAAGGTTGTCGACGGTGATGAAGGTTCTGAAGTCAGGTGACACGTGGATCCTCTTCAGATTGGCCCCCTTCGTATAGAATGTCTGCAGGGCCTCTCCCTTCTCCACGTCCCACCACTGAAACACACAGGGACAGCTCGTCGATTGGCACTGCCGGCCTCAGCCCCCCCGGGCACGCAGCACAAGGCCCTGACTGATGGCTCATTAAAAAAAACATTTCTGCCTTAATTATTTCAGCATCGATCACACAAATGGGCACTGGCGAAAACTGCATGGGCGTTCGATGGAATTCGACTATGCAGTTTCGGACAGTGGGTTGTAATGGACGACACAGATGTTCATTCTTCATGGTGTGCGATGAAAGAAACAGTAAAATTACAGCAACTGTATCAGCCAACAGAGACTCCAGGAGTGGCAATGAGTGTGACGTCAACCCAGGGCACAGGCCCACCCCCTAGACCTGTCCCACAATTCCCTAGGGTTCCTGACTGATGATATCTAGTGACAATGTATCATGTACATTACACACTGTTTGTGAGGTGACATAAGGGTACAGTAAGTGTCATTCAACCAGACTACCCGCTGGTCTCTGAATTCTAGAATCATTCACATTACTACCCCCCCCCCCCCCCCATTCCCTTGCACCCAATCCTGAGTTCAACTGCTTCCACTTTCTAGACCCTATGGTTCAGACACCATTTTCACTGGTGGCTTTTGGAACATTACAGGACCTCAATGACCTCCAGATGGTCTGGGTGTCCTGAGGTCCAGTGCAGCTGTACAGGCTTACAGAACCCAGGCAGACCCGGCGTCGGCTGCACCGGGCCCCCAGCACTGCCCCCCCGCCGCCTCCCTGGACCAGCTCGGCCGCCTAACAGCCACGATTATCAGGCTGAGGCAGATGTGTGATTTACGACGGCGCTACGCTCGGGGACTGGAAATCCAGGAGGAGGAAAAAGGAGGCCATGGCTCCACACGGGGGGAGACCGGGGAGGACCGCGCCTCCTCCCGTCGCACGTCTCAGTGTTTCATTAATCATGAAATGGCTCATGGGGACAAATGTGGCCCATTTGTGTTTCCCGGGCAGGCGGGCTGGCGTGTCGCCCCGGCCACCATGGAGCTAAACGCCGAGCGCGGCCCCCTGCTGGCATCGGCGACCGGGACCCACCACACGGACACCTAAGACCTGTATTCGTGCTCCTTCGGCAGAACAGGAAGTCCCGTTCCCCGACAGAGTAAGAGAGCAGGAGCAGCGCAGTGAATCTCGGCGGCGTAACGGTATTTATGGTGCCGTTTAAATAGCAGTGTCCCATCATCAGCACTGCTCAGCCACATCTGTCAAAAGCAGAGCAGGAGAGCTGTGGAGGAGATGAGGAGCGCAGTGCAAAGCAGCTCACGGCTTAAACGGCCAACGCATCCAGTCACAGCTGCTGACAGACGGGAAACGGTGCAGGAACGGAGGATTAACAGCCGTGTTTCCAATGTCTTGCACAAGCAGCACCAGCGGGACGATCACATCAGCACACGCGCCACTCCGGAGGGGCCTGATACAGGCGGATCAGGATGATGGGCAATCGCACAGCTAAATGAAGTCCTAACGGTCTTAAGGCCACAGGCATGTGGGGGAGGAAGAGAGGCATTAAGCAAAGGGGACGTCAGCGCCCCCTGCTGGAATGTGCGGTAAGACAGGGAGCCCTGGGACTGAGCGACGCCCCGATAAACTTGCTTGGTGGGGCCGGAGCTGGCAGGGCAGAGCACCCAGGGCAATGCGATGCCATTTGAATAAACACTCCATAAACAAACCCGCTGTGTGTGTGTGTGTGTGTGTGTGTGTGTGTGTGTGTGTGTGTGTGTGTGTGTGTGTGTGTGTGTAAATCGGAGGGAACAGACACCGGGGATCATAACCATCCTAAAAAGTTGTGGGAAAGGAGACAATTAATCACCAGTATCTGACACTCGTGAAATGGGTGAAAAAGTGAACCTCGTATGGGTTCAAATGATTCGTGAGAGACACCGCCCCACACAATTCTTAGAGCTGGTATCCAGATGACCGTGTGTGTGTGTGTGTGTGTCCTCAGCATTAACAGGCTTCCCATGATGCAGCGCGAAGACAGAAACAGCGGCTTGTCCCCGAATCCTCTGAGAACAGCTTAAACACCACATAAACTGCTATTTTTACCTGCTTTTATTAAAGTAAAAAACGGCTTTTAACCTGACGGCAGCACTGAGACAGAGGGGCTAAAGCAGGCATGCAGGCTAGGGGGTGGGGGGATGGGCGCGCAGAGCAAGCCTCCACCAAAGAGAAGCTCGCTGGGCCCAGGGGGGGGGCACCAGGGTAACGCGGCGGCTGGAGACTCTGCCCATCTATTCTGCCGCAGCCATGGACACGAACACAGGAGGGCACCCATCCTGCTGAGCAGCGAGTGCATGCAGCAGGACGGTCACTGCACGCCTCCATTCACCCTCTGACCATCGCTACCAGTGAACCAGTCCGGGCCGTTTCCACATCCGGGGCAGAATTCACTGCATCCTTCTGTATTCCATCTGTAAACAGGCAGAAGGACCATTTTTCGGGAGACTGATGAAAGCGAATCAGCATGCGGCTCACTGACACTCGGCGTGCCGGGACAAACTGCATAGACGTGCTCCACTGCGTGACGTCACAGCAGCTGACCTACCACAGAAACCCGGCAAAATAAATTCACAAATATGACAGGTGTAACTAGCGTAGCAGGAAAACAAGCGAAGAGGGAGGTCTACAGGTCAGAGGATGGAGGGAAGGCGAAAGAGGAGAATGGGGCAGAGTAGAGAAGTGGTAAACACGGTGCCAATATCCCAGGAGGGACTGCCTCGCCTCAACCGCCTCGCCTCAACCGCCTCGCCTCAACCGCCTCGCCTCAACCGCCTCGCCTCAACCGCCTCGCCTCAACCGCCTCGCCTCAACCGCCTCGCCTCAACCGCCTCGCCTGTGCCCCCACTGCACGTTTGGCTGTAAGTGTCCCCCAGACCCAGCCCACAGTGGGCCGTCCGTAATGGTGTGGGGTAGTCGGTGGGGCTGTGGCGGAGGAGAGACAGTAACATTGTTCCAGACACACCACTCAGCAGCATTAAAGCAGTCCCGGCTCGGGGGGGAGCGTTACTGACGGGACGCCGGCTTCGCCTAACTGTGCATTAGTGGCAGGCGGAGCAGAGCCTCGCTGATTAAAAGCTGCCGACTTGCTGCCGTCACGCACCGTTTGCACACAGTAACGGCAGCAAGTCGCTGAAGATGCAGCCGAGTCGACCGCTCCCCAGTGTATTATGTCATCAGGCTGTCAGGCCATCCAATCAAAGAGGCCCGCCGAGGAGCCCCGGCCTGCGCTCTGATTGGACGGCCTGACATTGTAACTGTGTAATTTGCAGTGCGCCAAGGAGAGCAGCGAGACAAAGACACATCCACCCAAAGATGCCCCTCCCCCCCCACATACCAAAAGCTGACCAGAGCTGCTCTCGTTAACTAATTACACCACATGAACAGAGGGGTGGGGAGTGGCTTTCTTGACAAATTAAAGCGGACCTCCCGAAAATGGGCAGAGCCGTCGCCTACGCTCACCTCTCCTGCCCCGCGCCACGCTCACGCTCAGGAGCATCGATCCCCGGCCGTCCCCAGGGCCTCATGTCAGCACGCCATTAGCACGGCCAATCAGAAGCCGTCGACCCCTGCTTGACCGTCCCAGCGGTGACAGAGCTAACGACATGTGCGGCGTACAGACGCGGATGATGGCTACGGGTGTGAAGCCATCCTGGAGAATGCAGGGCTGGGTGTGATATTACCCACCCAACCCCCCCCCCCCCCCCCCGCATGCCCAACCCATTTCCACCACTCACTGCCTAACAAGACACACACACACACACACACACACACACACACACACACACCATGCTGCTGTTATTGCACTTCTCAGACCTGTTTACTCTGGATTTCATTACCAAATGGACAGCATTCAGTCTAACACACAAGCAGAGAGGTGACCAGATCCTATGGGACCAGAGGGATGTTTGTGCAGGCTGCTGCTTGCGGGGTCTTGACAAGCCGTCACCGGCTCACACCAAGTACGGAACGTTCCGGAAGCTTTCCTCTGGTCTGAGAGGAATGTGTCCCCCGCAGCTAGAAGAAAGCCTTGTGTGGCATGTGGGGGTTAGGAGGCAGAGTCTCGCTGGGCTGAGCTGAAAGCTCTGGCGCCCCCTGCTGAACGGATAGGTCACATCCGGCCCGAATCTCCAACAGTGAAATCAAGCAAGGAACAATAAAAAGGCAATATAACCCTAAGCCTGGTGACTGAGCCCTACAGACAGAGACCTTAACACCGGTCACGCCTGCGGATCCTTGAGTCTGAGGGCCTCACTCACCTTGACGTAGCCTCCTGTGGACACCAGCACCCTGTCGTCAGGCGAGAAGTGCAGGTCCGTCACCCAGCCGCCATGCAGCGAGTCCACGGAGTCCTTGCTTCCGCTGGAGCAGATCCTCAGCAGCGAGCCATCCGGCACGCACCAGAGCTGGGGAGACGCGGGGGACGTGGGTCACGCACAGGGGACAGGAGCGGCCCGGTGGCCCGAGGAGGAGTCGGGAGTCACGGCCTAGGCGCAGATACACACCCGAACCTCGCCGTTGTCGTCCCCCGTGGCCAGCAGCGCGCTGTCCCGGGAGAAGCAGCAGCTACGGATGCAGCCCTGATGCCCCGTCAGTCTGTGTAGGCAGCTCCAGCTTTGGAGGCTCCACACCTGAGGGAAGGAACGAGACCAGGTGCAGAGATGAAGGACTGAAGGAAGACGGCAAGGATGGGGCTGCTGGCCGACATTGCCGTATCTTCGGAGAGGGGGCGGGGCCTGTGGGGCTCACAGAGCACGCTCAGAGGGAGCTCACTGCACACAGACACACTGCATGCTGAACACTGGCAAACCCTCGACCAGTGTCCGGCCGGGCGCACCCGCAGTGCATGCCGGCCCACAAGGAGAAGGAAGAAAAACATCCGCACCGTCCTTGGCTGGGGAGAACACGGTGCAGCTTCCTCCAGCCCTGTGTGGTACTTAGTCTGCCTGTCTGACGAGAACACCACCCACCCACGCTTCACGTCTTAAAAGGTGCCTAGCACGAACTCCCAGAATACACCAGAGACACATCATCCACTCAGAGCAGAGCATTAACAGCATCCTCCCACAGAACAACCAATAAGAGCACAAGAAAGGTCCGAGGGGAGGGCTTTCGAGATTCCCTGTTGGTCAGCCCCGCCCCCTCCTCCGTTACCTTGGCAGTCTTGTCGGTGGAAGCTGTGGCAAACACGCGTCCGTTAGCTGAGGCGTCACATGACAGGATAGAGGCCTGGTGACAGGAGATGTCCTGGACCCGGTCCCCGGTGGCCATGTTCCACACCTGCCACACAGACGACTTAACGGTGATGCAAATGCGCACAATCGAGACACGTCACACAGGGAGGGACAAAGTGACCCATTTGTCATTGGTCTTTCAGGCGAGCGCTCAGAGGACGTGCCACTCGCTGTGACGACAGCAGGACAAACACAATGTGTCCCACGCATGACTGTGAGCATACTGGCTGCCTTCCAAGCCCTCTCCTCTATCAAAGTCACTCCTGCAATGTCAGCCGGTGATAAAAAGCTTCTCACTTAGGCCTGGGGGACTCTCCTACCTTAACGGTGCCGTCGTAAGACCAGGACAGCAGGCCGGGAGAGGAGGGAGAAGAGGTCAGGAACAAAAACCTCCTGACCTGCTCCGTGTGGCCCTGCAACACCCGACACTCCCCTGTCCTCCACTTCCACACCTGCAGGGGGAACCCAAGAGCTAGATCAAGTCATATCATAACGTCAAGGCATTACCCTGCACAGAGGGCCTAGTAATACACTGCTAGTCATGAAATTTCATCAGAGGAAGCTAATGCGGTCAGTGGTCACCGCGCGTCCGTTCAAAGAGCGAAGTCGACATGAGAGCCGCACCCTGATGGTGGCGTCCTCCGAGGATGAGATGAGCAGCTGCCCGTCGGCGTTGAACTGGCAATGCAGCACCATCCGCAAGTGGCCAGTAAGGGTGCACAGGACATCCCCAGAGGGCACCGCCAACACCTGGGGGCACAGATGAGCACATCACATAGGTGGGCACCCCCCCCCTCCCAGTAAACAAGCTTCAATGCAGTCAGTACTAATTAGCAACATCATTAGACCAGAGTTTCTGAACCCGGTCCTCTTTGCCTCCAGAGGGAGCAAAAATGTGGCCCGTCTGGTGATGCCTGAGGATCAGGTTGTGAAACGCTGCTTTAGATTTCAACAGACAGGAAGGATTTTAGCACATCATTAAAACTTAAAGCTTTCTGTATTTATCAAGATTTTATTTCCTTAGAGAAAGTTTAGATTTTTATGCCTGATAAATAAGCTGAAGTACTGAGGCAGCAGGAAAAGTGGAAAAATGAGAGATTCCAAAAACAAACAACTGGAGGGCCAAAGAGAGTGAAGGAGTGCAGTGAGGCAGCTAGAGAGGGAGGGGGAGGGGAGAGGCATGGCAAGAGGCTCGGCGCAGATGCTCTGGGAGCGACTACTCAGGTCTGTCTCTCTTCATTGGCCAGACGTCTCCTCTGGAGGGACTGCAGAGCGAGTGAAGGGGAGCTACTTCTGAAGAAAGTGCTGGAAGTACAAATGGCTCCCAAACAACTGAGTGAGCGAGTTTGGGGAAGAGGCATTTGGGACGAACATCAGGACTTTGCTGAAGCAAACCTCTGTTTCCCTCCTCACAGAGAGAGACCCCCCCCCCCCCCCCGAGTTAAACAGCAGTGCAACTGCGTTTTCTGGCATGTCGGTGTCTTGCTGTCATTCCACGCCGCGCTGAATCATTAAAGCTGCAGACTGCAGGCGCACAGGGGGGGACTGGAGAACATGTTGAGGCCCCGCCCACAAAAACGGGGGATGTCGTGCATGGCGGCACGAAGCGTCTGTGTTTACGTCGGGCTCGTAGGGGCGCGGGGGGGTTTGCCTTAGGTGGAGACGTTTTCGCACCAGGACTCATGTGGGAATTCTGTACAGATCCAGATGAAGAAAAACCCACTGATATTCTCCTGCTCTCTCTTTCTCTCTAAAACACACACGCTTAACAGCATAGGCTGCAGCCCAGTGGCGTCCCGCTCATGTACACCCTTCAGTTTGTGGCCAGTACTACATGCTACCATGGAAATGACCTCTTGGTAATTCTTGGCTGAGGTGAGCGCCCCCACCAGGCCAGCGCCAGCACTCCTTTCTCAGGTGTGACAGCGCTGAGACGGTCTCCTGTCCTGGAGTCGTCAGGCTGCCTGTCTGCCATCATTCATTTGTTGCCGTGGCGGCACAGTTACACCGTACCGGGGAGTTACACCGTACTCTCTTGGCGTCTTACGGAAGCTGAGACTCACACCAGCTGCAGGTGTCTCTCTCACAGCCTCACGATAAAAATAACCGTAAAGGCTGCCTATCTTCACCAGGCTAATGCTGCTATTTTCACTGAGCTGATGCTGGCTAGAACTGCAGGCCGGCCCCAGCACACTCACGCTGCCCTCCCCTCCGCGATCACGAGCGTCTGCCCACCTTCACGCTGCCTGTGTCTAGGCCCAGGGCCACAAGCATGTTCCTGACCCCCAGGGCCAGAAGCTGAAGAGTCCGGAAGCTGAAGCTCCTCAGCACCTGTCTAGCGGCTGGTATCCGTCCTGTCTGAGACAGAACACACACACACAGGCAGGCGCACACAGGCGCACACAGGCGCACACACACACACACACACACACACACACACACACACACACACACACACACACACAGGCAGGCGCACACAGGCGCACACACACACACACACACACACACACACGCACACACGCACACACACACACACACAGGCAAACACACAGACGCACGCATATGTGGTCACAAGAGGCTAACCTCAACCCCCCCAACTCACACACACAAATACAAGACTTTTGGCATTTCTGATCGAGTCAGATTGTTCTAAAATTGAGATTCCCCTTGGGGGGTGACTGACAAAATGGTCCCCACGATGTCAAAATGACAGGTTTTCATCACGGCGTAGGGATATTTGGTCCCCACAATGTAATATATACATGAGCACAGACACAGACATACTTTTCACTCCCTCCCTGATCCTACCTGCAGTCATATCACACACCATGGCGCATGAGCTCGTGCACCATGCAGATGTACCACACCACTATCCGCAAAGCCTGCCATGGAGATGTAGCCCTCAGCGATGGACTGATACCAGCAGGCCAGTGACTCCCAGTAAGCAAGGCCAGTCACACAAGAGTGCCCCCACCCCGGAACTAAATCCCTGGCATGACTCAGGCGCCCTCACGCCACACCTGGCCGGGCCGATGGACTGAAATGAGCGCATGGACAGGAAGAGCGAGCGGATGGCTGAGGGGTGACAGGAAGTACAGTGGTGAGGTGGGGGGGGCGGGGGGTTTACAGGGAAAAGCGGAGGAGAAGCGAGGCTGCGAGCCGAGGACAGGAACAGAGCGGCGGATGATCCCCCCCCCCACCTGCAGGACCCCGTCTTCCCGCCCCAGGGCCACGGCAAGGGGGGCGGGGCACAGCGCCACGCAGCGAATCCGGGACTCCTGCGGCTCCGACTGGAGCACCATGTCTCCCGTCGTCCCGCCTCGGACCTGAGGATGCAGATACAAGCAGGTCGGTGCGTCACACGTCAGAGTACTTTCCTGTCCAGAAAGAACTGGGGAAAAAGGAAGCAAGAGCCTGACCTGCAATCGATTCATGTTGTCCGCAGCCAGGATGGTGACGGCAGCCCCATCAAAGAGCACCTCAGAGTCCCGCTTCAGAGAGACCGCGCTGGAGATGTGGACCTGGCAGGTCTCCCAAAGCTGCAGAGCACAGGAGAAGCTCAAAACAAGTAACAAGTACAGATCACATTACCAGAACATTAGAGAAGAGCTGTTTGGTCATTACATAACACCCGTCACAGCTAGGGGGCACTCTACGGACACCAGGGTGAGCAGAAGAGACCCCCTGAGATGGCGGCAAGTCAGAGCGCTCACCCTGACAGTCTCGTCGGAGGAGCACGAGAGGAGGAGAGCGCCGTCGGGAGAGAAGCGGACGCAGTGCACCCAGCTCAGGTGACCCCTGAAGTCAGTGATCTTCTTCTTGGTCTCCATGTCCCACAGCTGAAGCAGGATTCAAAGAGACAGACTGCGAGTCAGTGCTGAAGGAGGGGGCAACAACACACTGCCAGCCGACAGGAGGAGTACATAACTGAGCGAACTCACTGCCAGTTAAGATAACCAGCTCACCAGCCTCACCAGGGATTATCTATCATCTATCAAGACGCCAGGACCCAGGCTGTTAATTTAAACCCACTCCTCTTTCCAGGCACCTCAGAGTTATATATCATAATATATCATGTGCTTGTGCTGCCTGCAAAATGTCAGTTCATCATTACTCCAGAATTAACTCCACTATTAACTTCAGGAGAACCACCTTTCTGTGGGATCAGGTAATAATAGTCCAATTTTCTGAATAATTTCAGTTTGTATCTGGCTATAGTCAGAGCTAACACAGCATTTCAATATTCAGCTGGCTATTCATGTGACCATGTGACTGGTCACGTGACAGACGGACAGCCTGAGGTCTCACGGGAGCCCTGGCATCCTACCTCGACGGCGTAGTGGGAGAGCGCCACGGCGACCAGCTTGCTGCTGGGGCAGTAGTCGCAGAACTGCACCGTGCTCAGGCGGCTGGTGCGGATCTCAGACAGCAGTTCCCCCGTCTCCACACTGAACATCTGCCAACATCAACAAGCCTGCTCACCTGGTGACCGTTGGATGGCAGTACGCTGCACGGGTCATCAATAACCGCGATTACGGGCGGGGCAAAGTGACAGAACCGCGCGGGGCTCCGTATGCCTGCTGATCCCCGCTCTGCCCACGGGGGCTCCCCTTGTTCACTCATGAATAATAGATTCAGCCCAGCTGGGAGGCTGCGGAAGCGGGACGCCACCCCAGCCCAGGCCTGCTGGGGCGTAGCGACGCCACCCAGCACCGGCACACAGTCGTTAGCGCCTCTGTCAGCAGGCTAATTAACAAGGCAGCCAGCCAGGGATCTGAGCAGCGTCCTTTGCTCTGAAGTGACACAGAACTCAAGCCCCCCCCCCCCCCCCCCACACACACACACACACCCCTCAAGCCCACACACACACATACACATACAACCTGAGCCGATATATATATATATATACACACACACACACACACAGGTTTGTAACTATATGTTTGTGGGGACTCTCCATTCATTTCTATGGGGAAAACTCTAATCCCGACATGATGACCTTAACTCGTCCTAAGCTTACCCATAAGTAACCAAATAAAATATGACACACAACGCAATACCACGCAGAAACAAACACACACTTGTAGCCACACACACACACACACATCCCAGTAAACACAGCAAATATTGTTTTCCTGAGGCCTCAGAAATTAAATCTGGGTAGATGTCCCAACACAGGCAAGAAACCTGTCACCTCCCTGGTCAACAAATGCCAGTGCTGTACAAACGGTTTCTCTCTGGGGACATGGTGGGGCTGCCTCGCCACTGGCAATCCGGCCCAGCTGGACAGGAAAACACGCACATACTCACGAAGACGGCATTCTTGGCAGCACAAAGAAGGTGCTTGCTGTCTGCGGACCAGCTGCTGCACTTCACTATGGTCTCTAGCTCCTCATCTTGGTCACCCAGGAACTCCTTGATGTCTATGGACTTCCACTCGTTCGCCGAAAAAACGTCCCACAACTGTAAACAAGCATGGCTGCCGTTATTCCCTTAAATGGAAAAATGGGTGGGGCTCAGAAGCCTGGGTAGCAAAAAGGGGTGGGGTTATACAGGGATGTGGGCGGAACTTTGTTCAAAGATAGACAGGCAGATGGGTGGAGTCTCTCCTCATATGGGTGGGGTAAATGGATGAGGACACACCTTCAGTGTCCCGTCGTTGGAAGACGTGGCCAGGAACTTGTCGTCAGGTGAGAAGCAGCAGTGGTTGACTGGGCCCATGTGGCCAAACATGGTGTTCTGAGAGGACTGCCGGTTTGGGTTCCATAGCTGGGGAGAGAGCGACGTGTCCAATGGTCACCCTCAGACGGTACGCCACCCACAGCCTTCCTCTCACGTGAATGTACGTCATTAGCGGCGTGGCCTCCTGCAGCCCGCACCCTCACCTTGGTGTTGAACATGCCGTCGTTGGAGCAAGTGGCCAGCAGGATGCGCCGTCGCGCATTTGTGAACTGGCAGTGGTTCACCTGCTCCTCGTGCTCCTCGTCGAAGGTCCGGTTCAGCATCCCACTCTCGGCGTTCCAGAGCTGGGCCAGAAACATGCCGATGAAGGGCCCCCGTAAAAGCACGCTTTCCCACCAAGCTCAATTTAATTTATTTTTATATAGCGCCTTTCACAACAGAGTTGCCCAAATGCACTTGACAAGAGTGTGTGACAATCCATTACTAGATCGTCATTTATACAGAATGCCTCTGGGGGTCCAAATATGACTGACTGCCCAACCCCACCTCCCCCCTCATTTATACAATGACGTGAAGTCCCCCCCCCCCACCAACCGCCGTAAATTAAATGTCCAACTTGCCTATTTGCTTGCTTAATGCTACTAGCAATTCAAATCATGCCCATGCCCCTTAGCTCAGGTAGGCCAACAAGTCACATGACATGGCCAGAGATGTCAACCATTAGCCGCTGAGCCCAAGTGAGCTCTGGCAGCACGGTACTGAAGGTCTGCTGGCGCTCATTAGATGCTTAGCCAGGCTCACGGCGGCACCGGGACTCAAGGCTCCCGCCGTGGCGGCACAGAGAGCGGGAACGATGCTGAAGATGACATGATGGAGCCGAGCTGGCCCGGCTCAGTCGCCTCTTACCCGGACTTTCTTGTCGCTGGAGCAGGTGGCGATAAGCCTGTCATCAGGAGAGAAAGCGCAGCACAGCACCTCGTCCTCGTGCGCCTGGATGTCAAGGAGCTTCTCTCCGGTCGTCGTCTTAAATACCTGTGGCCACAAAAAAAAAAAAAAAAAAAAAGCGACCAATCAATGAGGTCTTTAAAGAAGCACCGGTCCACATGTGCAAAAAGCGCAGTCTGCTTCCAGCTGTGAGACGCCCAGCATCTCAGTAAAGGTGGCCCTCTAGTGGAATTTTCAGAACATTATACTTTCTCAAACAGGAGGTTAGCAGAGAGGCTTACATTTAGGATGCTGCCTGACCCACAGGAGGCGATCTTCTGTCCATTTCGGGAGAAGCAGGCATACAATATGGATCCCTGAAGAGGTTTGACCACCAGGTGGGACAAACTCTCCAGGCTGCTCTTATTACTGGAACGGAACAAAGTGTTCAATCAAGCACATTTCATCAGCTCCAAGACGTCAAGTTCCAGCCAATGTGAATAGAGGAGGCACCCAGACGTGCCTGAGATACCTACACCCAGTCCAGGTAGAACACGCCCCCACCACTGGCTCGCTCCTGAGCCCGCAAGTGGGCCTGTCGGTATACTTCGGAGGAGTTTGGCTGGGCCAGGCCGAGCTGCACCACGTCTGGGAAAGGTTTCTGCTCCAGGTGGTACCCATTCACCGAGAGGAACTCCTGAAACTGCTCTCGCACGGTGCTATTCTACAAGCCCACCAGGGGGGCGAGAGAGCAACAAGGAGCAACATTGACAGACAACAGAGGCGGTGAGGAAGAGAAATAATGAATTAAAGAGGTAAAGAGAGTGAAAGTGAGATTTATACAGAGACAGGCACTGCAACTGTATAGTCAATCTTTACTATCCATAACCACATGACCTCCACAAACCTCTTTATCCAGTATAGCAGAGTATTCCAGATAGTCGTTGATGAGAGGGGCGGGTCCCATGATCTGAGCTTTGGTACTGACCCAATTCAAGGAGAACATGAGTTCACACAGTTCCTAGGAAACAAAAACAGCACATGTGACATTAGGCATACATTCTGAATTGATAATAAATTGAATTACTGCCAGCATAGAAGGTAGCCAGTCATACGCTGTACAGGTTTAATAAAAATGAATATTTACTTAAGCTGATAAGTTGAGCACCTTGATCAATGCCACTGACCAATGACTTTGCTTGATTTTATCTTTCAGCTTGTTACTTAACCATGCGCGAGACATATAGTTAATATTAGATGAGGAATACAGTGTGAGAACCATGTAGCGGGTGTTGGTCTAGGGATGATACCTTGGAAAGCTCAGCCTGGGCCATGTGGTAGGTGAGGTATCTGAACCAATAGAGACTCTCCTCATTGCCAGACAATGGGGGTCCCATCTTGTAGAACTGGTTGTACTGACGCACTACTTTGGAGTGTAGTTCCTGAGGGACAACACACACCGAAGTCAGGCTTGGAGGCTCTTCTGATTCCAAGCAGCCACAGACACAGACACAGACACAGACAAACACACCCATATGCATAACTAGCACTGCAGTATAATCCTAAAGGGAATTCATTCAACTGTAGTGTTAAACCTTCCTCAAAGAGAGCTACTATAAAAGGAGAGTGACTGACTGGTAGCGACTATTAAAGAACAAGGAAAGAGAAATCAGTGCAGCATTACAAAATAAGGCCCAGAATAGATCAAATGGAAGAAGATGTCGATGACAGTAGGCCTTTGAGAAGATGAGAGGACAGCACACCAGCAGAACCACGCTCTGCATGTCACGACTCCTCACACATACCCGAAAACGGTCCCGGTTCTGCTCGACGAGGAAGTCCAGCTGCAGGTCATGCAGGTAGTACAGGTAGGGCTTCTGGCTGCAGTCGCGAAACAGGAGCGATTTGTTCACAAACTCCTGCAGCATGTCCTCCACTTCCTCTGGCTCCAGATCCCAGAGGATAGACAGGACCTTCAAGAGAACACAAGGCACATGGGTTTTGGGGAAACAGTGGCCTAAAGTTTCATGCTGGGAAGCCTGTGGTCAGAATATTGTCATTTTAATGGTTCATCTCAAGCTATTTTCTTTCTATCATTTTGTACCATCACACACATCTATGCTCTAATGCTGTTCATACCAGACATTTACCCCCATACTCTCCATACCAAACACATTGTGCCCAATACTCCCATACTCTCCATACCAAATGCATTGTGCCCAATACTCCCATACTCTCCATACCAAACGCATTGTGCCCAATACTCCCATACTCTCCATACCAAACACATTGTGCCCAATACTCCCATACTCTCCATACCAAATGCATTGTGCCCAATACTCCCATACTCTCCATACCAAACGCATTGTGCCCAATACTCCCATACTCTCCATACCAAACGCATTGTGCCCAATACTCCCATACTCTCCATACCAAACGCATTGTGCCCAATACTCCCATACTCTCCATACCAAACGCATTGTGCCCAATACTCCCATACACTCCATACCAAATGCATTGTGAAGTAGCTGTTTAGTAGGATTGTGTATTTGTATACCTTTGTATAAATGACTGACACTTATTATGATTAACAAACAAATGATTGATTACGTAGAAACTAGTTGCAATGGTTAAAGATGTTATGGTGTTGCTGATGGAAAATAGGCCCTTCATTAACACCAAATAAATAAATTATTATTCAATTATGAGTCATTAAAAAACTGTTAGTTAAACATTAATCTATTGGTTACTTTAAAACTAACCTTCATCTGGGTGATCACATAGATATGTGGGGATCTGGGATGTAACAGCTGGTCAGAATATTTGATCTGTTGTCTGTCTGCATGTCAGATTTGTGGCAATGCCTCATTAGGCAGAGAAATACTGCTGCTCTCAAGCAGTCACTTAACAGTCAGTGTACTGCTGAAGCGGTAGATCAAATAAGCCATAGATAGGGGATAAGGGTTGCGAAGTGATTTCCCTTAGAAAATCATTTTTAGCAGTTTTAAAATGCAAAAATACAGTATTTTATTTTGATACATGCTGGGCCTTTTGTATTTCATAGTTTATTTTGATATAATTAGAGTATTTGGTATCTTGATTTTAAAATACACTGTGATGTAACTTTGCCCTTCCCCGTATACTCCCATACTCTCCATACCAAATGCATTGTGGCCTATACTCCCATACTCTCCATACCAAATGCATTGTGGCCTATACTCCCATACTCTCCATACCAAACACACTGTGACCTGTACATCATACTCTTCATAACAAATGCATTGTGACCTACACTCCTATGCTCTCCATACTGAACACACTATGACCTATACTATCACACTGAGAATTATACTCTACAATAAACCCACAATTAGCAATACGCAGGCACAGTGCTGCCCTTACCTTGGGTGGCACTTTGACATCTTTCTTCAGCACGGTGAGGTCCTTGTACAGCGTTTGCGAGTCATTCTGCAGGACCGTGATGCTCGCATCCATGGCCTCGTCCAGCGCATCGTAGTCGTACGAGGTCGATTTGCGGATGCGGCGGAACTGCTTCTGCCGCAGCTGCCGCAGGTAGTAGTCCCACCTGTCTGGGAAGTCACGGAGCAGTGCCCCGATCAGGGACACCACCAGGGGGGAGCCTGAGCCACACGGGACACAAAAAGCAACGCATTAACCAAAGTGCTGCATCCCAAGGCTCATACATCTAGCTGACATGTGAATACCGCAAAAAAAAACCCTAACAGCTCTCACAGAATAACAGAAATACACCTAGAACTTGCCAAAGGCTAAAAGAAGCACCTCTTTGGCTCTCTATGGGAAGAAACGATAGCAGCATTAAATGGGATATTTTCCATCAGATCTGGCAGCCATTGCTGCTGCCTTTTCAGAATAATGACTCATGCGATTCCCCCAGAGGTGGATATAAACATGCTGGGCCTGTGAACAACATTCCCAACAGCTCTCTCTGTTGTTCTTTTTAAAAGAATACTCACACGGTTCATCTTTTCTTTGGTTATATCTTGATTTTGTGCCTTTTTGTAAATTTTTTCCCTCTTAAATGCAGTCCCGATATTATTATTACCATCTGGATGATTTAGCATTTTGGGTTCAGGCTGCCAGGGCTGGGTATTCGGATGCTGGCTCAGGCTCAGTATGTGTGGAGTTTGCATGTCCTTCCTGTGCCTGTTGAGGTTTCCTCTGGACATACAGGCTTCCTACCAGACATCTAAATTGCATATAGTGTAAAATCATGTTTATGAACGCCTGCCCCACGATAAACTGGAATCACTACCACGGTATCCCCTGCCATGGGCCACGTATCTCTAAATTTTAGAGACTCAGAGACCGTGGACTACATAAGTGGTTATGGAGGATGGACGGAGAGTAATTTTTTTAGCTTAACTTATCCATATGCTTTTCTTCATCTCACTGCCAAAATACAAATGGCAGCACATTCTGAGGTTAACTCACATTTGCACTCTTTGACGATACTGCCCGCCTGCTCTGGAAGCTCCCGCACCGTCTTGTTAACATACAGGCTCAGAACCTCCAAGGCTTTATTTTGGTCCAGGCTGCTCTCCACCTCTACCTCCTCTCTGTGGCCTGCAGGGAGAAGCAGAAACACACATGCCTCCATTTTGGCTTTCGTGGGGACTTCCAGAGGAATCGTCTTCTCACAAAAACTGCCGAACCCGTGTGGCTGTTTTCAACGGAATGAGAAACCGTCATCACTGTGGCCTGTATTCACTTTAACCTGACGGTGGAGCGGCAGCGTACCGCTCACAGAGTCCACCAGGCTCCGGTTTCGAGTAGTGAGCAGCACCCGGCACTGGACATCGAACATCTTCAGCATCGCCCCGTCCCAGATGTCGTCCAGGATCAGAAGAGTCCTGGTGACCAAAAGGAAGTCATGAATAGAACATTGTTGGGTTACAGCTTGAACAAATAGATGCAAAAAGTCCCCATTCACAACAAAAGTAACTTCATTAACAGCACAGATCATACAGGATATAGCTGATTCTGGGGAATGTGCATTGGCATTTCAACGGCCTGAATCTTCTCTAGGATGCCACTGGTACATACAGGTGCGATTCATACCTGGGGTACTTGTTCAGCATAAGGAATCTGAGCTGTTCCTTAGCCTCTTCAATGGAGCGGGGTCTCCGGGCAGAGGAGTTGTTTTTCTGTTCCAGACGGAAGCACAGCGACTGCATCTTCCCCAACAGCCCCGGCATATCCACCTGGCCAACTGACAACCAATGGACTCCTCCGGGGAAGCACTCTGTGGTTCCACATGGACAAAAGAATGATCGGCAGTATGTTAATTCTGATAATACGCCAAAGACTCCACCCTCCTCTAATCTATTAAGCTTCCACTCATTGTTCCCACCTTTAATGAGAGCCTCGTCTCTCACGGCCTCGGCTGCCAGTACGGATTTTCCTGACCCCGCCATTCCGAACACGGTGACCCAGCCGGGGTTGTCCTTAAGCTTGTACAGCTTCTGTCGGACCTTGTTGATGAGAACTGTCCGGCTGACGAACACCACAGGCCTCTGTGGGACTCCGCCTTCAATAAGCACCATCTTAACTGAGGTACAGACACCGAAAGGTCAACGAGTACCGTTTTAACATAGGTACAGACACACAGAGATCACTGAGGAATGGATGTAATCTAGCAAAGACAGACAAAAGACACTATTGCACCCATTATTGTTCTGTTGTTTGTGAGGATGCCTGTGTTAGCTCCTAGATCATACCAGACAATTCCCACAAGTCCCTGCAGCATGGGGGAGAGTTTTACCGTAGGGAGTACCTCCATCTGAGTAGCTCTTCTGTACCTCTGGGGAGATGAGTGGCAGATCCTGCTGTAGCAGGCAGGCCAGGTCCCCATAGCCCTCACGGATGAGGGCATTGTACAGGGAGACGTAAGCACGGTTGTCCTTCTGCAGGACCAAGTCGACAAGGGCAGCTGCTTGCTCTCTCCTGGTGGCCTGGATCAAGCCAGAGACAGAGGCTATTCAGCATTTTCTTCTGCAGAATTACACTACTCTAGGCCCATTTTACAAATAGGAGCCACTCAAAAACATATGCAGGACTCATTTGGCCTCAAAATTATATGATTATTTTATGTCTTGTTTCCACCAACACAGAGCCGGTGCTGGACTGGTTCTCGCTTGGTGCCTTTTCAGAACCTGCATGCGTTTCCACCGGATTAAAAAAAGAATGGAATGGAAATGTTATGTCCGTTTATGTGAGAGTAAAAGTTAATATTAATTTATTTTGATATGTTTTGAATTTTGAATCTTTATAAGCCGCTGAACTGAAAAAATAGCCTTTAAGTGTCAGTTTTCAGAGCATGACTCGTTGCGCTCTGTCTCTACGGCCTGTATCTACCTTTGCCTCCTCAATATCCGGGGATTTTTATTGTCCTCTGTACATGTATGTGTTCTTAGTACTGGAACTGGTCTTCAGCAATGGAAGATGACATAAAACGGGTACACAAGAACACAAGTACGGTCAGGTACGCATATTGAGATTCACCCCAGCTTTTCTGGGGTGCTGTTTTTCTGGCCCAGGGCCACTTGAGGTGGAAACACATGGAACCAGGTGCAGATTGGGGGAAAAACCCGGCACCCACTCCGGCACTGCTTTGGTATAAACGAGGCATCCCAATCAGCCTTGGCTTACACCATTTTCATAAATAATGAAAAGACCATTACTCTGTCAAAACAAATCACACTGCTTACAATTAAATTATTTTAGTTTCAGGGTCTTACCCTTTCCCATCATTTCAACAAACCTCAGAAGACTCCGATATCACTGCAAGAATCTCACAACTCACCCTGCTGCTGACACTATTCTCTTCATCAGTGGTCAGCACTGTGTCACTGACCATGTGGTCCATGAGGTAGGAGGCCTTGATGTCCTGCTCCAGGACAGTGCGAGAGCGCAACAGGCAGCTCCGAGCCCGTTCCTCCATCCTGAGCTCCGGCTCCTCGGAGGCGGCACATGCAGCGTTCCCGCGGTGATGAAAGACAGGTCACGGGGCCAATGTGTCTCAGAATGACTCACGAAGGGGAGTATCATACAGTGTATTCAAAGGAAACCTTTAACGTCAAAATTCATGTTATCAGCTTCAGGAATCAACACGGCCTTAAGGAAATAAGTCGACAGGAACCAGTAAGAAACTTAAAGACACTTTCCAAAGAAAAGAACCTCTGAAATTTACAGTTTGTTTTCTTTCCCTAATACGTCAAGAAGTAACATTATGTTTAAATAACCAACAGTATTTCGATGGTATTAAACCTTGTAGCGCGTTTACAAGTCAATACCAAAGTAGATAGCAACTTAGTGATAAAAAAAATCTATTTACTATTAATAACCTTTAAATTTGTCGTACTGTTGCCCGTCATTAAACCGCTAATTGTATTAGTCATTGGTCGACAGCTTAAAAATGTACATAAACATGTAAATATAGCAGGTCCACCACAACATTACTTCGTCTGAATAGTTACTATACAAATTTATATTCGTCCCTTATTTTCATTTAGCTAGTCATATTACGAAGAGCGATAACTTACTAAATTCCGTCAGCTGGTTTCCTTCCGTCCGATGTTCAGTGTTTACACCAGCCGTGGCAGTTTCGGAAATTCACGGTGATATCATTTCGAAGTGCGCGTCCCTGAGTTTCAACAAAACAACTTCCCTGTTCGCCAGCGGCCAATAGCAAGCCGCCGAACGATCACGTGACGGAGCCGCGTTATTTCGAATGGTCACGTATCCAGGCAGATTTGTTGCCAGTGAACGGAAGGGTGTGTTCGGTGAATGTTAAAGATTAATCAACTTTTAAATTACATTTAAACGGCTATGTAATACATTTTTAAAATCCCATCTACACCCATCCATCCAGTGATTATTAAAAATATAATTTAAGAAGCTAACATTTCTTTATTCTTAAAGAAGTATGGTACAGTATTTTTAAAACTTTAGCGACGTAATGGCGTTAATTTTAATATCATATATATTTTTTTCTTCACATCAGAGGTAAGCATTTTTTTTTGTCAACAGCAGTCCCAAAAACTGTGCCAGAGATGAGCATGGGGGTGAGATCGCTGCTTCCTGGTGGGCACATTTGCTCATTGTTAGGCAAGGGGGTGTGTTCGTGGGTGGTGGGATGAACTTGTTCAAGGGGGCTCAGCCTGCGGTTGGTGCACTTCTCTGTCCCCAGCAGCTTATCCAGGGCTTTCACACGTCGTTCCTGCTGCAGCCAGTACAGCATCTCAATGCGATCCCAGCGCATCTTTTGTCCGTAAGGCCTCCCCTGAAAAACACCCCAGAGAAGTAAAACAAATGTGTTGTTTATCAAATCCTTCTATTGACAGTGACTTACAATGTGGCACCTTTATTTATACAGCTGGAGTATTTCAGGTTCAGTACCTGTTCAAGGGTATGACTGAAACACCCCTCATGAAATGAATTGGCAACTATCCTACAGTACTGTACCTGCTCTCTCTTTCCCAGCACTAGTAGTATGAGCGGTGAAGAAGAGCTTACCATACTGCCTACAGTGGCCAACAGGAAAAAGGACACTGACATGTGCCAAATATAATACTTCATCAGTACAGACAGGAGGTGACAGATATAAAGGGTCCTGAACTTGCGTTGTAAGGCACAGCCTTAGATCTGAGTTTGCCTCTTGAGGCTGTTTATGCCAGTCTCCATTTCTCCACTGGGGTAAGAATGATGGTGGAACTCATGCTTACATTGTAAGTGACGGTATCGCAGAAACGGTCCCGGATGAGTCGGATATCCTCGGACAGGATCCTTTCCAGGGCTGATATCTGCCTGTTGATTTTCTGCCTGCGCCTGGACTCATCCATCCTTGCAATCGATGTGCCTCGATAACCTGGGAGAGATTCATGTTTCACCGCCCACTGTGGAGTTACTCTGTCAACACTGGCCAATTGGGAGATGAACTGGGAACTTTAGAATACATCTGTGCAGGGTTATCGTCTCTGAACAATTCAGCTCTTATATAGAAATTGTATTGGACAAATAGTGGTTTGTAGCTTGCTATACAAATACGACAGTATGTGTACATGAAATACAGCAAGATGCATTTGTTCCGTGCCTGATCTTCTGCATATTTCAGAGTGCATTTTTCTGTGCAGTCTCTCAAAGCTCTGCTAAGGAATTTTGTCCCATCCTTCCCTGCTATATCTGATCAGAGGAATTGTCTAACATTCCATGCATCCATCCATCCATCTTTCAACTAATCACTGTCCTCAAAGTAAGAGAAGCCTGCTGTATCCCTGCACATCAGGGCTCTTGAAATCCGGCTTTCGATTCCAAATCCAGGCCTTGTTTTCAGTTCTCCCAGTTAGTTTAATAATTATGGATTCTAATTGGCCAAAGAGGTCGGCAGAAGGGTGCATATGGAGCACCCCCGAGGGCATGGTGAGGTGGCGTTATTTGAGTTTGTTGTTTCTTGCCTGGTTAAGACGGTTCATAGCTTTGGGATAGAAACCATGGGTGTAACTTTGGTTTGAACATTGGGGGGGGGGGGGTTGAGGTTCCCACCCATCTAGGGGGAGACATGATTATGGGGGGGGGGGGAGTTGTAGTAGCCGGTTTTGATTATTGGGCATGTTACAATCGCCCCCGCCCCCCCCCCCCCCCCCCCATAATTTACGCCCGGGGTAGAAACTATTCCTCAGTCTGGAAGTGTGGGAGTAGACATGCCTATAGCAAATTTGAACAATATGGTTTCATTTTATCTTATTGGAGTCTCAGAGCCTAATAAATGGCTTTATAACCTTGACAGGCACCAACAACTTGGTTCCTTAGATCTTCAGAAATTTCATTTACTTGACAACACAAAACTAGTCAGAATCTAGTCAGAATGTTTGTGTGTGTGTGTGTGTGTGTGACTCGATAATTGCTGTAATTGTCTGTTCTTAAAAGTCCAACCAAGGACTAGGTTTGCAAATTAGCCTTTGGCTAGAAAACCTCCGTACAAAACAACGGCTGCATTGTTTTCACATGTAACATTGTCTTTTGTGCTCAATAAATCCAATAAATAAATAAAATCTTATGGCCCTGATACATCACCACAGCCTATGCAAGTATCACCAACTTCTCTGGAAATGTGCAAAGGAGTCAGCCATGGCATGTCTATGCAGGCACGACATTTCTTCCATAATCAGCAGCCATGTCTGAGAAGGCAGCAGATGCGGTGGATGGAGCACATACCATGCTGGAAGAACCTGCTGGGGTCAGACGCCCCCCTCTCAAACATCTCCAGCTGGGCCAGCAGTGTCTCCCTCTGCTGGATGAGCTTGGCAGTGCGCTCCCACGCTGTAATCGCCTGGGGGAGAAACACCACATCGGTCTGATGCTGGAATGGGGGGGTGACCCAAGATCAACACAGCATGTGTCTCAGCTGGGGGGAATGGGGCCCCTATTACAGACACACAGATTTCCACCACAAAATTATATTACAGTAAGTTAATTCTATTTTTCGTCAGACACTGTTCTGTGTGTTAAATATAGCTCATGACAGTATGCACTTTTCCGAACAATTACAAAGTTACCTTGGTGCTTTGCTGCTTTTTGATTTGTTGGAATTATAAAAATATACTGCAAAATGGTGTTTTTTTATTGGCCAGCACAATCATGATTGTTTCTGACTACTGACATTTAACAATGACGTAGTGTTGTGATATTTCTGATAATTACTTTAAAAGTGTCCCCCCCCCCCCATCATTTATCCAGTGTCTAACATTCAGTTCTGCATGAATCACTGGTGCCATGAAAAAAGAACACAGTCTATATTTGTAAAATGTTTGTAGGGAATTAAGACCAGGTTGTAAATGCCGGGGAAAAAAATCATTAAAGGTGCTCATTTCATAATTATGAAAACTGGAACAACAACATTCTTCAAGTCTAATTACAAGAGTGTGAAAGACTATAGAGTGACAACAGAATACCACGAAAATAGAGAATCCTGAGAACAAGCAGAATCGAGTAGGCAGAACATATGGGAATATTAACGCTAAAGTCCTATAGCTGGAGTGAAGACAGCGCCAAGAGCAATACTGGAATCCATACAGAGGGTAACAGCTAAAAATCCCTAGTAAAATATCCAGCACAAAAGCATAGTACAACCAGGTAAAACACAGCAGACATAATGTAGACATCTGCGTGTTGAAAGCAATTTCTCTGTGGCCTCCATGTTTGGCACCATCACATTTGCACTGAATCATGGGAAAGGAGCGGGGGAGGTGTCAGCAGCAGTAGGAGTGCACGAGCAGACGTTCAGGACGCCTGTCACCGGCCAGCCTCTTGCCAGGAACGCGTCATCGTTGGCAGTGGTACCTACAGCTGAAGCGTCTTTGTTCATCTGCTGCTGCATGTTTGTGTGAATGTATGTGTTTGTAAGAGAGTTTCTGATAGCATGTCGAGGATGAGCACCTCCTTCAGACGACTCTGGTACGAGGGCGAACTGTACTTGATGGCCATCACCAGTCTCTGGCTGGATGGGAAGGACAGAGCCTTCCAGATCCTTTCCAGACAGACTTGCAACTGGTCGTCCTTCACTGCAACAAAGGGCTCCTTTCCAGGGCTCTGTCTCTCCTGGGCCCTCTGGGGAGAAGTTGTCAGTGTCAGATACATTCAAGTATCACAGGGGAAATAGATCAAATAGTAGCACGCTTGCTCAGCATAGGAGGGGTTGCTGGATTGAAACTGGGATTCTCCAAATACTTTGGCCCTAGATAAAGGCCCTTAACCGCCCCCCCCCCCCCCCAAAATGCTTAAGGGGGGCTGGATAAACAGCTGACCCAGTGCCTGGACCCCAAGCTTTGCTCTCAGATACACACATGCAGCTGTCTTAAAGGACAACAAGATGGGACATGTGGGGGGAAAAAGCCTTCCAATGTAGTTGTGCAAATGACAATTAAAGCATAATTTAATTTCAGCTCCAAACACTGAGCACCTAATGAGCATATAAGATACCTATAACACATATTGTAATATTCAGATGCTCACAAGACCCACACCATCGCACAGATCCACAGAAGACCTTACAAGGATAGACTGTGTAGCCTGGAACACACCAAGCCGGTTCTCTGGTGTTTGCCCGTCACCGAGGTTTGTACATCCTTGGTCCCTATTGCCGTTTTTTTTATGCCGTTTCAGCATGTTGAATCACAGTAGGAACTAGTTGGTAAAACTGAGCTCTCTGATTGGGCTGAATGTCAACCATCATCTCTAGTTGTGCTGGTGTCTTCCAGTGCAAATTTTCACAGCCAACGGGAGGTACCAGGAGTCACTCGTTTGTTGGCCGTGGGTGGTGCTAGTTTTTTCGTTTGGCTTGGTGTGTACACAACTTACGACCACACACACACAAATTGCAGAAAAGCAACCATATATAGTACATAAAACATTGTATAAAATGGCACCTGTTCCTTCACACATAACACGTAATTCATCTAACAATTATATGTGCAATATGGGTGAGACAGAAGTACAGTATTAGCACCTTTGTAAATGTTCATCAAGTGAATTATATATCACAGAAACACAGGCATCAATGACTACCTTAGCAAAAGCTGTAATATCGGTGTGCTGAAAAGTCACAGTACCGCTGCCTACCTGTGTAAAGCTAGAAGATGTGTCCTCATCTTGACTGTCCACCTCTGTAAAACAAAACACAAGCTGGCTTGATGCTTTCCACGTACTGTACCACTGGTCACCACAATAGGGATTTGGAAGGTCGCCCTCAGGAGGGGGTAGGAGGGAATTACCATTCGGCAGTGACTCGTTCCCCAGACCTCCCAGCAGCCCAGAGTTCACATTCCAAACCCCGGCCGCAAACTCCTCCTTTATCCTCTTCTGAGAGTCAATCTTCTGACTTTGCCTTCTGTGATGTTGGAAGTAGACAGGACATGCACCACAAATGATATCAAGCAGGAAGAGCAATAAGGAACCATTTACTGACTTCTTCTCCTCATGCTGAGCCAAGGCCTTCCTCTTCCTGTTCTCCTCCTCGTCACTGTCATCACTGTCATGCAGGTGAAATACCTCTCCCAGGTAATCCAGTCTCTGAAGGAAACATAAAAAACCAGTAAAGACTTGAAGTTTTCGGCCATGCAAACGAAAAAGGGATCACGCAGTAGAATTATTAAAAAGCATTACTTGGTTTGAAATATACTTTATATAGTCATCCACAGACAGGTGGGACTTCGACCAGTGCTGCCGACTGTCATTTGTCCCCGATGTCACTTTGTGGGGCTTCTTATGCTGCACGAGAACCTCTGTCTTTCTAAGACAAACATCAGAAATGTTTAAAAATGTATTAATTGCATATTGGTCACCTCTCTTAAATTATTATTATTGTTTATTATTGTTGTTGTTAATAAACCATAATAATAATAATAATTCTTATTATTTACCAAAATAAATTTGCCATACTTTCACAGTAGGTAATTTTATTGGAATTAAGTTTGTCAAGGGCACAAGGTCCCGTGAAGAACGGTAACCTTCAGGCTGTGACGTCTCGGGTTTAACCTCCACACCATCTGATGCCCTTGACATCTGCGCTATCTAAGCTGTTTCCCAGTTGGTTTCAGAAGGTCACCTGTAGGCGGGATGGTTGATGCCAGACCTTTCCAGCTCTGGGTTGAACGACCTCTGACTGTTCTTGCGGGGGGGCATCCACATATCACCCCCATCCTCCACAGCCGGCTCAATCACCGGGTCTGACTGCAAAAGACAACATCACTGTCATACATTATTCTTATGATGCAAAAAACAACCCTCCTTTGTTCATTTCTGCATGTTCACTTGCGTTTACAGCCACTATCTGCACAAAGTAGGTACCTACACCTACAGTACCTACCTCCAATATTCACGGTAAACAGAATCAATCTATACAGCATTCTACCCCATAATGTAAAACTGTGAAATATGCTGCACCCTATGTTTTGGGAAAAAGCACGGTCATTTTTTATGATGGAATGTTTCATACCTCATCAAAGTTCAGGTAGTGGTTGGAAACAGTTTTGGAGAGCTCCCTGTAGACCTCTGTTATTTCTCTCCTGGGGTTCAGGTTTCGGTCCAGCCACTTCACTGAAGAGGGCTCAATCTGTTGACGGTGAGAAGAGGATGTTCCACCAATGAAAGATCTCTCTCCTGGATGAGGGCATTGCGGCTGACACTAAGAAAAGATCTCTGTTAATGAAGTGGAATGATTCAATGAATGAGGAAAGATTTCTGTATTAATGAAAAGAAATGAAGTAGGGTAAGTGTAACTGGAAGGAAGCAGGGTAGGGTTACTGATGGAAGATCTCATTGTCTGCTGAGTGGAGGGCGCACCTACACTAAGACTGGCTTATTGTTTCAGGAGCATGAAATAATGCATTTTCTCAGAAACAACTTTACTAAACAAACCAAAAACAATATACTGAGACACCTTTAGCACCACAAATGGAAATTTATCTTTACACAGCTGTTGGTATTGATTGTCAGCTATTTGGACAGATATTTGGATTGTTGTCAGCTAGACTAATATGTGAGTGTCAACAAAATACAAACTAATCTAACTCTGTTATTAAAATTAAAGATGATGTGTGATTAGTTCAAATAGCCATCATGTTAACCAGTACAAACAGAAAGACTGGTCATACATGACTTCGTAAACCATCTTTTCATTGGTCAATTAGATGCCAAATGCTATTTGACGTCAATTAGATGCGGCTGGGGCAGTGAGTTTCTGTGCCCTTGATTGTGCCACTTTGAGCCCCGGCCCTGGCAGAATAATCACATGCCCGTGGGCCTTAGAGCAAGATCCCCCAGCTCCAGGGGCACTGCAGGCTGCCTCACCCAGTGCTGTGACCCCCCCCCCCCCCCCAAAGCTATGCAGAGCATGATGGGTTAGGCAAAGAGAAGAATTCAAATGTACCTCTCATTGGGCAAACGACAAATAAAGGCTTTTTAATATTATTATTACTATCGTTATTATTATTATTATTAGAATGGGCTTATTCCAGTAAAAAGTCAGAATTGTCAAAAAGTGGACATACGCAGTTTTCTTTGACAGAGCGTTTATATGTAACTGCCACACCTACCTCCCCAGTGAGATGGCTGTAGACAGGTGGGTACATATGGAGTTTGACCGTTTCTGTAAACACCCTGTCAGAGACACGGGGGGGCGCTGTGCGAGCGATGGATTTGGGGGTGAGCGAGACACTGACAGCCACTGGCTGTGGGTGTAGAGGTTCCTCCATCACAGCGCTCTTCGCCGTGCCATGGTCCTCTTCTTCCTCGGTGAACTTCTGCAAGGAGGAAGGGAGACGGCAGGTGTGTGGACGCAGAGCGCCGCTACAGGGGCGTGCAGTGTTGCGCAGTGTCGCTACCTGTATGGTCTGTCGCAGGAGATGAAGCTTGCTGGAGCCGCTGCGAGGCAGAGCGCTGATCAGGGCGGGCAGGTCCATCTCCAGGTCTATCTCGGGGTCAGTCATTTTAGGCTCACCCACAGACCCAATGTCTTGCACCAATCTGCAAAATCATTACATCACTCACAGTCATCACTGCAAATTGATCCCATGACATCACCCCGTACTGGCGTCTCCAAGCTGCTCTGTCATCTCTTGGACGCAGTACCAGCCTGCAGACTTCCGTGCTCATTCAGTGGAAGGAGCCCTATCCACACCTCCTCAAGTCTTCAGCAGCGCTGATGGGCTCCTTCTCACGGCAGGAGCTTGGCTCCAGGCCCAGCAGCACCACTGGAGAGGGTGTCCGAGACGGCGGCGGCTCCAAGCCCAGCTCCTCCAGCAGGGACCCCTGCTCCAGCTCCGGCATGGACTGGCAGCCCTGGAGAGGAGTCGCAGGTAGGACGCTCAACAGGGGGCGCAGTAGTTAAAGTGCATGTTTACTGTAGGTCTGAATTCTGAAGAAGAAACTCAATACCTATCACTGCGATAAATCTGTCACCCATATAAAAGAAATTATAATGCCCTCATAATGTTGTAATAACATGGCAATAAATACTAATGATGAATAATAAACAAGAAATATATACCCCATTTAACTGCAATATATGCCTTGAGGAAAGAAAAAACTTCACAGGAAAATATAGTAAATAAATCTAAAAATTTACAATTCATCAATATCCCGAATTTTTTTTTAAATGGCTGCAGTAAAGTGAGGGGGTCCTTCCTTTAATGGAGAGACAACAGTGCTGTATTCACCCTCAGTCTGATGGGAGAGCCACTGGGAGTGCAGACCGCCCCCCCCCGGGCAGCACCACCAGCGCAGCTATCCGCAGTATCTGCAGACACACCTTCATTAGCATTTACACATTAACATCACTGGCATTCACAAAACCTTGTGTCTGTTGCCTTTAGGTTGCAAGACATTATGCAGCACCTGCTCACTCATAAAACAACGTTGTTGTCATTCCAAACATGTAACCTGTGTGTTTATGTAAGAACTTGTATGTTAGTGATGCCCGTACACTGTTTTCTGTGGGTAGTCTCTTCCAGGTGACATGGTATGAGGTCATACACGCATTCCAAATTCAGCTCCCCAATCTCCTCCTCTATCTGCCAGGTGGAACAGACGTGTTATAGTACAAAACTGCCCTCTTCTGTTCTGATTGTGTAATTACAGGCAGAACTGATCTGACTGCATTGCTAATGGCAGCTCCCAAAGCATGTTTGACGTCCTGATTTATCGCTGATCTTCCAAACCAATAATAAGAACAAAGCTCCCGTCATACAGTTTTTACTCTTTAATAGCTGCCTTATGTTGTTTTTTTTCTGGGAGGGCAAGAATTGTCAATTAAATAAACATCTTTCAAACAAAAACAATGTAAAGCTGACTATAGATTTTTACTGATTTTCTTCGCAGACTGCAATACGAGGCACAGGTCTCACCTCTTGGAGGTCTCTCTCAATGGAAGCTTTCTGTTGATTTTCAAATCCACTCTTCCTGCCCTTCCTGTCCAATGACTCTGGTGCCCCCTGCTGTCCACTGCTAGGCTTTACCTTCCATGCAGCCTTAATCTCCGCAGTCACACTGCGCCTGATTGTCTGAATGTTTAAACTGTGGATTACAAACAACCATGTCAACAGGGTCAACTTAAATTCTTATTTCAGACAGAAAACTTCAAACTAAAAAGAAAAAGCAAGTTTAAAATTTAATTGCTGTACATATGTTCAATTACCATCAACACTGTTTGCACACAAAAAGTTCACAGGGATAATTATTATATTACCTGAATTATATTACCATTCCCCTTTGTGTTACAATTATTTGCTGCAATGTGTATTACGATGTCTTACTTTCCAAATGAATTATCCCACAGAATAATGTGGGGGGGGGCTCCATCCCCCACACATACACTGGTGAATTCTATACCCTATATTCTCAATCACCCAACTCAAATCTCCATCGCCCACAGACCCCTGCAATCCACGCCCCTCCCCCATCATCATGCCCACCACTCACAATTTGGCACAGTCCAAGGTCATCTGTGCACACAAGCGGCTGCGGTTGGCCTGATCGCCGAAGACACCACGCTTCCGCAGGACGTCTCGCAGGTGGATGTAGTGCAGATACAGGCGCTCGCACACCCGGAGGATCTCGCTGAAGATGTCACTCTGGAGCTGCTGATTGTCTTCCTGGGACAGCGAGGGGTCATGGTTCACCCCGCTGAGGTCATGGCAAACCAGTCTTAGCTGTGACATCATTGTAGCTGTCTGAACAAAAAACAGGGGCGAGAAGAATAGCCATCTGTACTCACATGTGATTTTGGATGTATGTAGTTTGTGTGTGTGTGTGTGTTTGTGTGTGTGTGTGTGTGTTTGTGTGTGTGTGTGTGTTTGTGTGTGTGGTCCAAATGCCCCCTACAATGTGATAAAAACCTGCTATTTTGATGTCACGGGGACCATTTTTTCAGTCCCCACAAGGTGAAATTCAATCTTATAAAAATCTATGACTGCAATCAAAAATTTAAAAATGCCAAATGTCTTGTATTTTGTTTGGTTACTTGCGGTTAACGTTAGGGCTGGGTAGATGTTACAGTTGTCATTGTTGGGATTAGGGTTTTGCCCATAGAAACGAATGGACGGTCCTCACAAAAATTGTACAGAGTACAGGTCTGTGTGTTTGTGTGTCTCACCAGGGCTTGCTGGTCATCCTGAGAGACTGAATGGACGACGCACTGGTTCTGCATCCACTCCTCCAACATGGATTGCAAATCTGATAAAGAGGTTGGAGCGAGTCTATGGTCCTCCAAGACAGATGAGACAGGGTGCACCTCCACAGTCCTATCTGGAAGAAGCCATCTATTACACACACAGTCTACCTGATCCTGCCTTGGATATGATCAATAGGGTGGTCACTGCAGTTCTTCATGGAGAACTGATGCCCGGCTGCCAAGATAAGACAGAAACTTGGGCATTAAATTAGTGTTTTCTCTCATCTTCCAGCTGCATCGATCTATAAAGACAAATTAGGTGTTTATACGTCATTCATACTTGGGAATTCCCGACCTTAAATCCCATTTACATGCTGTAGGCTGCATTCGGACCTGGATAACATTTCACCTGTCTCCCCCTCGTGTAGAGTAAGCTGTCCCAAAATGCTGTAGTACCACTGCTGGCGGTCATAGGAGGACAGGGCCTGGAGGTCCATCCTCCTTACATGTCTGCTCTGGGATTCCTCCACTCCACCGAGGCCACAGGACGCTGGGCTGCTTCTCCTCATACCCCAGCTGGTTGGCTGATGGAGACCCAGGGCACAGAGCCAGTGGGAGTTTCAAAGTGGATCCTTAGGTAGATCTACAGCATCAGAGGGATCACGGTCTTCGTTGTTATAAAGCACAAAATGCATATTGTGGATACCGTTTAAAATAGATTAACAACATATATAATGTCTCTTGTGCAACAGACAATTTGCAACTTCACATCAAATACCCCAAATCGTTATACAGTTTTATTTTAGCAAAGCTAACGTGATACATACATTCCACGACCAAGTTACGTTTTTAAAAATTATTTATATGTGACAAAGTCGGCTACTTAACTAACATAATATTAACATACTCTTAACCAATTTAGCAAACTTTCACCAAATAACGATCACTGTTAAGAACTGGCTAGACATGCATGTGTTGTCAAACAGAACGTTGTCTATTTTGCAGAAACGAATTAACTGCTGTATATTTAAAATACCGCCCGCTGCACCGTCCTGAGCTATTGAGTATTACTGCATAACCATTAATGCCATTTTATCAATAAATCTGTGAATATGACCTTTCTTCCTTCTGCAGTCGCGCGGCGACGGGCTGTGTTGCTAGGAGACTGCGACGCTCAGCAGTGCCCAAATCTGACTGGATCGGGACTGACGCTGGCCCGGATTGTAAAGCAGCCCATGCAGCTGAACCGCAACGCATTTTTCCCTTAGGTTACAAATCCTTAAATACTCAAAAGGAAACTTTGATAAACTGGAAATCGTTTTTCCAGTACTACTAGAAAAACCTGAAGATCAGTCTTCTGGACGGTAGTTACTATAACTCCTGGGTTATTTTGTTACGATCCAAGCGTCCATTAGAAGAACTTAGTTATCTGAGAAATTGCGTCCATCCATCATTATAAGGCGTTTTCACACCGAAGTTCCGGAACCTGGTCCCGGTTTACAGGTCCCTGGACTTCAGTAGCTCCTGAGTCCTGGCCACTTCCGTGTGTCGCTTTCACAACAATCATAGGAACAGTGAGATTTATGCTAAATAAGCTCGGAAGCCGCTAAAAGTTCATAAGTTAAACTTCACGTACAATTTCATACGAAACTAAACCGCCACGTAAAACAATAGATAAATAAGTCGCTTTGATGGTTAAAGTATATTGTTTAGCGATGGAATTTTTCCATATAGAAATATGGAGACGCAAGCAAAAAATGAATTGATTGATGCATTAACTGAGGTACAAAAACAATTCTATCTGCTCAGTTTTTGCCTCCCTACATCTCTTTTTCTGCACTTCGACGTAACTTCCATATTAGCGCCAGTGCTTGTGGTCAACCAATCAGTAAGCTATTGGTGTAAGCCCCTCCCCAGTAGTCTGGAGTAGGTACTAAAAAATGGGTTCTGGAACTGCCTCAGAGGAACTACAATTAGGCCGAGTTCCTTTGGTGTGAATTACACGACAAAAGTTCCTGGTTCTGGAAAAAAAGTTCTGGTTTCGGGGAAAAAGTTCCTGCGGTGTGAAAGCGCCTAAAAATGTTGAACAGTCTGAATGTGATCACGTTATATTACAGACAGGATATCATTTTTAAGAGGGCAAAGGCTTGTTATAGAGGGCGTTGTGTTATGAAAATCATTGTCATTTCTCAGCATTTTAACTTTGGTAGAGGATTGATTTACTTCCATGTAGTGGCCACGGTGAAGTAAGGGTTCCCACGTCCCACATTTTTGGTGGCATTTTATTATTTATTGTGCTAATCGTAGTTTCTTGTGTGCTTGTTTTTTCTATTTAAAATGTCAGTAGCACTTTGTAAACCCTGTGGTTAAAACAGTGCAGTATAAATAAAGATTGATTGTTTGATTTTAGTGATGGCCAAATGAAGCCTTATGAGCCACTCCCTGTGTTTTCTGGGCCCACTTGATGGTGCTGGCTGTTCAAAAAGGGGCTCAAAGCTTTAACTTTAATTCATTTGCACTTTAAAACAACACAGTAATCCTAAGTGCTGTACACAGGCATAAACGTAGTTCAAAGCATGCCCCAAAGTAGGGCAGGAGCACCATCTAGTGGAGGTCAAAATACAGCAAATAGTTTATGAGGCTTCATTTGTCCATCACAAATTGATGCAACCTAAGTTCATTCACTGAGTCAAACACAACAAAAATCTTGGTTTAAAAAGGGATGCATTTATTTCACCATAATATAACTGCGTTACATGAATTCTTATAACACACAAACCATTCTGTCTGTAGTAAATGTGACTTTTTACAAAAGAGTAATGTTTATTTAGTGATCATGGATGTTGGGGTTCAGCTATTATTTCTCCTCTGGTCAAAAGGACAGCGTCGCATAACAAAACACATGAATACAGCCACATTAAAATGCATTACACAGTCGCCTGTAATACAGAGTAGTAAAGCATACATTTAAAAACTATTTTACCCATTGCAGCAGAAGGGGAAAAAAATACAACAAACCTTAGATAATATTTATATTTATTTTGAAATGGTTACGCCAACATTGACAAAAGTTACTTCTATGACTAGTTGGTAAAATAAGTTCTTCAAACAGCTAAAATACAGAAATTATACGTAACGATAGGGATGGACAAACCTACGCTTCATGAACCATTTGCTGTATTTGTATCCCCTCTAGATGGCGCTCTCTGTGCAAGAAAACAGACACAACACTTGCCCAGAAACAAACCAAGAGCACCATCTAGTGGGGTAAAAAAAAACAGCAAATGGTTTGAGAAGCTTCATCTTGTCCATCTCTACTTAAGGTGTTCAAACTGACATCCAATAAAATAAAACGACCTATTCCCCGCACAGTTGTTCCTTCAACATGGATGGCTGCATCTGCATTTGTGAAGCGAACCAAATGCCAAGCAAAATTCCAAACCTGAAAAAAAATCATCGTAAGCCTATTTCCAAAATTAAGCGAACAGCATCAGTTCAAGTGATTTTACCTGTTACATCTATAGTTATAACAAACATTACTCAAGGTAAACACTGCCGTTTACGAGTCACTGAGACTTAAAAACAGGACCCGGCATACAAAATGGTCCATCTCTTGGTAAGAAATGGTGGCACTTTAGTCACAACCCAATGACAGTTTTGCCCCTTTTTATTAAAATTTGCCCTCCAACAGGTGACAGTGAAATCTATTTACCCAAATCAATGTAGAAAGCATCCATAACTAATTATATAAAACCTTATTCCTTTATGAAATATAAATGGCTTCAGTAAAATTTTATATTTATGACTTTATAATGCTCAAAACTTCACACAATATTCTCCTAAATAACAGAAGAACTAGACATTACAATATTTATCCTTTATTTTCCAGATATAACTATCAAGTAGATCCAATAACAGTATTTACCTATATATGTATTTTTTACAGGCAAACATAGCCCACGATTTAATGAGCTGCTAGTAGGTCTGGTCGACAGTTTTGTTATATAAAGCACCACATTTTCTTTTGCATAACATTGTATAAAGCACCACAAGTTATTGGCATAACATTCAGGGGATGCCGCAATAGTACCGGTGGACAGTGTGGAGATTACTAGTTTATGGGAATCCCTAATCTTGATGACATCTAAACATGCAGCACACATGACACCTTGCACTAAAATGGCTGGCTGGCTGCAGAGACAAACATACAAGGTGTTTGGAGTCTGGGGCAATGGGGTGGTTGCTCCCAGGAGGGGTTATTACTGAGAATCCACTGGGGCAACAGCAGTCTTCTGGGGTGAATTCTGGGGCATCCCGCTGAAGAGCAGGTCCTTTAAGATCCCCATGTAGAAGGGACTGTACACTTGCTTGTTGAAGTTCACTAGGGAGACGAAATTGGCTCCCAATACACCGATTTCTGGCTGAATCATGGCAAGCCCACCCGGAACAGGAGGAGGCGTTAGGTGGGAGTTTGGTTTGGTCAGGAAATTCTTGAAGTACTGTCGCACCCTGTCCTCTGAAAGGAGATGAAGGAATAGAAGGAGAGGATGATTCAGGGTGTAGTAACGACAGAAGCACTACCAGCGACATAAAGGGTGGACTCCCTGTTATTGTCATTTAAATTCTGTGTTTAAAAATAATGAATAATCATGTTTCTGAATCAATGAAATCAATGAATAGTTGTACCGCTGCTTTCAGCCGCAATATTAATAAGCATCCATTCACTGGCATACAAACCATTAATGAATTTTATGCAGGCCTTGTACCAGTAAGTTTTCATAAGAATGTGTTGATGGTGAAAGCACTCTTCATGTTTATTAAATCAGGTTTGTTTTGTAATTAGATTCTCAGGAAGAGATGTGATGACCATCAGGTCACAGAGTCAAGGCAATATGAAGAGTTATAAGAGAAGAGTTTGTAATAAATGGAGTTTGGTCATAAGGAGTAGGGCAGTACATCAGGCAGACTTTAGGATGTACTCCAGATTCAACCAACTACTTCTGACCTTTACTGTTAAGGTCAGGCAGACAGATTCCAAGAAATAAATAACAGAACTTTTTTCAGGAACCAGAAACTTTTTCCAGAACTAGGAACTTTTGTCACTTTTACACCACGGGAACTTGGCCCAATTGTAGTTCCTCGGAGGCAGTTACGGAACCCTTTCTTTGGTACCTACTCCAGACTAGGTACTTTTCATTCAAACATAAACTACTGGGGAGGGGCTTGCAGCAGATAGCTTGCTGATTGGTTGACCACACGCACTGGCACTAACTTGGAAGTTACACAGAAGAGCAGAGAAAGGAGATAATTAGCAGAGCAAAAACTGAGCAGATGGAATTATTTTTGTACTTCTGTTACATTTAACAAATACATTTTTTGTTCATCTTTCCATATTTCTGCATTGGAAAATTTGATCTATAACCAATATACTTTTGCCCAATATTGCCAGTACCAGTGGAAAAACTTGTCTGCACTTATCCGTGGAATGCATTACACCGTTTTGTATTCTGTGAAACCGAAAAACCCCATAACTAACAAACAAATTGAACAAGTTGTTTTGTTAAGCTTTCTTCATTGTTTTTGGATGGCAGTGTAGTCGAGTCATGTGTGAAGCTTAACCTACAAGCTTTTTGCATCTCCCATGCTTATTTAACGGACAAGTTTTGTTATTCAGTATAAAGTGATGCATGAGAGTGGTCAGGACCTACAAAATCCCCGGTCCTGACAGCCCAGGAACTTGTAACCAGGGACCAGGTTCTGGAACTTCAGTATGAAAGCAACTTATTAGGCAGTGGAAGCAGGATACTACCACTGAGGAGACTGTAGACTACTAGGAAAGAGTAACAGGAAAGAAAGAATTTGGTCAGCGCTCGCGGCCTCACCAACAAGATTATGGATGGGGTTGTTTTCCTGGAGGATGCTGCAAATCTGCCCCTTCAGTGTCGCCTGCACCTCAGGCAAGATGGCTGGGTAGCTACTCCCCACCAGGGTCTTATTCAGCTCCGAGCAGATCTGGACACTGACATTTTCCAGGGCTTCAGGTAGGTCAAATTCCCTGCAGATAGGGTAACAGAAATAGCATTACTACATAATATGAGCATCTGCGCAGACACCACCAGCTTCAAAATCGCACGTTTTATTAAGGTATTAAGGTGGGACTCACGGGCTATGCATGCCCTCCAAAAGGACACTGGCCATCTTCTTAAGCCGGTCTGCCAATCCGGGAAGCCCAGAGATGGGTCCGCCGATGGTGCTGTAGACAATTAGCAAGATGGAGGCCACAGTTTGAAGCAGCTGTAGACGCTGCTGCAGCTCACGCAAGCGCACCTCATCTGTCATCAGTGTCTGAGGACAAAAACACGTGGCACTCCAGTCATTTTATGAGCAAGACTTCAGTCATAAGATTTATAATATTCGGTATTAGAACTGGAGGATAACCCTTGGCGTTCATGCATTAACAGTTATAGCACACTGCATATAGCGGCTACTTACCTCGGGGAGCACGTTCTTCCAGTGGTCCCAGTTCAGGAGCTGGATGTAGGCTGTGTCGAATACCTGTGTGGGACTGGGGAGTGCCGGCGTGCCTTTTGCAGAACCAGAGGACTGACTGGCAGTGGGCACAGCAAGCAGCATCTCCAAAGATGCCTTAATCCAGGCGGTTGTGTGGTCCAGCGCATCTGGAGACGGGATTGTGGGAGAATTCACATGAATCAGATTCTCAAAGGTCAGCTCAAATGATTTTACCTGTTATATTTAAAGTTATAAACAAACATTGCTCAAGGTAAACACTGTAGTTATATATGCTTTCTACATTGATTTGGGTAAAGGGATGTGACTGTCACCTGTTTGAGGACAAAATGCAGTTTAAAAAAAAGGGGGGGAGAGATTGGTAGAATGCAAAGTAGATGATAATAAACATTTTTGCATGATCATTAAAAGTATTCCCCAGTGTAATTCATGGTACTGAGGATAATCATAGGTTAATTTATGAAAAAAAAAAATTTTTTTAATAAAATAAAAAAACTGGACATACTGGAAATTGAGTCATAAAAATGGACTATCAGAGAAGTGGTGACAGTAGGCAGCTTCAAACACTTACTTAGCATTTTGATTCAGCTTATTACAAACCACATACTGCCTACTGCTGTATGACATCAAAATTACTCATTTGTTTACAGGACCTCATACCCATTAAGCCAATGATGGAGTTTCTGCCTGTACTTGACCAGCCCACATTAGGCAATATGCATACATCTTAGATGTTTCTGGACTCAGACAGAGCAATGAACCAGCATCTAAAGCTGGGGTCTCCAACTCCGGTCCTGGAGAGCTACTATCCATGCATATCTAGGCTTTTCTCCTATTTAGGGTACTCTGTCCTACAGTTGGCAAATCAGTTAATTTGAGACATCCTGAGAGAGTCACCCCCAGTTGCTATCATCCATAACCAACCATTTTCAACTGCACTTATTTCTACTTCAAAGGGAGTTTTCCACAGGATATTACTCAATTGCCTTCTTTGATGGGGTTCTTCCTTTTCCCCTTGGGACAAAAATGTATTACACTGTATTACAAAAAATAATTATTTGTTGGTTGATTGAATTTCAAAGCAAACCTGAATTATCATGCTCACATCTGAATGTCAATAAATGTGGAGTAAACAAGGTCTCATTAATGCAATGACGCAAAAGCAAGGTTACATGAATTACAAAAGCTAGCAATTTGTCTACTGGCCATTGGCTAGACGGCACAATGGAACACTGTTAGGCGTCTCATAAAGAAGAGGGACAGTGACACACACAGAGAACTCAGAAGTCACTGTCAGCTTCTTTTCTTCAATCATTAGATCCTCTTTCCATGTAAAACTATATGCTAACCGTTTCTTAGACACAGATGCACCTCCACAGAAACACACACACATGTATGAGGGCGCTACCTGTTGGTGAGATGGCCAAATTGCTTTTTATGGTAGCAGTCAACAGCTCATCTTTATACAGCATGAACAAAATACATAGGCAAAGTAGAATAGCCTAAAATATTGCCAAGACTAGACCTGAAACATTTTTTAAGGTGAGATCCTACTGGGAACTATTTAGTGCAACATTCACGTCGCTTTACTACGAATGAGAGAATGACCATAGTTCAGTGCTGATATATAGCATATTGAAGAGCACATACTTGGAGTACGTTCCACAACACTTTGGAACTTGGCCCTCTCGTACTCTACGGACTGCTTCTGCAGCTCTGGCCTGAGGATCTGGATGGTGAAGTTCACCATGTCCAACTTCATGAGGTCCAGCACTCGGAATATCTCCCTGAGAAAAAAAATCAAGAAGTTGAGCCAACTCAAGGTACTCTACTTATGCAAGGAGCTCTTCTCTTCACCCCTATACACAAACAAATATTACAAAGGACCTCTGTAAACTTGAGTAAACATACAGTTCCCATTCTGTTTATATGTGAATATGGAAACAAAATCCATTTATGCCTTACTGACCTTTAAATACAAGAGTCAATGCATGACTTAACAGAAGATATGCTCGTTTTTTTTAATAACTGACTTACTTAAACATTACTACAGTGTTGTCCAAGTTCTCCTTCAGTTTTTTGACCTCATCATCCCTCACAGGGGCACAGAACTTGGCCATGACAGAAATGATGTAAGTGGCCAGCCCCTGAATGTCAACTGCATTGTTCTCAGCCTGCTGCCGGATGAGATCCAGGTCCAGCACCTCCAAGATCTGGGTTCTCAAGCGGTTTGCTCCAGGGTTTAGAAAGGACAGCAGGACCTGTGAAATGAGGGAAAGTCTGGGTTTAGCTGGATTTTTCTAGAGCAGCGTTTCTCTTCAGGGACACCCAGAAAGTCCAAATTTTTGCTCCCTTCCAGGTGTCAGTCAATCAAGAATACCTGGTACTGGGGTGTTGTGAGCCAGAAGAGAACAAAAATGTGAACTGTCTGGGGTCCCAAAGGACTGGGTTGGAAATCACTGCTCTAGAGCATCTTTAATGATATGGAGGCTGAGAAGAACCAACTCAGGGCAACAAAGACAATTTGAACAAAAGTAGATCACAGGCTCTACTAGTTATCTACACAAAGAGATGTGTGAATCATTATTCTATGCATCTCTTACAAATCAGATGCCATTGATGTATACTGCCTTTTAAAATGGGATCACTGAAAAACACTGTACATGCACTACATGTCCCAGGGGCTTAACTTCTCTCTTGGGATACCCAAAAGACAGATTGCTCACCTCTCTTATCTCCTGCAGCAGTCTGATAGCATGCTTGTACTCCGGAGGGTCGTTATTGAGTTCAGACTCTAGGCAATCCCAGAATGCCTTGTGGACGATATCTTTCACCTTTTTCTCTAAGCTGGAAGGAAAGTTGAACATCTCTTGATATGCAGATAACCCACGCCAGTTAAGACTGAAGATGATCACACCACATGCAAAGACTATCACCTTTGCCCAGAAGGGTTCCATTTTCAAAGAACCAGGATGAGAATTTCAGTCCAAACTACAAAAATAATTCTAAAAGTTGGAGACCTGACACACCTACAGAGACATTTAACTCGAGGTACCTGTTCTGAGGTAGATTGGGCTGCTCAACATGAAAGCTGTCGTTCATAATAATCTCATGTGCCAGGCTCAAATTGACGAGGTCCCGGGCAGAAGCCATGACTCCGTCGAGGGTCGTGACTTTGGGAGGGCTAGCTGGAAACAAACGTGGCAGCAAATGGGAATGAAGCGAAAAAATTAACTGAAAACCAATACAAGCAACCACACTATCTGGTGTTGAAACAGGCACTTGCAACCATTAACATAAGAACTAACAATTTAAAAAAAAAAGATCAATATTTTTATTGTACAAGCCATGAATTCCATATCTAAATACTAATCAGCACTAGCACTAAGCAGGTTAAAAGATACACATATATACAGGGGAAAAAATATTTGGTAACACTTTACTTAAAACAGCCATCATAATGCATTATACATATCTTCATAATGCTTTCTAATAGTCAGTATAAGCCATCATAATGCATTATATGAAGGTATTTATAGGGCATACGTGACAGTGGGAGTGCATTCATAATGCATAATAAAAATGGCTACGTATTATGCCTTTTTATAAATAGTTATAGCTGTGTTTATAATACTTAATGAATGCATTATAATGTATTGAGGGTATCTATAATGCATTATACCTGAGTGCTTTAAAGTGTTACCAAAATTTTTAGAAAAATTTTCATTTGACAGGAAGAAGAAGCTGGCAATGTGATGTTATCTTAAAGCCGTAACTGACCTTTTTAGGGAACAGTGACACGTAGTGTGAGAGATACTGACCAAAACACGTCCTCTTCAGAGGACAAAAATCAAATGGTGGCTCTCAGTAGGATATTATATATAATAAACTTACAGGAAGGTGAGCTGTGATTGCTGGAGTCCCCACTGTTGAAGCTTTGACGGGAGCACTCAAAGTCACTCGACGACGTCACACTGTCACACCTGTCCGAACATTCCGTGTCACTGCTCTGGTCTTCACTCACTGTTGTGGATGTGGATGCGGGACGTTCATCGTTGAGTGGCATGGTAAGCAATGACCTGAAAAACCAGAAGACTGCAGTAGCTGCACCCAGATTGCTGTCTGGCAACATTAATGTGAAATTATCAGTTTTCTGGTCTGGATCTTTTAAATTGTACATTCGTATGCTCTGATCCAAAAAATTAGTAATTTTGGAAGGCTCTAAAAGGATTTTAATTCATTTTTTTAGATGCATTCATCTGGATTTTATTCTGACAGCATCAAAATCCATCCAAGTAACAAAACAATTACTCTGACTACTGAAGAGTGGAAACTAGTTTGTGTTGGTTACCGAACTACCCAACTGTTGCTAGGAGGGGAGTACAACAGAATGGGCTTTACAGCTCATAAAGCCGTGACCATGGCAACAGCTGGAACTTTATACAGTTGGCACAAGAGCAAAGTCGGTTAGAGCACACTTGAATATCCGATGCAGGAAATTAGGAAAAAATGTTGTAAACAAGAGAGCTAATTCCCACACATGCCAAATAGGGGGTTAAAAAAATCTTGCATATTTATCCTGATATTTAAATATATATATTTTGGATCTTGCTAAAGGCATCTGGCTCAGATGTTAACAAGTAGGTCAGCGAGACACAGTGTCCCAGCTCCATGGAACTGGATCAAATGTACCTCTGGGATAATCACAATAACGGCTGACCTCTCAAACGCCAACATATCCAGTTACACTGGCGGTACTCCGGATTATTAAGCCCAACATCCAACCCTACAACATAGGGGATATGTGAATCCCGTTTTGGAGACCTAGAGCAATTAATGCATAGCCTTGTAAGGAGTGTTTGTTTATAACTAAAAGAAAACGAATGACAAGTTCTTGAAATATGTCGTCTAATGAGGTAGCTAATGTGTGCCTTAAGGGCATTTGGCAATTTAGCCAATACCAGTTTGACGGTATTAGCCAGGCACCCAGAGCAACTCTGACCCACCCCCCTCCAAAAAGCCTGCTATTTCTTTAAGACGACACACCACCGCAGTGCCCACTGCCCTGAGATATACGTTGTGCTGCATGATAAACGTACCACCGAAGTGTCTGCTTGTTGGCGCTTTACCAAATGACTGCTTCGACTCTGGTTTCTGACTAAATGGCATTAGCATGGTAGTGTTCTTGTCCTACAGATTAACCACACAATGAAATTAATTAAATCGGCCAAAACGCGATGACATTCAACACGAAAGGCACGCGATGAATGCATTTGCGTTTCATTATAAAAATGAAACATTTTCTGTTGCAGCAAATCGAAGAATACAAAGGACGTGGAGGTGGAATTTTTAAACACATATCGCAATCATATCTATATCTAAAAAAAAATCGGATGACCAGTTTCAACAAAGCCCTCACACAGCAAGAGAAGCCACAGACTGGAAGACCAACTTGTTCTGGGGGCGAACAATGTCTTTCAGCAGAGGGAAAAAAAACAGATAGTCATAACATTTTTCTCTAAATAGACAAACTGACATCCCTGGCAGCAGGATCGCTGGTACACAAACTGATTAGTCAGCAAACACACAGCTTGGCAGCTCTCTTCGCATTGGCTGAGCCTTAGTATTGCTCAGCCATAGAAGGACAGCACGAGGCTACTGTACACACCGTCTCAGCTGCAGCACCAATAATAATGTTTTATTTATATAGCGCCTTTCTCACACTCAAGGACGCTTTAAAATACAGACAATACAAAATAACTGAATACAGTAAAGCAGTGCACACGCAGCAACAGCAGCAACAACAAAACAACAACAACGAGCGCTTTGACTCGCACCGACACAAAAAAGGCACTGAGCTCACACGCGTCACTGAGCAGTGCACGTGATCGGAGCTCGCGCACCAAAACAAGACAGGTCAAGAGGAGCAGCAACGAAAATCCGAGGCTATACAATGCAGTGGCAAAGGCAACACGTCGTGTCACTGTTAAAATGCAAACGACCGGCCATACCCATTACCGAAGAACAACAATAATCTCTTCAAGGTTTAACATCATACCAAATTAAACCTTTAGAAAAACAAAGCACAGACTCCACGAGCAGTTTAACCTTCGCGTCAAACGACTTCAAACCTCTCAGCTAGTTTTCCTCATATTGGATAAAGGGTTGCATTTATTCGATATACGTTTCAATAAATGATTAATTACTTATTCGACACCAAACTGTTTTATCAAAAATAAGGTGGTAATATTGAGGTATTAAAATCAGAAGTCTGTTAACAAGTAACAACATAACAATCGATATCCCCAAATCAAAACACATTATGTATGCAAAAATGTCCTAAAAATGACATATTCGTAGAAAAACTCCAACTTCCAACTGTGGTAAACAAAACTGGAACGTGAAAAATGTAACTTAGTGTGCGGTTAAATTGTCGATCGCATTTAAACTACACAGAAATGATGTGTATTACCTTCTATTAAGCCCCCCCCAAAGGAGACTTTCTCACAAACAGCTTTGTATTTGTATGGCTAGCGAGTGTAAATACGGTCCGGCTGCTTTCTCCTGTTTTCGGTAGAGGTCTTTTAAATATCCTACGGACCAGCTGGTAGCGAGCATTTGTTACAACTCGACTAGTCCAATTTTCAGGGTGAGGGCACAAGGATAGCGTCTTTAAGTCGAGATAGCTTCAGTATGGCAATGGGCATAGCAATGATATTTATATATAACTTAGATGTATATATGTCTTGTATAATCAATTTTAAATCATTTGGAGATATTTTGCATACACAGAATTCTTTACCTTTGCAGTATAAACAATGGCACGTACCATTTCGCGTCGTGTTCTTTGTTTACGGATGTGACGTATAGAAAGATCGATTATACTGCAAAAAATGTTATGTTTACCTCAAAGATTTTTATGGTGTTTTACGGGGTATATTAATATGACTTTCTAGCAGTAAAAATTGTGAATAAAAGTCAAAAGAAGTTTGTTAGAAAACTCTTCTTGCTCGGGTCGAAGTCTGTTAAGCTACTCACAAAGTTGTATCCTATATTGAGAACTTATTATTAATAACAATAATATCACAGTTTTAAGTCAACAGAAAATACTTTCTATTAAAGGTATTCATGAATGAAAACTTAACCGACACCCCTCCCCCCCCCCAAAAAAAAAACGATAAAGAAACTCGAAAATAATCCCAACATTACACTTTCTCAGACGGTTAGCGGGATGTAATTTAACTTTTAACAATTTACTTTGAGCGATGTAAAACATTATATTTTAAAAATAGGATTTTAATACATTGTAAATACCGCGGACTGCCTCATAACTTTAGTTCCGCGTTTGGAATTTATGCAAGAATTTTCCATTTAAGTGAATGACATTTGCTCTTATACTTCAGTGCAAACAAACACGGATTTAGTATGGTGGTTTGTTACATCATTTTGTTTTTCCAAAATTCTAACAAAATTTCCAAATATAATGCCCACCAAGTTAAAACGACGCTCTGCAGGCTCGTGAACCGGAACTCTCTTCTCACGGTGTTTTTTCCCCACACGGCTGTTGAATAATGGACGCGGACTCAAAACGTGATTGGCTTCGTGAAAAAGTACGCGGATAACAGAAATAAACGCAAATAAATCCTTCAAGGAAAACCGGGTGAAAAAAACAACTCTTAGCTCGGAAATATTTGCAAGTGTGGCTTACCTAAAAAGCAATAATGACAACCCTCGTTCTTGATAACGGAGCATATACTGCCAAAATAGGATACAGCCACGAGAAAGTCAGGTAAGATCGTCCGTCAGCTAATTTTTTAGTTAAGTTATCCTCTTAAATATGTCCAGTAATTTATACGTACATTAAATACGTGAGAACAGAATATGAAATAAGTTATGATCAACAATACCAAGCACAGTACACTTGTTATGTTCATCCATAATTGCCAGGGAGATGAAACAAACCAATGGAGTATTATTCTACTTTGCCGACCAACCTCAAAGGCTTTTTAATCTACCTTCTTTTTGAGTTTAATGTTATATGCTACGATTTGGACATGTGTCACCATATTAATTTTTTGTTCAAACACCTTTTTACCGTAGCGTCATCCCAAATTGTCAATTTCGGTCAAAGACGTCGAGATTGAAAACATTTACTGCTAATCAGCTCGATGAAATAAAAGATCCATCTGGACTTTTCTACATACTACCCTTCCAGAAGGTGAGTCCCCGGCGATACAGTTTGTCGAGGAGGAGGGGCGACGGTATAAAAAAAATCTGACCCCAAACGAAGCTCTAACGTTAAACACACAAAGATTATTTCATTTATTTGGGATGGGGTCCAACGGTTTATTTGGATCGTTTGATGGAAGATATTTACGATTGCCCGGGTACGTCTGGTACAATGTATGTTAGAAACGAACATAAAGTTTGTTTTCATGCTGAATTGTGTTACTGTGTGTTTTTCCCCCAAGTAGATTGTGCTTCTTGTAATGCTGTGTGTTTTTTAGGGCTATCTGGTGAATTGGGATGTACAGCGGAAAGTATGGGATCACCTGTTTGGAAAGGAAATGTTCAAGGTAAGGTTTGTTTTAGAGTAGTGTAATATGTGTGTTTCTTTATGAAAGATGGAGAGCGAGTTACATCATCTACGCTGATTTAAACCCCCTCATAATGTTAGTTCACCAGATATGTTGTGTACTGGTTTAATATAAAGCATTAATAATAATAATAGTTTTGTTGTTGTTTTCTGCAGGTGGACTTTGCAGACACAAGTATAGTGATCACAGAGCCCTATTTTAACTTTACGTCAATTCAGGAATCTATGAATGAGATCCTGTTTGAGGAATACCAGTTTCAAGCAGCTCTTCGGATTAATGGTAATTTATGATGGATGGCTTCAGGTGATATTCTTGCAGCACTGTACCATAATTTTGAGCTACTTTTACGTTCATGGATTTGGCTTTGTCTTCTGTTTCAGCTGGGTCATTGAGCGCACACCGATACTTCTATGAGAACAGCTCAGAGTTGTGCTGCATCGTGGTGGACAGCGGCTTCTCTTTCACACACATCATTCCCTATTGCAGGGGCAAGAAGATGAAGGATGGAATCTGCAGGTCACAATGCCACAAACATGACTCTCAAGTCTAAGATGGCATCCTGCCAAGCACCTGAGTACTGAAGATTTGTGATTCACAATGTCAATCAGATTGTAATTTGATTTCTCCCTTTGTTTTATTGTAGGTTGAATGTGGGTGGAAAACTGCTGACCAATCACTTAAAAGAGATCATTTCATACAGGTGCTTGACATTTTTGTCTTAACAGGCAAAATATGTCATGTCTTGGTTATATAAATTTATTTGTGACGCTCTCCTCCCGTTCCCAGTATTTAGTGCACCTTTTGTAATGACATCTTCTGCAGGCAGTTACATGTCATGGACGAGTCCCATGTGATCAATCAAGTCAAGGAGGACGTGTGCTATGTTTCTCAGGAATTCTACAAGGACATGGAAATAGCTCAGTAGGTTCTTTCGCTGCCTAATGTTAGGTGACCGCCCTTTGTCGGGGTGCATTGTGTATTCTTAATTAACCTCAGCAGTCCAGAAGCTTTTTTCAATATCCACTACTTTTTAAGGAAGACCCATGACCAATAGAGGAGTATCCAAACCTGTGGTGTCCGACACATTTTTTGCATGAAATTAACTGGACAAAAAATTGACTGATTTTCCTGTACTGAAGTGTCACAATAACCCCACAGGTTAAAGGGGGAGGAGAACACAGTGATGAGAGACTATGTGCTTCCTGATTTCAGCTCCATTAAGAAGGGCTACTGCAAGGTAATTCTTTAAGTCTAGGTAACCATCTTAGATGTGATGAGAAATCTCTAACTTTTGTGGCACAGTAGGAGCTATGATGCATACAAGCTGTGGAGGGGTGGGCTGTACAATGGGCAAACAAAAGGGGTTTCTCAGATTTAGGTGTATTTCCTAGGCCAGATATTGTTTGTGTGACTGATCGGATCTGGCTCCATAGTCTATCTGTAGAAGCATAATGGGAAGGATATACACAATGTTTGTATATATCCTCTACTCCAGAGCTCTTCAAATGTGGACCTCAATTCCAAATCCAATTGTTTTCAGTCCTCCCAGATAGCAAATTTAATAATTACTAATTCTGATTGGCCACAGAGGCTTTACACCCAGCTCAAAGGTAAAGGAAAGCTGGGATAATTGGCAGTCCTCGGACCTTGAAGACCGTGATTTGAATAGCTCTGCTCTACTCTGTGCATCTGAATTAGTGATTACTGTAGTGTTTCAATTTCAGATGTGAGCAGAACACCAAGGTCTTCTATTGTTGACATAGAAACTTCTTGATTCAGTTTGAGATCTCAGTTTGCAACTTAGGAATAATGTTAGTTGTCCCTTAGTCTGGTTTCAGTAAGACCTAAAATGTGAAACTGACGTTTAATAGTTAATTCACAAGAGCTGCTTCAGTTGTAGTAATAATAATAATAATAATAATAATAATAACAATAATAATAAGTTATTTTTACCAGATGGACTTTGCAGACAAGTGTACTAATAATAATCCAAGTTACAGATTGCATTTGCTGCTTTTGGTACTTACGGAACTACATGGTTTATTTAATGTAACATTGTGTTAATTGTATGATAATCATCGTAGCACAGAGGTTATATTATTTGAATCACATTCTAATTTTACTAGGATCTGATGTTAAAACCCAATTTTATAGTTTTAGTGGTGTTGGGTTGAGTGCTTTGGTTTGGCTCTATTTGCTTTTAGCCGCTGGGGGATCCTTCGTGCAGCATGACCAGGGGTGGTTATGCAGTTGTAATTAGTGTATGCATATCCTACATTTTATCCCACACAGCCCCACGAGGAGATGAACTTCACAGGCAAGTACAAACCCGGTGAGCAGATACTCCGGCTGGCCAACGAGCGCTTTGCTGTGCCAGAGATGCTCTTTCATCCCTCTGACATCGGCATCCAGGAGATGGGCATCCCAGAGGCAGTGATCAACTCCATCCACAACATGCCGGAGGGTATGAGAACGGGGGGGATTCCGGATGTATCTGAAACCTCCCTTGTAAAAGTGTAGAAGCTGCTCTAAGCAGTCAAAGCACAAAGCAGATGGTTAATATTCCCATTGAGCCTGCTGCAAGTCCATTATTGCAGGCTGTAAACAGCAACTTTGAAAATGCAAAAGTGGAAAGTTTGTTTCTGTAGCACTTTTTGGTTAATGTTTGCTGTCCATTTCCTGTGTCTGAACAGAGATGCAGCCTCACTTTTTCAAGAACATTGTGCTCACTGGGGGCAACACGCTGTTCCCGGGCTTCAGAGACAGAGTGTACAAAGACATCCGCTCCTTCGCTCCCACCGACTTCGAAGTATCTGTGGTGTCGCCGCCCAAGTGAGTTTGGCCTGTCCGACGATGTCAGGGACCCAAAGGCACCAACTCCCCGCTAACACTTTCCATGTGGCTTTTTTTTTGTTTCCTCAGTCCCATCTGTTATGCGTGGGAAGGGGGTAAGCTCTTGTCAGAACACCCAGACTTTGAAGAAATGGTTGTCACTCGAGAAGACTATGAAGAAAACGGACATTTCATCTGTGAAGAAAAGTTTGATATTTAAAGCACATTCCAAGCAGCAACATCAGACTGGTGAAACGATGACTCAAAAGTGTTTCAGCAGTACTGCTATACAGTCCAATGTGCTGAATTACATTAAATGCACTTCTGCTGCTAGCTGTATTTGGGTTTAGTGTAAATTGTATAGATATTCAAAATCATTTTTTAGTTTTTTTTTTAAAAACCTAAATGCATTTGTTGTTTAAGAAACTCATTGTGAATTTACAGTTTTTGCAGGCTGGCTTTTTACGTTACAATTGAACACAAGACTGTACATAATAAATTCCAGTAAGATGTGTTAAAAGTTTATCTTGTCTGAATATGGATGTATACAGACTTTTTGCACCTACAGCCTTCTTACAAAATAAAACTGAATCGAGGATGAAATGGTTAATAATGTGGACACAATAAATCTACTTTGTAATACAACGTAAACTGAAACAACCATAAGTTATGCCTTGACTGGCATTTAGTGACGTTACGGGTAGTGATATATGTATTTCAATAAACGCTGCAATAAATTTCATAAGTCATATACAGCAAACTAAGCTGGCCCACTAAGTTGAGGCAAAGTGTTTATTTAGGCGACGAATACAACAAACTCAACGCTAATCCGCTGGCTAGTAAAAAAAAATGCACATCGGACTCCACGAACATTAAATTAACCCAATTTGCTAGTAGCAAAAATTCTTCCATTGCACCTATGCATATATTTCGCAGAACAGCCCCTGAAAACGCTTCAAAGGGTCGTGAGGTGATTGGATATTCCATATTGCGTCACTTCCGTGAGTGTGATGGCGGCCGATTTGACTCCGAGATTTCGAAGGTTGACCAGCCAGACGAGGAGTATTCGTGAAAATGGCCAAATGGGTACGGAAAAAAACCTGTCTGGAGTATATATGATTTGTCTTTTAATGGTAGACTTCTTCTTTTTATCGTCATACAACAGGAGCGAGTGTAGATAAGTTTTTTTTTTCTACTACTGATTTGCGCCGCACGTCACGGTATCTGTGTTATGCGACTAGAGTTCTATTATCGGGGGTGGCCAATCCTATCCGCAAACCCAGTGGCCTGTACTACGAAGCGGGGTTACTGGCTTATCGGGGTAACTTGTCGGATTTAAGGTACCACAGTTTAAATGAACTTCATATTCGTTCACTTACATTTTGCCCAGACTACCTTAAATCCGACAAGTTACCCCGATAAGCCAGTAACTCCGCTTCGTAGTACAGGCCACAGGTGTGAGGACTCTTCAGCCAATCAGTCCTCAATTAGTAATCTAAGTAGAGAGTTGCAGCGAAAACCCGCATACATAGCGGTCCTTTCTGAATAATACTGGCCACCCCTGGTTTAGACCATGAAACTGCGGGGGCAGACTGGGGTAAGTTGTTCTCTTAAGGGGGTCAGTTGCGTTTGACCTTAATGTCCTCCAAGTGTATTACACTAGATAATAATTGCCGGTATTAAAAAGCAAAAGACCATTTTGATTTTGAAAACCGATGTTATTTATGCAATGATTTGCAGTTTCATTTTGCAGTTTTTATGTAACTCACTCTGATTTCTTGTTTAGACTACCTTGCTTCCACAAGGTTGATTATTTTTTTTTTTGTCGCTAACTTTTCACCCACTGAAGTGACTCGACCACCCGGCGACCCCAAGTCCTGTTCCCAGTGCATGACATTTTAGCTACATATATAAATGTAAATAATAATAATAATAATAATAATAATAATAATAATGAAAGTAATAATACACTTATTTCAGACCAAAGTACTGTAGCACAGGTATTTAAGGGGGTCATGGAGGGGGGGCATGCATGTTGTCACAGGGGTACTGCTCCCCCCCAGAATGGTGCCTACTCTGTCCGGACTGCTGTTGGCTGTCCTATTTTAACCCCTGTCCTCCTCCTTCCCTTCCGTTACTCTCTCCTACCCGATCGAACAAAAAACATGAAACACCCAGACTACGGAAGCTGTGAACCGGCATGCGTGCGATTAGTGTAAAACCTGGTACATAGAGCACGGTAAAGCTGCGAGATCTCTATCGCTGTACTCGTATACTCCCACAGGTTTCTCTGGGCCATTTCATGCCACGCAGCTATGGAAGAACATCATCCATGCACTGCAGACGCAGGTGGAAGTCCGGCCTAGGCGGCTGCACCTGCGCACGCACGCCGACTGCTTCACCGGCTCGGATGCGGTGGACGCGGTGCTCAGTCACCTCATGCAGGACGTCTTCTTCTGTTCCAACGAGATCTCCCGCCTCAAGGCCACCAGACTCTGCCAAGCTCTCATGGAAGCTAAGGTTTTTGAGCCCGTGGGGACAAGACTCTTTCGCAGGGAGAAGGAGGCCACGTTTGAGGACTCGAGCTGCAGCCTGTTTCGATTCCTCGATTGCGACGCCTTGCCTGGCTCAACAAAGTGTGGAAACTTGGAGAATGAGACACCTGACCTTCCTAAAGGGAAGAGAAAGATTCACAGGTTTAAACTTACCTTTGATGTTTATTACTAAGTCGCTATGAGTGTAACTAGGCTGTTTAACAGTTTGCCTCGTTGGTATATTAGCTTTTGCTTGTACAAATTCAGTACTGCTTTTTGTAGAGGGATGGTGCCTAGTAGTGATGGACAAAATGAAGCTTCACAAACCATTTGCTTTTTTTTTTTTAATTTTTTTTAAAGACCCCACTAGATGGTACTCTTGGTTTGCTTTGGGGCATGCATTGTGCCCTTTTTTGAGCATAGAGCACCATCTAGTGGGGACAAAAAAATCCAGCAAACGGTTCATGAAGCGTCGGTCTGTCCATCGCTATTGCCTAGAGCAGGGTTCTTCAAATCTGGACCTCGATTCTAAATCCAGGCTGTTTTCAGTTCTCCCAGGTAGTTAATTTTAAAAATTACTGATTCTGATTGGTCAGAGGCTTCATACCTGACTGACAGGTAAAGGAAGGCTGGAAAACCAGCAGTGCTCGGACCTCGAGGACCGTGATTTGAATAACCCTGGCTTAAAGGTAGGGTTGATCATACAATAGAATGCTTAGGGGCAAATTTATGCAAAATTCATAAAGTCAATGTTTTTTTTAATAATAAAGAAGATGTATGATTAGCTTAACACATTCGCCATTATAGTTGTGAAATTTAAAAGGAATCATGATGAACAATGAATGCATGATGCATGTTTTTTTTTAACCTCAGCTCTGTTAACTTGTTCTTCAGGTGCAGTGTTCACTAACTTATAATGACCTGTTAACCTTTAAATGCATTCTGCCATTAGAAGGGATCAGCTGAGGACCTTTTCTAACCCTCTGGCTTCGGAGGCGTCAGACAAGAGGGTGGAGAGGCTGTTGAGGACCATCAACCTGAGACCTTCCATGCCCCCTGACCGGCCTGTGGCCCCTGTCAGCAGCGCCCTCCCCAAGAGAGGTCAGGGACACTGGTAGTCACTGCTCACTTGTGGATGCACGGTGTCTGAGTCAGCCATTATTAACACTAGGGGTTTAAGACATGATTGCATGATAAAAGGGCCTTGCTCAAGGACCTAATGGTGAAAACACTCTGCCAACCCTGGGATTTGAACCTGCAACCTTCCTAACCCACTCAGCCACACCGCCCTGAAAAGTGCTACACAAATCCCCAAGCACAGCAATGTAAGGCAACATTGCCGACAACTGAGCCACCGTGAATACTGACAGCGGTACCAGTTTGACATACAGGTGTAGCAAGAAGATACTGTTGGATGTCTTATGATAAAGTGGTTTTTGAGGTTTTTGTGCTGTTTGAGGAAACTGGTGCAAGCTTCTTTTTTCCCCAGAAGGAAGTTGCCAAAAGGCTTATAGCAGTGTGTCAAATAGTGGGCTTGTGGTTAAGGGACTCGAGTTAATATTGAACTACATCAGTATGTATCAATACATATAACTAGCGTAGATACAGGTAAAGCCTGGATCTTTTGTTGCTGTATCTGCACACATCAATGTTCTGTTACAGCTCTAATGAAATACTGTGGCACTGAAATTACCCAATGAAAAATTCATAGTCCAGATCAACAAAGCATTCACTTAATGACGTGTCTCAGAATCACTTGCAGGGGAAAACATTGTCATTATGACTATCAGCACACTGATGATCAGCTGGCTGCCCTCGTGGGCGTCACTGGAGGGTGCTAATTAAAGTCTGTTTGCTGTGGAGGAAATGGGGGGTGTGCACGGCGCCGGGCGGCTCTGTGTGATTAGCGTGATGCTACTGCAGATGAAAAGGTGCACATGAGGATCTAGGAAGATGGATGTGACTGTAAATGAGGCACTCGCTGAAGCCCACCTGGGGTGTGGTCTGAGTAATGAGGTCTGTGCCCTCTGCTTTGAAAGCCCCCACGCATTTAGTGTGTGCCCCAGGGAATTATACTGCTGCACATCAAAGGTTCCCTGTCTGCTGCATTACACTGCAAGCACAGGGTGGAGTTGCTGATTCTTAAAACTGTTATTTCTGGGTTACTGATGTGTGGCTTTTTTGGTCGCTTTTTTTTTTTTTCTTCTTGTGAAACTGGGTGACTCTGCCTGCATTGTAGGTGTGTCTATGTGGTTTTTATCTGTGAAATGCAACAGGCTGAACTATCTCTGCCGTCAGCCTGCTGCACACGATATGTGCTCTTTGTCTCCCCCTAGTGGTGGAAGAGGTGTGGAAGCAGCATACGCTCCTGCAGCTACTGCAGATTGTGGAGCTTCCTGTCCTGGACGGCATTTTGACTTCGGCGGCGCAACCAGATCCACAAGAACGAGTCCTCCTGTCTAACTGCCAAGACCTGGTCATCCCCAACAGCTTTGTTGACAAGGAGGTCATGCAGAGCCTGAACCTTCCACAGTCAGTACCAGAGCTTAACTCACAGCCCCAATCAGTAGAACATTGCATTCTATTGGGTCCCATATTTAGCTCTGTTTTGATGCAGTCTCTGTATGTGAGCTTCTGCTTGTTTCAAACACACTTTCTTACCCTCCCCCACCAACCCCCTTCATTGCTCCCTCTGCTACCCCCAGGCTTGACCCCTGGCTGGTTGCTGCCGCTGACTGCCTGGAGCACTTCCCCGATCAGCTGATTGTGGTCGCAGGGGAGCACCTTCTCCAGCAGGGCGGAGCTGTAGCTCAGGGGGACGAGTCCACAAAGCGAGTACTCTGTGACATCATCGCCAAGCACTATAGCGGCCAGGATAGGAAGGCGCTCATCTCTGGACACTATCTGGACATTCATATGGCCATCCTGCACCTTCTGGGTGAGGCTGGCACGCATGTGTATGCGTGATTCTTTGTGTGCGCTTGTGCTTCTTTGGGAGTAATATATGGTTACCTGCGTCACAGCGGAGGCCAAGCCAGAGTCGGCCCTAAGCGCCTCCCAGCTGTGTCTGCGGCTGATGGGGCCCGGCGATCGGGACGAGCTGCGGAGGCTGCTGTCCTTCATGGCCACCGCATCGCATCCGGACGCCTGCCGACTGCACAAGCAGGTCCGGACCCCCTGATCCCAGCCGTACAAACTCCAGCTGTCTGCCGCTTACTTGACGACTGAGATTTGGAGACTTACAGGAGTAGCCATTGTAGTTAAGGAACAGCCTTGTGTCAGAAGGCTCCAGGTTTTGTGAAGCTGTGCCATCTGGAGTGTGGCGCCCTCTTCAGGCTGGTCTTGATTTTTATTCTGAAGGTCTAAGAATATGGATGTAAGTGGCTGTTATGGGTCAGTGTGGTAAGACTCTGCTTTATATGATTATATCGGTATTCTTTACCTGTACTGATGCATGACAGACTTGTGTTGTCCCCTCTGTCACTTTCAGACCGACAACCGGTCCTTCGTCAGTCGGACCTTCCAGAAGGCCATAGTGCAGAGTAAAGATCTGTCCCGGGCCCAGAGTGAGAGGCTGGTTCAGTTCCTGATGGACAACCATGAGAGACTCTTCAAGGTACCGTTTCTTTGTACAAACCAGGCACACCTGTTTCATTCATAGTCCGACGCTGGTTAGGGTGTTCAGATAAAAATGTAGTTGACAGTCATATCTGCTATTAGATGCTGTTAAATGCTGGGATAGATTACAGTAACGACGGGGATACATTCTGAGAAATGCACAGTTAGGCAATTTTATCGTTGTGCAAAAATCAGTGTACTTGTATAGACCTAGACTGTACAGCCTACTACACACCTAGACTATATGCCATAGCCTAAGCAACAGTGACAAGTACAGTGTAGTACATTGATAAAACAGTAAGTTATCACTGTGTGCGCTATACTGAACTTTTACACGACTGACAGCAGAGTAGGTTTGTTTATATCAGCATCACCACAAAAACGTGAGTGATGTGTTGCTACAATGTTACAACAGCTATGACATCACTAGCTGATGAGAATTTTTCAGCTCCATTACAGTATAATGTTATGGGACCCCGTTGTACATGTAGTCCGTTGTTGACCAAAACGTCGTTAGGTGACGCATGACTGTACTTCTAAAATCGTTAGTAATTTTTTGTTTATTCGATATGTGGAAATTAGACGCCTGCATCGCTGATTAAGATGGTGAGCAAGACATTGCAAAGCCTACAGCAAGGCAGGGACTTGGATGCTATACCAAGTAAGTGTATTCTATAAGTGTTTCTCTTTGTTGATCAGGATACAGCTCACTATGTTGCTATAAATAAAATCCTCTTGTACAGGCTCAGTGGGCAGCAGATCAGATCCACAGCTTCAATGTTGAGGGTTTGAATCTTGCCTCTCCTCTCTGGCTGTAGAGTTTGCTTGCCCGTCAGCTGGCCTTTCTCCCTTCTTGTGAAGATATTTTTGGCTATTTGCTGCCTCTGATCTTGCCTATGTGTGAGTGTATATGTGCCCTTTGATGAACTGGTGTCCCGTCCAGTGTGCTTTCTGTCTATGGTGCCTGGGAAAGGCTCCAGTCTTGTTTCGCAATGAAGTCCATAGGGACCCCTAGACAGTCCTCATTTTCACTCCCTCCCAGCACACTTGAACCAAATAGGTGTGTTGGTAACTGGGAGCAAAAATGTGGACTGTATGTTGAGGACTGGGTTGAGAAATCCCTGCTATAAAGGATAATCACTTTGATGGATAGATGGGTGGATGGATAGATGGATGGATTGCAGAATGGTATGTTTTAGGAAAGTCTGATTTTAAAAAAAAAATTTTACCTGATTTTTTTCAGGCCCACAGGGACAAGTCACAAAGTCCAGTGATAGACCAACCTACTGAAGGATGCTGAAACTAAATTAAATGCTAGTAATAATTATGGTTCTTTCACAGCATTTGCATTTTGTCAGCGTGTGACTGTGCAGCAATATGAGGCCCAGAGGGATAAGACCACCCAGGAGAGCCTGAAGCAGCTGATCCGGAACGTCAGCCTAAGCGCTACGCTGCCCTTCAGAGAAAGGCGGAGGCTGATGAGAGATTTCCAGAAGCATCACCCAATTGTCTTCCTCCAGCACTTTGCCACAACTATCGAATAAAACGGCACCACCCAATCATCCAACACTGTTTCTGCACGAGTGGATGGATTTTAGCCACTGATTAGTAATTAGCTGAGGTTCCAGTAATGACTGTCTGAGGCCTCTTGACCTTACTGTAAAGCATATAGGCTATTAGTCTGCACACTAAATCAGGGTTGCCAACTTTGGTCAGCTGGCTGGTGTGAGATTTTCATTTTGAGACATCTGCACACGCATTTACATGCATGTAACAGATATTACCTTGCAAATAGTCTGTAGGGTTTGCAAACTACCCCAGTGTGTTTGATGCAACTAATTTTAGGTTTATAATATTGATTTGCTATAAGATTTCTTGGGTGAGTGTCACACCAAATGCTTGAGAGTAGGCAACCCTGTTAAATGTATTACCAAATGTAGTTCTCTCAGGGATAGTGAGTAGTTACTAGTCTTAAGGAACAGGCTGCTTCTTAAGGAAAGCATTTAAATGATTTAATTTTGTTCTGTAGTATTAACTTTGAATTGTATTGGGGCACTTGAAGCAGGATGTCTTGTGTAAAACTGTAGTTCGGCTTGTGTGGTACCTAATTTGTTTATACCGTCGAGACATTACACGGCAGTATACTGTACTTTCCAACACAACACTATTCCAGTATTTTGAAATCTTGGCAAATAAATTTGCCAAATGTGGGCTGCGTTGCATTTAATGAATCGCTAATGTTCTGTTAAAATGTTGTGATTTGATTGCTCTTATAGTGTTTTCGTGCTGAATGAACAAATGGAATTGGATTTAAATGGGAAGATATTGGGTGCGTTATGAAAAATGTAAGTGACCTACTGAAGTATGATCTTTCCATGTATATACAATTAATCTGTGTGTTTGAAAGGTTTGGTTACATTTCATTGCTGTAATTTTAACTGAATGGTGTTGATGGTTAGGTAGTAGCACCATGTCTTCTGGATTTGCTAAATCATTTTAGAGTATTCCAATATGCATCAAAGTGTTGGAATAATTCAGTTATTTGCAATATTTAAACTTTGATTTAGAATTAATATTAAATGCACTTTAACATGCGGGAAATGTTTGACTATGTAATTTGAAAATAAATTATTTAAAATAAACACTCATTTTAAGCACGCGGCACTGGTGAGTCATACAGCTGGTTTCATTGCTGTTCCTGTTCAAATCGTCTTAATTAGCCTGAAATAAAATGTGTCATTAAAGACAGATACAACTTAAGACTTTGAATTATTCAACTCTTGTATAGACGGTGATGCAAAGATGCTTGTTTAACTTGTTTTGGTTCACAGGAACCCATCAGAGGTGGAGATTTCAGGTCTAGAGAGTACAAATCCAGACCATGATTTTGTTTCAACCAACCAGTTCAGTACTCTGTGACTGTGGCTCTTTATACTCAACTGGTTAGTTGAAACAAAATCATGGTCTGGATTTGTACTCTCTCTACCTGAAATCGCCACCTCTAGAAATCATGTAGTTGTATATTACTAAATTAGTATTAATCTTAAATTTGGTCATTCCTGTTAAGTCGAGTAACTTATGAAATAGATTATTTGATCGTGTGTTTGACGGTAACGCTGATATGCTAGGAGCTAAAAAATAGAAAATTAAATAATATCATAGATTCCGTAAATAGAAAACAGATGTACTAGATTTGCATAATTGTCAAGTCATAAGTGCAGCTAAAATAGGACTTCCTTCAAAATTCAACGTTAACAGAATTCACGTTTCGTAATGCCCCTTTACTTGCGAAAATGTGTCATTTCAGTTGTGTGTGTGTGTGTGTGTATATATATATATATATATATATATCACATGCTTATTGGTTGCGACTAAAACTGGCACTCTCGTTGACAGCCTGTTTTGTACAAGCAATTCGTCCATTCAATTACCGCTACTGCAGGTCAGCTTCAACCATCTCAGCCGATGGGTTGTTTTATTCACCGGACTCAACGCTGTGGACGTTAATTGGCCAATACTATTTTCCTTCAGTTTACTCGCGGAGAAAAAAATAAATTCCCGTGACTCGACCGGATGTGACGTTGGTCGCCTGAGCAGGTTGAATTCTGCTCGCTGGAAGACATGGAGTCTCGTAACTGCTTCGGCCACTGACAGTTATATTTTGCACTAATCTCATACTGTAATATTAGTCAAGAAACTGACACCTTATTCAAGTGAAAGGTAAGCATTAGAAACGCTTACATCCAGGTAAATTCGCGCTGGCCGTAGTAATTTAATTCGGTAAGCCTTTTAAAATGACGTCTGAGCGTAGCCTAGCAGGAGAAGCAAACAAAACAGCGGTTGTCGAATCGGGGGCCCTGGTCATGGAGAAAGGTGTTCAGATACCGGAATCCCGAGTCCACATCAGCCCGGCAGTCGGCGGACTGTCTACCAGTCCGTCCGCCACTAACTCTTCTCGCGCACGTCGGCCGCGTAGTTACCTCAGGGATCTCCCGGGATGGTTCGTTCATCACAACATTACCGTACTTTTTTTTTTTTTTTTTTAAACATTTTTGAGACTAAGAATTAAGGGGATGGCGTCGTTGACTATGTTTACTAGTGAACCGGTCTTACACTTTCCGTAATGATTAGCTGATTTCTCTCGCTGGCTCTGTTCTTGCAGTTGGGATTTCGTCACCCGTTCGACGGGAAATAAGAGGCAACATGAATGTTTCAGGGAGGCGCGGTGTGCGCCAGATCGGCACGCAGCATTACGGTATCTCACGCATGTAAAGCGGAGGGCAGATAGGCTGAGTGGGGCTGTCACACCGCGGCTGCAGGGCCCTGTTCACGCTCCACCTAGTAGCCACTTATCTGAACTATTTCAGCGCCCCCCCAGCCCACAAAATGTAGTCATCTAGACTGGTTCCTCAAAAAGGGGAGCAACTGCATTAATCACTTTGTGATGCTATTTTTATGAACGTCGACAGGTTTACTTACTTTCGAGTTGATTATAAGCGTATGCGCAGCCCGGAAGATTTTGATACGTCTTATGTTTTCCGATGTACTGTATTTGCTTGGTATCGGTACTGGAGTTAAATATGTTTTAAATGGATTTTTTTCCTGGCGCTCCAGTGAAATGTTTACTTGAGCTCAAGTAACCTTTGCTGCCAGCTTAATTTATTATATAATCTTAAACGTAGGAAAATGGCTGTCACATCTGTAAAAAGGTAACTACTTACATCGTGATAGTTTATTAATTGCAATGCCACATCCATGTTAATTTTGAGAATCCTTTTAGTGATTAGCTCATTAGGATCTGAGGACATGTCAGCAAGGATTTAAGCAGCCTTGGGGAAATGTTTAGTAACTAACCTTTCAAATAACACATTGGCAGAACAAGCAGGTGGTCATTTTCTTAGATTTTTTTTTTTTAAAGATTCTAGTTTGTATGGCAAGGTAGGCTTATGTTCTTTCACATTTTTTTAAGAAACACTGGGGATTGGATTTGTATCCTGTTTGATGTGCTGCACATGTGCCTGTCGGGAGTGACTTGTATTGCAATCAAAGCCTTTCATCATGTGGGTAGACCACATCTAAATGCATTCCTTGGTGTGATTCCACCGAGACACGCAAGCAGTCAGGTTTTTGCGACGTGCGTGGAATTGTGGATGCACCGATTCTATTTTCAGCTGGTCAGGGTGTCTTGGTTTGGAATTGTTTAATAGGGGGAAATAAGTGTTCTCCTCCCTGTAGCTTTTCTTTTGATGTGCTGAAAACACGACTTGTATCTCAGGGCATGTCTCGTGCCCTACTTTTACGAGGTAACGGTACATACCATGCAGAGGATTTGCGTGCATGAATTAAAAGAGCGGCCTCTTCCCTGCTTCTGAGATTTGCTCTGAGCTGGAAAACTGACAGAGATCAATTTGTGGTTTGTCGTCTAGTTGCCTGTTCCCCTTGGCTGAAGTGTTTTGCTTGATCGGCTTCAGAGACAGGTGGCACTGAATGCAGATGCTGTGAGCCGAATGTGTCCATGGAGATGCTACTGTCAGTATCTTCTTTAATCCTGGCGAAGGAGGCCAAGCAGGGATAGGAACTGTGGGCGTGTGTTTGTTTTGGGACTCGGTGATTTAGCTTTGATGCAGCGATGAAGTTCTCTTGGTGGTTTCGGTCCTTGGCAACAGTGAGAAGATGCAGCACTCCAGTGTTTCGTGTGCTGTATTTTATGCCCAGATAATATAAACTCATGTCAGCAGGCATGTCATAGGTGAAGACATTAGTATTAATCTTACAGACATTTCTCTAGTGGCTCCTGATTGGCTCATACACTGAGTGACTGTCCTTATTATCATTTCTTCTCAGGTGACTGAGGTCAACAGGCAGAAGAATCATGGAGTCCATGCTCAACAAGCTGAAGAGCACCGTCACCAAGGTGACTGCAGACGTCACCAGCGCCGTGATGGGCAACCCAGTGACTCGTGAGTTTGAAGTGGGCCGGCACATTGCTAGCGGTGGCCCCGGTCTTTCCTGGAGGATCTACAATGGGACCAAGAAGTCCACCAAGCAGGTAGGTTGACCTGATGGGTTATGGTTACCTACCTCACCAGAGGAGATTCTTGATATGGTGGATAATGTCCATATTTATCTTATTTGCATTATTTCCCTTCCTCGTGTCCATCTGCTGCTCAGAATTGGTAGTTTTAGCTTAGCTTCACAGTCATTTCTGGAGCTGAAATGTTGAAGATGCTTTCATGGTAACCTTTGGTTTTCCACCACGTCTGCTTCCCCAGGAGGTGGCAGTCTTTGTTTTTGACAAGAAAATTATTGACAAGTACCAGAAGTTTGACAAGGACCAGATTATCGATTCGTTAAAGAGGGGCGTTCAGCAGCTGACCCGTCTGCGACATCCTCGGCTGCTCACAGTCCAGCATCCCCTAGAGGAGTCACGGTGAATAACAGCTAGTCCACAGTTCACAACCATCTCTGTTTTTATTAGTATATATTTTTTATCTTTTGCCTCTAGAAGAGCATATTGTGGGTTAGAATGACTCACACTGTAAATCACATGTTGACATCTTCTAAAAGACTTCATTTTCACTATCTGAATCAGGTGATTCTTCCACTGGCCCAGTTGTGCCTGCTGCGTTTCTGTGAAGTGCATGCAGAGAGTGTCAAAAGAAAATTGGTAGCATAGATACCCTGTTAATTTTCTTCCTGTTGCTTATTTGCTCATTAGTCTGTGAGGTAGGTAGGACTCAATCCAGCATGTCATTGGAATGATGAGAAAGTTGCTGCATTGAACGATGGAATATTTATCTTGAATGTTTGAGGTTTGGTATCTGTTTACTTGAATTTCCATTCAGTTGCAAATGCCCTATTAGTTTACTTGCTAGTAGCCGTACCACATCATTGTAGAAAGTATGAATGAGAATGGAAGCAAAACCTTGGCAGGTTGCAGTGCTGTTCTACAGAACCATGATTGGGAATATCTTAGCATCTAGTTTTGAAAGTAATTGATGAAAAAGGAATTATGCACAACAAGAACTGTAATTATGTCTGAAATGGGAATCTGTGCCGTGACTCATCCACAACACCCCCATTTCTCCAGGGACTGCCTGGCGTTCTGCACCGAGCCTGTTTTCGCCAGCCTATCCAACGTCCTCGGCAACTGGGAGAACCTGCCCAGCCCCGTGCCCACAGATATCAAGGACCACAAGCTTTACGATGTGGAGACCAAGTATGGCCTGCTGCAGGTGAGCTACAGGCCTGCTGCTTGGTTGGATTTTGAGGAAAAAGCTTTTGTGAATGGCTGAAAATTCCTGGGTGGGGCCCAAAGAAAATTGGGGGCGTGTCAAAATCCTCTTGGCCCCAGCGAGACCGGAGCTTGAGTGCTTAAGCGGCTGGACCTGACTCCCTAGTGGTATGCATGTACCTACAAAGGATCATCAGACCTAAGTTGCTTTAGTAATTACCAAGTTTGCTAACTGGATAAAATGGGAAAACTGTAGGTGTTTTTGTTTATTTCAGCTATGGTCTCTAATCAGTCTTCATTTCCACAAGGTGTCTGAGGGCCTCTCATTCCTGCACAGTGGGGTCAAGATGGTGCACGGCAACCTGACCCCGGAGAACATCATCCTTAACAAGAGCGGCGCCTGGAAGATCATGGGCTTCGACTTCAGCATCTCCTCCACAAACCCCTCGGAGCAGGAGGTGAGGTGCCTCGTCAAGGTCCAGAGGGATAAATGACTCAACACATAAGCTGTTGTCATGGATACTTGGACCATAAAACCGGATGTTGACCTACTGGTGAGCTGAAAGATGTGTGTAGTCATTGTCTCTTTGTGCTCCTTTGTGTGTGTCTGTCTGTGAACCAGCCCAAATACGCATGTAAGGAGTGGGACCCCAACCTGCCCCCACTCTGCCTGCCCAACCCGGAGTACCTAGCCCCCGAGTACATCCTGTCAGTCAGCTGTGACTCCGCCTCTGACATGTACTCTCTGGGTGTGATCATACACGCCGTCTTCAACGAGGGGAAGCCCATATTGCAGGTCAACAAACACGACATCTTCAAGAGCTTCAGCAGACAGCTGGACCAGGTTAGCACCAATGTTCCCTCTAATTTTTCATGTGTCTGAGCAAACACACAAACTCCCTGAGCGGTCCCTTGGACCACTGTGAGCAACATCAGACGTGTGCACTGTGGTCACGCCAGCATCGCATCCATCCAAGTTACATGGTTTATTAAAAGAATCAAATTACAGCATTTACATTTCTGTTAGGAAACTTTTCATTAAGTGTTTTAGCCCACAAAATCTTGTTCATGACCTGTGTAGTATGTTAACGCTATTGGAAGTATAAATATTTAATTTTAACTATGGCAAAACATGAACTGCCAACCAAACCAAGCCAACTTTGAAAACACAACATTTTTATTATAAAGCTCTGACTTGTCTCACTTGAGTACAAGCCAGCGTGTGAAGCTCCTGCTGTTCACTGGGTGAGAGGGTTCTACTGTGGTCTGGGAGAGAGTCCTGTCTTTGTCTTCAAAGTACAGTATATAATGACACGATTATTTGCATTTCTACTACTCATAAACTAGTATCAGTATTTAATGATCAATATCCATAAATGAAAATTGTAAATAAATGACACTAGATGAGCACAAATCTGATTGAGGACTTAAATTTCACCTTAATTTTTCCGTCTGTCCTTCTCACGTCTCCAATGGTTGTACACGTTGTCCAGGTTGATGGCCTCGTCTGCTTGCAGCTTTAACTTTATGCGCATCAGCTGGTCCAAATGGTCCACTTCAAGACGATTTCTGGATGCTGTTTTGATACGATTCATCAAACTAAAGCCTCTTTCACAATCTGCACTGGATGCTTGAAATGTAGCACAAATATCCACAAGCTGTGAGATGTGTTTTAGCTCCTCACATTTTAATGTTGCAGCCACCATATCTGAGAAGGTGCTGATTAACCCGTGTTTACGTTTTTGCCTCATTATGTACTTGAATTCAGCATATTCCCTGTTAATGACCTCCACAGAATGCGGGCGGTGGAGAATGACCTCATACTTCTTTGCCAGTGTGGCAATGTCTGCTGCTCCATACTCAAAACTGATGTCTGAGCTCAATGCCTCAATGTCAAATGCAGACCGCTCCTTTAATTCATCCTCTGGAAAACGAGCATCCAAGTGATCACAAAGCTTACGAATAAAACGAGTAATCTCACCGGTATTTTGCTAAATCTCACCCAGTTTCACCGTTTTTTTTCTTCTGTTTGCACATACTCTGACAGCCATTCCATCTTAAAAGAATCGCATTTCTTTTTTACTTTGGCTTGGTGAGAGGTTGTGCCACTGCCCGTTCGTTTTGCCATTATTATAAAGGGTCGACATAAGCAGCACTGAGCATCATTAGCGTGTCTTCACTCCACATCGGCCACACCGCTTTGCTAGCACATAAGGACGCTGTCATAGCCTGTCTATGACATTGATTAGCTGCGTAAATTCGTATGTGAATCGCATACCGATCACTCACTGACTCGCATTGCAAAATAGCACAGAATGAATTATGTGTATTTTATTTTCAATTCAGGTTGGATTTTTTTTTGTGCGCGGTTGGATTCTTTTGTGAGCGGAGACCGTGTCAGCAGTGCACAATTACGCGCGTGCAGCTTAGCGGGAACAGTGGTTAGCACTCTTACTGGCTTTTGTTTTTTGGTTCTTTTCATGACTCTCAATTCTGCTTTAGGACCCGTATGCTGTGCTGTGACTCGCATTTGGGTTTAGGACACCTGTGTGACCCCCCACCCCCCCACACATCTCTCCCCACCCTGTTCTTCCACAGCTCAGCCGATTGAGCCCGAGTGCTCTTACCCAGATACCAGAGGGGGTACGGGACCACGTGAAGATGCTTCTCAGTGTCACGTCAACAGTCCGACCAGACGCTGACCAGATGACCAAGGTGAGATCTGCGTTCCTTCCTGTTGTCATGGGGGAGAACTTGCTTGATATACCTGCTCGATTCCAGCGTCACAGTTGCAAAAATACAAAAAATTTTGCATCCTTCTCCCAGATCCCTTTCTTTGACGACGTGGGTGCTATGACTCTGCAGTACATTGACTCACTGTTCCAGCGGGACAACCTGCAGAAGTCCCAATTCTACAAAGGCCTGCCCAAGGTGCTGCCTAAACTGCCCAAGGTAGGCGCAGCCGTGTCATTGGTGCGGCCTTCCGGCTGTCCTATCTGATTGGTTGTAATTCATGGTATGGTTTGTATCAGCCAGCCTGAGCTTTTGTTTACATTCAAATGTTTGACGGATAGCATGTTTCTAGAATACCTTTCGAGCTGTCAGGAGTGGTATCTGGCCGTGCTTCGGCGCAACCATCTTAACGGAGCCTCTGTCTCCACCCGTCAGCGCGTGGTGGTTTTCCGCATCCTCCCGGCCCTCACTTCCGAGTTTGTGAACCCGGACATGGTCCCGTTCGTGCTGCCCAACGTGCTGCTCATCGCCGAGGAGTGCACCAAGGAGGAGTACCAGCGGCTCATCCTGCCCGATCTCACGCCCGTCTTCAAGCAGCAGGAGCCGGTGCAGGTGCGGCCGACGCGGGCACCTTCGCCCGTCCCCTTCCCCGCGTGCGCTGCCACCGTCCCTCAGGACCTTCGCTGGTGTCAGCTTGGCTTGATAAAATGTCCCAGAATAGCCTTTCAGAGCTAACAGGCGCTGGTCTCAGAGGACATTTCGTAATCAGAATCAGTTGTATTTCAAATGTACAGCCCAGGTGCAAGGAATTTATTTTGGTGCAACTGAATGCATTAAAGTAAAATAAAATAAATGGGTGATTCTATGGAAATGTCATGCTTTTGGTTAAAGGGTGCAACCCATTATGCAGTGTAATTTGATAGTTGGGATACAACAGAGAACTGCTATTTCAAGCAAAGCAAGTCAATTCTTTTCACCCTGAAGTCATATTTTCTAGCAACATAATTATGGCACTGAAATTCAGAAACGTAGTTCCTGGTTTTGAGTTCCTGGGGCGCCTTGAACTTCTGTAGTTTGTGACAATGCAACAGAAAGTTCTGGTTCCTGAATCCAGTTCCTGTGGTGGGAAAGTGCCTATCGAGCAATAGCCAGGCAGCAACGTAGAGCAGGCATGCCCAACCAAAGAGCTCTCGCTGTAAACAATCGGGTTTTTGCGCAGGCTACTCCTGATCTTGAATAGTGAGTTTAGGCTGATGGGAATCATTTACAAATGCCTCTACATCCTGTGGCTTCTTCCATTTTTTTTTCTTTCATTTTTTTCTTTTTTTCCTCCATGCTGCCAGGCTAGCAACATGGTGAGTGGTCTTCCTGTGTGTTTTGTTTGTTGCAGCGTGTCTATAGTGTATTTACACACTCAGACCTGTAGAGGGCACTTGTTCACTGTGTGTCTGACACTTGCTGTCAGATGTCGCCTGATTGACGGCTCGTCTCCTCTGTTAGATTCTGCTGATATTCCTGCAAAAGATGGACCTGCTTCTGACCAAGACTCCCCCCGAAGACATAAAGAACTGCGTGCTGCCCATGGTCTACAGGGCCTTGGAGGCGCCGTCCATCCAGATACAGGTAGGAGTGGCGCGTTGCCACGGAGACCCCTGCTGCATGGGAGCAGCCAGGATGCGGATGTCACCATGGCGACAGTCCCAACCTGACTGAAGATTTCTTGCTCTGTGAATAAACATGTGAGGCTGGGTGTTGGTCTGGCTTGGGAAGAAGACGAGTGTCTGCAGCAGGAATGAGGGTGGTCACACCCACTCTCTCTGCCGCAGGAGCTGTGCCTGAACATCATTCCAACTTTCGCCAACCTGATCGATTACCCGTCCATGAAAAACGCACTGATCCCCCGCATCAAGACCGCTTGTCTGCAGACATCCTCACTGGCTGTGAGTTACATTATCTGTGTATATCTCTCTCTCTCTCTCTCTCTCTCTGTGCCCCCACCGTATCCTGTAAGTTCTGCAACCATGGTTTGTCATCCCCCTCCCTTAAAAAAGGACTCGCTTCTAGCCCCATACACAAAATCCCATAAATATAACCATAAATATGATGTTTTATGGTGGCTGCGTTTCCCTAATGAAATGCCCATTGACCTGCTGGTCTGATCGGTCTGTTAGAGTAAACCTGAAATGACCCACATGAGACTGAAAGCTAAGACCTGTTCTGAAATCATCAACCTGCCTGACCCCTGAGGTTCTGTCCTCCTGGGACAGAATGGCAAGGATTCACCAAAGGCTCAGACTCCTTGATCATTTCCTTTAATTTCCTTCAAAAGTCAGGCTTTGCCTTGATTAATTAGAGCCAAAGTCATTCCCTGTGGTCTGTGCTGTCTGACTGCGGTCTGCTGCCGTGCCTGTCTGCTTGTGTACATTATTGCTGATTGAGCTGATGCACCCGCCTTGGTCTGCAGGTCCGTGTGAACTCCCTGGTGTGTCTGGGCAAGATCCTGGAGTACCTGGATAAGTGGTTCGTCATAGATGAAATCCTGCCTTTCCTGCAACAGATTCCGTCCCGGGAGCCCGCTGTTCTCATGGGGATTCTGGGTAAGGGGGTGGAGCTTTGCATGCTAATTTAAAGCATCACTTGTTTTGTTGTTTAGGAGTAGTTCAGGATGAGTATTTCTCCTTGTGCTTGTGTCTGTGCCCTTAAGTATGCATGCTGCATGCCCTCACACCTTACATATGATGTTACACATATGTTTAAAATGTTGTTGGAGCCATATTGAGTGACTGTTTTCTGTGTATTTTATCATGCATATTATTGCCAAATTATCTATAGAATTCACATGTGACTTTACCTTAACCTGTCGAAATACCTACACCTAGTGATGAATACTGCTCACTGCACCTAGGATACTTCCTGTAGGGATGTAGGATAATGGGTGAAAGGAAGCAGGAAGTAAACCCTGCTACTAGATGGCAAATCAAATAGGTTTCAAAATTACCGCAGTGTGAGGTAATATGATTATCCAGTAAACGTCGTGTGTAACAGAAGAGCACAGTGGCAGTGCGTCACGTGTCGTTATGTAATAACTGGTATTCGTAATGGGCTGTGAGACAATAACGGGGCCCTATCAATAGGCATCTACAAGTGCACCTTCACCCATAAGAAGCTGGGCATCCCCAAGGAGCACCTGGCCGGGAAGAGCCTGCCTCACCTCGTGTCCCTCAGTATCGACAACAACCTGAACCTCACTCAGGTGCGTGCCCTCTGACCCGCCGGGGCCACGCGCTCTGCCGCTCCAGTCGCGCTGAACGTCGGCGTCTGTGTTGCAGTTCAACTCCTTCATGGCCGTGATCCGCGACATGCTGAACCGCATGGAGGCCGAGCACAAGACCAAGCTGGAGCAGCTGCACATCATGCAGGAGCAGCAGAGGTCCTCCTGGTTTCCTCTTCTCGTGCTTGTCATGTGACTCTGTGGTGTATGTCTGTGTGCTTGGGAAGGCTCTATGTGTTTTATGAAGATTGTAACTACAAACCCCTGTCCTGAAATCCCGCTAATATAGGAGCCTGAACATTTCCAATCAACTGAATCCATCTGAGGAGACCAAGAGCACCCCAAGCCCTGGCAATGAGGTGAGGTCATTACCCATGGCGACCAGCAGAGGGAGCAGATCTGCATTTAGCGTGTTTCTCTATGTGCTTACGGCTCTCTTTTCCCATCATGCCCCAGCTGGAAAATATGTTTGGCGGCAGCTCTGGGAGCAGTGAGGTGAATGGGAAGGAGAACGGATCCTCCACGGCAGCCCCACAGCCCAACCGAGTGAGTCAGACCCCCTTCTCTACCCTCAGGCTGTCAGATTACTAAACGCCTCCACTACAGTTATAATTTAACACTCGATTCTTACACATGCACCGCAAACTTTTAGAGCTATGTTGCACATTTTTTTTTCCCTGTGGTTTTTCTTTTACAACAAAACTTTTGGCTCCTTTTACTACATATATTTTTTTCTGTTTTATTTTTTTTTTCGCTATTACTGTTTGACAGCAGGTTAGTCTGTATAAATTGCATGTGACAAATAAAAATCCTTGAATCCTTCGGCCATCTCTCTGTGGCCATGTGCTCCGTGTATCACACGCAGATACAGCCTCAGAAGCATGTCTGTTTAGCTTGAGGCTTCAGAGATTAACCCCAGTGTTTGCACCTCCCAACCCCCAAGATGTCGCTGACTCTGGAGGAGAAGCAGCGCCTAGCGAGGGAGCAGGAGCAGGCAGCCAAGCTGAGGAGCCAGCAGCCCCTGGCACCGCAGACTGTCAGGCCGGCTCCGGCCCCCACGCAGGTACCCGCCCCATGCCCGCGCTCTGCCAGAGCCAGCCAAACCCCACGCGGGTACCCACCCCCATGCCCGCGCTCTGCCAGAGCCAGCCAAACCCCACGCGGGTACCCACCCCCATGCCCGCGCTCTGCCAGAGCCAGCCAAACCCCACGCAGATACCCGCCCCATGCCCGCGCTCTGCCAGAGCCAGCCAAACCCCACGCGGGTACCCGCCCCATGCCCGCGCTCTGCCAGAGCCAGCCAAACCCCACGCGGGTACCCACCCCCATGCCCGCGCTCTGCCAGAGCCAGCCAAACCCCACGCGGATACCCGCCCCATGCCCGCGCTCTGCCAGAGCCAGCCAAACCCCACGCGGGTACCCGCCCCATGCCCGCGCTCTGCCAGAGCCAGCCAAACCCCACGCGGGTACCCGCCCCATGCCCGCGCTCTGCCAGAGCCAGCCAAACCCCACGCGGGTACCCGCCCCATGCCCGCGCTCTGCCAGAGCCAGCCAAACCCCACGCGGGTACCCGCCCCATGCCCGCGCTCTGCCAGAGCCAGCCAAACCCCACGCGGGTACCCGCCCCATGCCCGCGCTCTGCCAGAGCCAGCCAAACCCCACGCGGGTACCCGCCCCATGCCCGCGCTCTGCCAGAGCCAGCCAAACCCCACGCGGGTACCCGCCCCATGCCCGCGCTCTGCCAGAGCCAGCCAAACCCCACGCGGGTACCCGCCCCATGCCCGCGCTCTGCCAGAGCCAGCCAAATGGCTGAAGTTGCATTAGTCAGTCTGTTGAGGTTTTGGCTTTCTTGGCCGCCCCCTGGAGGATAAACCCCCCCCCCCCCCCCAAGGTCTCTTCCTGTGAGGGAGTTTTTCCTTGCCACTGTCACCTCTGGCTTGCTCAGTGGCATTGGGCAGGGACAAAGTGCTTTGAGACCTTGTAATGTTGTGAAAATGTGCTATGCAAATAAAATTTGACTGAAATCAATGTTTAGCCGCTTTCAGTCAGTCAGAGCCTGAGAGGTTCTGGCCTGACTCAGTAGTAGGTGTTTCCACAGCTGAATGTGTCCGGCTCGGAAGGAATCATTTGGTCCATTTTGTCTCCTCCAGACCAAAGATCTGACCAGCAGCCTGCTAAACAACGTGGCGTCCCTGGGGAGCCTCTCCCTGGGCTCCGGTCCCAAGCCAGTGCCGGCACAGGGGGCCATGGTGCCGGCCGGGTTCCCCTCGGCATCGCCCATGGGCAGCGTGGGCTCTATGCCCGGCATGAGCAACGGCTACAGCCCAGGGATGGGCTTCCCGATGGGGGCCACACGGCCGGCTGGCCCGGGCCTCTACGGGGGCATGGCCACCACCACCAGCACACCCAGCTTCACCTCCCTTGCCCAGAGCCAGCCTAACAAGGCCCCGGACTTGTCCGCTCTTGACTCTCTCTTTGGCCCCCAGAAGCCCAAAGTCAGCCTGAACCAGATGGTGCCCATGCCGGCCCCTATGGCGGCGCCCGGGGCCCCTAGCCCCTGGGTCAACCAGTTTGGGGCCCAGCAGACCCAGCCGGTCGCACCCCTGGCTATGGGCGGAGCTCCGGCAGCCTTTGGCATGCAGGCAAACCCATTCTTCAGTCCTCAGAACTTCTCGCAGACCACAGCCAACCCTGGCAAACTCCAACAGAGCGCCTCTGTGAACAATGACCTGAAGGACCTCTTCGGATAGACGGCCAGCGGTTTTCGAAGGTTTAAATGCAAGGACTGTTGCAGGTGGATGGGAGAGACCAAGCAGATCCATGGGTGAATCGGTGTATGATCTCATTGGCTTCATTTTAAAGTTTCTGATTTGATTCCAGTTTTACGTTTAGACTTAACGTTTTTCGCCAGTTTTCCACTTCAGAGCAGACGTGTGTGTTGCGTATGCGTGTCTGTCTGCCTGCCTGTCCGTCTTCGGTAGCTGCTCGGGAGATTTCCACAGGAACCTCTTTGTAAGGTGATGTGTGCAGTCAGACAATCATTTAAGCGCAAGAAAGCAGGCGATGGAATTCGGATGCGCTTGGATGCTGGTCATTCCATCACCATGGAAACCAGAGGTCCTCATGGCAAAGACCCCCGTCCCCCCAGCCTGCCCCTCTCTCACTGCACCGTCCTCAGGTGCCGCTGTAGCACGGTGCCAGGGGACCTTTTCATATTAGCTGTGATCTACATGCTACCAGGCTGCCTTACCTCAGTGAGGATGTAAATGTAACCAGTTTAGGGGGAATTCGGGTGTTGACACACTGCACTATGTATACAGGGACAGACAAACACTTTGCTGTAGGTCTGTGCGTTTCTCTGCATGAAAGGGAGTGACAGCACTTTGATGTCCAGAGAGTGCGTGTGTGTGTGTGTGCGTGTGTGTGTGCGCGCGTGTGTGTGTGTGTGTGTGGATTAAATGTAACATGGTCTGATCTGCTTTCATGAAGGAAATGATATGAATTAATGTATATTGAGATACAGAATGACGGTTTTGTCATGGAGAATGTGTTTTCATACACTGGTTATATCCAAATGTAAGATTTTTTTACAAATCCTCTTTCCACATGCTTTACTACGTGGACGGTAGATCCTTTGCTCTTTGAGCCTTAACTTGTAGATTTTGGTTTAATATTATTATTATTTGTTTTTTAAAACATCAGGCTCTGTCAATTTAGTGTGCATTAGTCTGTCACATAGATGTCTGTACGTCTTCTGACCATTGCTGATCTTAACTAGATGGAAATTTTGGTTTACTTAATTCACATAAGGGGTGAGGGTTAGTAACAGTCAGTCGGCATAGCCCACCCAAGGGACTTCAAAGTAACAGAAATGATTTACTGTATACAGGAAACAGACAACCTAATGTACGGCAAACATATCAGAGAAGCGGCATATGTCTGAGCAGCACCAAGCAGAGGATTTCCCTTATCTGACACCTATGTTTTGCTGCACTGATTGTTTTTGAGTGAAAGGCCTTAAGAGAAGATTGCAATATTACACTGAGGGTTGGTGCACCTGGTGTGCTTGTGCTTTTTCTTGTTTTTGTTTTTTTTTTTTATTTAAAGAATCTTTTGCTTGCTTAAATTGCAGTGGTAACTGTCAGTTCATGAGTAGACTTCCAAATGACATTTGTTTTTAGTAAGATGTTTCTAAAGGGGTACTGGCCCCTTGGTGATTCCTGCCACTAGGGGGCACTCTGCCTCTTGGAGCTTCACTTCACATGAAGTGATGCTCAGGCAGGCCTGCCTGAGCAAACCCCATGCTGTGCTGTCCACTGTAATGGTGGTTTTAAATGTGATTTAAACAGGGGTGGTGGGAGGCAACTGTACACTGTAGAGCACCATGTGGCCACATTTTGTTTCCCGTCACATGACCACATGAGTGATTTCCATTTGAGGACAGACTAGAAGGCCCCCGCACGTCCCGGTCAGTCGCACCTGCTCCATTCCCATGGAGCGCCTTCCCTAATGAACATTTTGGTGGCATCTTTTTAGTCTTTGCTTGCAATCAGAGATGAAAATCCTATTCTTCTACCAGAGTTCTGATCCTTTATACATGAGAGATTTCATCTGTACGGTGTGGCGTCTTTGTGAAATTTGTATTGTGAATGAGGTGGTGGTGTGTGAAACAGATTGCTCAATGGAAAAAATCTGTATATATATATAAATACATATTCTAATATTCTTGACTCTTGTTTTGATTTAATTTGTCTTCATGTGTGACCTTTTGCAAATCCTTGACCAGCATAGACAGTTACTGCTGGCTGTGCGTGATTTTCCACGGGAGGAATGAGGCAAAGCAACAAACGGTCTAGGGATTAATATGTGTTGTTGATCACTGGGTTAGCCTGATGGGAACCAGTATGGTAACAATCATTTATACTCACTAATTATGGGTTTCAAAGTCTCCCACCAAGTATTGCTGTCTGAGTCTTGATACATGCTTTAAATGCAGGTTCTGGAACATTGCATTCCAGGCTTCTGAGAATCTGCCCTTCCCATGCCGGCATTAGTTATTGCTACTAACATGGGAAACTAAACCTACACTAAATTTTGCATTTACTTTGTTCCTTGTTCAAGTTTTGTTTTTACTGAACACTCAGTTATTTAAACATTTTTAAAATGTCACATTCTTTAAATTTTCAAATGAACTGCAGCATAAATGAAGATATGACTTAAATGGGCCATTGGAAATGTAATGAATCAATTGAAATCAGCTGATGACACTGGGTGCAGATTGTAAATATGACACGGGGGGGGGGGGGGAAAACTCCAGTACTTTTGTGCGTAGAACCGAAGGCAGTTCAGTCTGTCTTTCACTGTAGATGGTGAAACTGTTCTGGTAATTTAAAAGTAAATGTTTCCATTATTAACAGGCAGTGCAGGTTCTCTGTGGTCACCTGGTGCATCATGGGAGAACCCAGTGCAGACTTACTTTATAACGCACACTATAACTCGATAAACCCTTTCCACCAGAGGTTATTTTTTGTACTGCGATGTCTGTGCAGCACCTGCACCATTTGTGGGAAGTCAAACAGGCTTGGGGTACCTGCCTACCCTCAGTCTGACTCCAGTCTAACTTAGACTGGTACTAAAATATCAGTGTGTGAGCTCATGTGTCCGTAAGATAGCATTCACCTGCGACCTGCAACTCTGAAGGCACCTTCCCAAGCCTAATAAATCTGCATACTAATAAAAACTAACACATATCTAATAACGTATTAAATTACCTGAACCCATAATGTTGCTGAACTGGAAAAGTGAGAGTGTGCTAATGTGTGACGACTCACCTTCACTTCTCAAGTAGGATGGCTACTGCCGGGCACTTTTTATTCGCAATGACAGGAAATGGCCACTAGGGTGTAGTATAAGACTGGACGGAAACGAGCAAAGCAGCACATTAGCTTAGGAAAACAATAGTTTGGCCTTTAAAAATAACTGTGCGGGGCAGTTAGTTAGTTTTGTTGTTTATCTCATGTAAATTATATTGTTGAGTGAAACAATAATGGAAGGTGGTGCTTGCGTTCCATGTAAACTCATTGCCTCGGCTCAGTCATTTTGGTAGTTGGTGTATCTTATTTAGTCATTTGGCAGGCTGGCTCTGTGCCTCACTAGGTACTAGTGTTACCTCGTATCTCGTCTGTTCCTTTGCTGTGTGTATGTGGGGTTTGCCTGTTTTTTGTGTTCTCTGTGATGGACTGGCATCCTGCCCAGGGTGTCCTCTCCCCAGTGCATTCTGGGATAAGGGATAGGCAGAGGTGTAGGGGCAGGACAGGCCAGCCCCCCGACCCCCCAACTGAGCCGATTCATAGTACATTGCAACGACAAATCTGCTTTAATTGCATATGCTGTTTTTCACCGTAAAGTGAAAATGAAGGAATGATATTTATCAAATTCTTTTTGTTGATAGTATTAATTTAGACTTAATTTAATTTACAGACGCTAAATTAGTGGTCATAAATGTTGCCCTGTTGGGTGGGGTGTGTGGAGGGCCCATGGAGTTTATTTGCCCGGGGCCCCCAGTGTCCCTAGAATGGTCTCTGGGGCCGGCTTCAGGCTTCCTGCGACTGCACTGGAGGAGAAGGCGTGCAGAATGTTGGCAGTAAAGAAGTACATTTACTCAAGTATTATACTTGAGTATCAATTGTTTAGGAAATGTAGGACAAATATTGTATTTTTGCTATATTTCTATGAAGGTTCTCATTACTCATTACTTTGAAGTACATAGTTTAATTCAGAGGACGAATCTTCTTTTCTAAAATGCAGTAGGCCGCTATGGTATTTGTCACAAGAGGAAAACCGATCATAGTAAACTGCTCCTACTCTGTCAGTCATGTTACTGAGGGCAGTTATAAAGCTAGAGGTGTGTACCTGGGTTGGTTGTTTTATATATTTTTTTATTATAAGTTGCATCTACTGCAATTCCACTATTTGACCAGTGAATGCACGCGCACGCATGCACACAAACACACATACACACACGCACGCTCGCACATGCGCATATACACACACACACACACACACACACACACACACACACACACATACACACACTGCCAGAGCTGTGTTAGAACGCTGCCATGCTATTTTGTGGGGGTGTGGTGGGGGAGGGATGTTAAGTTAAGAAATGACAATGGCTGCCCCTTTGTCGATTCAATTGCGTTTCGATAAGCATTGTATCATATTCCACAAGTCAGTGCATTCAGTAGTTTGTTTCAGAGTCACTGGGTTCTGTAAATACATAGTGGCAAGCAAGCAGCAATGCATTTACATTTAAATAGAAAATGTACTTTTGAATACTGAAGTATTTTTTAAATCAAGTACTCCAGTTCTTTAGCTTTAGTAAAAATTTTACTGAACAACTTTCACTTGTACTGGAGTATTATTTGACCAGGGATTTCTATACTTTGCGAGGGCTGTGGGGGCTTTCATAGGATTTCACCCCCAGTAAGAGCAGGTGACTCCACCAGAACCCTCAAAAGAGATGAGGCTAGGCCAAGTGTGAGTGTGTGTGTGTGCGAGCGGGTTTACCTATGCTTATGGGGACACAATGTCCCCATAATGTGATAAATATCCGTTTTTTTTCCCTTATGGGGACCGGTTTCCTGGTCCCCATAAGGGAAAACTCTATTTTATAAAAATCGGTGACTGCTATGAAAAAACTAAAAATGCAAAAAGTCTTGCATTTTGTTTGGTTACTTATGGTTATGATTAGGGCAGGGTGGAGGTTAAGGTTGTCATAGTTAGCGTTAGCATTTTTCCCATTGAAATGAATGAGAGGTCCCCATAAGGATATGTGTGTGTGTGTGTGAGTGTGTGTGTGTGTGTGTGTGTGTGATGTATCCAGCCACATTCATCTTCAGCCTCTACTGTGCTATTGCTGGAGATGCTCCCCCCCCCCGCCCCCCACTTGCCTTCGCTCTCTGAAGGTCTAAGAGCCCAGGGGATGTTTGTTTTAGGAGTAGATCCAATAACGCCTTCACTTCTGGAAATTGTCCTGTAATTGACACAGACTCACTCCCACCCCTCGTCCCCTCGTCCCCTGTCCCCTCGTCCCCTGTCCCCTGTCCCCTGTCCCCTGTCCCCTCGTCCCCTGTCCCCTGTCCCCTGGCTCTGCTCTGTTTGTCCCCCCTGGCTGAGGCATCTCTCCTGCCTCCCTCAGCACTCACTTTTAGCCTATATCAGTGATCTCTTATCTGTGGGAGGGGGTGCAGGATCACGATGGGGTCAGGTTTATAGGTTGTGAGTATGGTCAGTTGAATAGGTTGTGATTTTTTTGTATTAGGATGAGGGAGAAGCCAGTAGGTGGCGCTGTGGTTTAGTGGCTGAATCCAGGCTGGCATTTGGAGCTTGCAGGAATCCGTCATGCACCCCAGTGACCGTCCAAAGAAGTGTGGTTAGGTGAAATGGTGTCTCTGAGTTTATTACTTATTATGGAGTCGTAACCCATGAGAAGCCTGTCCCAGAGGGAGGTGGTTTGGGAGGGGGGTTGGGGGGGTTACTGTGATGAGGACGATAGTGGAAACAGGGCTTTGAACAGGGGTCCAGTCCTCCCCCTCTGTCCAAAACAGTCCAAACCCAGCCCTGCCCCCCTCTTCTTTCTGTTCCTTTTCATGAAATGTACATTTCAGTATTTTTGTCCCCCCCCCCCCCAAATCCATGCTGTCAGGGGTCACAGTATGGGACATGGTGACAGGTGACACGTCGACACCAGCATGGGGCCGCAGGATGCCCCACATCCCAGGAAGAGGACGCCCATTCATGGGCCACACAGGGCCGCTTTCGTCCCCAAGCTGGCCGCCGTCCCATTAGGGCTCATTAAGCCATTCTTGGTCCCGTACACATTCCAGAGCCACACGGCGATTCTGTAATTAAGTACCATCATGATGGTGACAGGACACAATTGCCCGTTATCACCAAATGTCACTGAACATGCCCATTACAGACTGTCGCCCCTTAATCTCAGACCCCCCCCCCCATAAAGTACAGCGAGCATTACACAGAGCATTTGTTCCAAGCCCAGATGTGCAGAGTGCAGTGGCAGGTCACACGTCTGATATCATTCAGCCTGGGGTCCATGGGAGGTGCAGGGCAGTGTCCGTCCTCCTGGATCACAGTTACAGTTTCTTTATGTAGCAGACGCCTGTATCCAAAGCAACATAGAATTGAAAGTGGGGTCAGACAGGCCATGGAGATACTGGGACCTAAGGGCCTTGCTCTAGGTCCCACAGGTGACATAACTTTGCCAACTCTGGGATTTGAACCGGCAACCTTCTGTCATAAGCACATCATGCTGACCCTTCTCTGATACAGCACCTGTCTGTCATGGTGCTGCTGTAAGATTAATTTGTGACTATTTGTTGTTTCTTCTTTCTTCTTTTCTTTCCTTTTCTGTATCCTTATATGCTCAGAGCATCATGGTCTAGTGAGGGTGTGATGGACACTGTTGTCCACGTTATAGAGAAGAGGTGATGAGGTGTATCTGTACTGCAGAGAGGAGGTGTTGAGGTGTATCTGTACTGCAGAGAGGAGGTGTTGAGGTGTATCTGTACTGCAGAGAGGAGGTGTTGAGGTGTATCTGTACTGCAGAGAGGAGGTGATGAGGTATGTCTGTACTTAAGTGAGGAGGTAATGATTTGCGTCTATTACAAGGAGGAGGTGATGAGGTGTTATTTATTACAGTGAGGAGGTGATGAGGTGTGTCTGTGTTACAGTGAGAAGGTGTTGAGGTATCAACTGCAGGGAGGAGGTGATGAGGTGTGTCTGTACTACAGGGAGGAGGTGATGAGATGTGTATTTATTACAGTGAGGAGCTGATGAGGTGTGTATTTATTACAGTGAGGAGCTCATGATTTGTGTCTATACTGCAGGGAGGAGGTGATGAGGTGTGAATTTATTACAGTGAGGAGGTGATGAGGTGTGTCTGTACTGCAGGGAGGAGGTGATGAGGTGTGTATTTATTACAGTGAGGAGCTGATGAGGTATGTCTATACTGCAGGGAGGAGATGATGAGGTGTGAATTTATTACAGTGAGGAGGTGATGAGGTGTGTATTTATTCCAGTGAGGAGCTCATGATTTGTGTCTATACTGCAGGGAGGAGGTGATGAGGTGTATCTGTACTAGAGGGAAAAAGCTTGGGAGATTATACGCATGAGATTTCCTTTACAATAATGTGCTCTTCACATGAGTTACCCCACTTCTGAACTTGGGGGCCCAGGGGCAGGAATGGGGGGGTGGGGCGTCTCTCATGAGTGAGCGGAGAAGAAAGGCCAAAAGGAAAGGGGGGTTGAGGGGGTGGGAGGGTGAAACCTGCGATGGCTTCACATGGCACACATGGGCCAGTTCTCACTGCTCATAAAGGGGGCCCCTCGACGGCCCCTCACCTCGGCCGGGGAGGGCCACGGCACACGCTGGGAGGTGGCTGGCCGGCGTCCGCGCGGCACATGGGCCGCCTGCCCCCGCCACATAATTGAATTTTCCACTGGCTGAAGCAGACGGCCCCATCAGCCTGGGCACACGTGGCAGTGACAGGCCGGCTCCCAGCGTCACTGCCAGCGTGGGCCGGGGGGCGGGGGCTGAAAGAAAAGGGGGAATAATGACTCTGCAGGACGGAGGTGGGGGGGGGGCAGCGTGTGGCTCTGTAACCTCAATAGCTTGGGGGGGGGGGGGTTGATTTGAAAAGATATCAACATCGCTGCCGAATCTGAGAAGTCATACAGTGCAAATTGTTTTGGTGTTTTTTCTCACTCAAAACACACCTGCCTAAACTTTTCTTATGGAAAGAACACGTCCTGTCAGAGAGGTCCTGCGTTCGCTCGCTCGGCTGGCAAACTTATGCCGTACTTTCTCAGCGGCGCTCCAGCGGGGAGAACATTGGCTGCCCTTAACCCTAACCCTGTCTGCTGGCACTTGGGTTTACGCTGCTCTGAACCCAGCCTGTGAGGCCTAGGCTGCTCAGCACACTGGACGCTCATTTATTTGGCAGGCAGAGTGGTTTACAGGCCAGGCACAAGCATATAATGAGCCAGTGTGGGAGGTCTGCATCGGACGCTTGAGTATTACTGTATAAAGAGAGCACTGTATGAGAGAACACTGTAAACAGCAGGGTCATTTTAGAGTTTAAAACAGCAAACCAGCCTTAGAACTCTGAAATTGCAACTTGATAATTAATAACTTGGTAATAAAGCAAGAAGCCGCGGATAGAGATACAGGCATTACGGGTGCAAATCGTGGCATTAAATGTGCACGTGTGCAAATTCCTGCAAGCTCACACTGAATCCGTGACAGGTTCTTAAACGTGATCCAACAGTTCGCCCAAATTTGGCAGCCGGATGTCAGAGGTGAGGTGCAGTGCGAGTGAGTGGAGATACAGATGAACATCTTTGGAGATAGTCGACCTTTTGATCCAAGGGGGATTGGTTCCTGGACCCCCCGCGGATACCAAAATCTGCGAATGCTCATATCCCTATATATAAAACATGGTATTTGCATATAACTTATGCACATCTTCATAAATACTTTAAATCATCTCTAGAATGCTTGTAATACCAAATGCCATGTAAATGTTACTGTTTATGCTGTATTGTTTACAGAATAATGACAAGAAATAACGTGAATGTATTCAGTACAGACACACCCATTGTGGTCAGATCAGGTCAAGTTGGGGAGCATGCACTGGGACCCACCATATGATGGAACCCCTCAGGATCATGGTGGGCGACCTCCCCAGGTCGACACATGGTCCAAATCCACCCTCTGGAAATGGTTGTCTGTCACATGGGTGTCTCCTTGGTCTGGTCCAGCTGCTCGGTCCTCAGCAGTGAAGTCAAACCAGCGGCACCCAAGGATTCTCCAAAGAGACATAGTACTCTCTCCCTCTCTCTTTCGGTCTCTCTCTCGCTCTCTCCCGCTCTCTCTCGCTCTCTCTCTGTCATACAGACACACACCAACATGCAAAATTTTTTATTTTATTTTTTTTATATTTTCAGTCCGCTGCTGGTTGAATTGGCCGACTGTACTCATTGCTGCCAGTTAGCAATCTTAGGGGGGGGGTTACATTTATTAATCACTAGGTCAAAGGATAGAGAATTCTACTTGGGCTAAATAAGTTAAACTTTGCTGAGAATAACAGTGTTTGTTGCTGTTGTCGTGTGTGTGTGTGTGTGTGGGGGGGGGGGGGGTAACTATTTACTTTGCTATTTCTAAGCAGTGTAAGTGGAGGGATCTTGTTCCAGTACAGCAAAGTGTTAGGAAAGAGTCAGCGACTCTCTGGCCTGGGGGGTTAGAGATTGAGCTGGTGGCAGACTCCGCATCTCAAGAGGAAGATGGTTTCAGCTCCAGGTCACACATGGCTGAAGCCCCCCACCCACCCACTATCAGATAATGGTCTCCTGGTCACTTTGAACTGTCATTCCGGCCCAAGCAGCTGTCTGTCAGGTGACCGTCCGCTTGTGACTGCCGTGCGCCGCTCCTCTTCAGAATGGGCCTCGACTTCTCCGCTTCAGTCTGGAATCTTCTCCGGATTATCAGGAATGCCACAGTGTTTTTTGGTCACTGGAAAATAACTGCAAAGAGAGTCATTTGCTTGTAATTGACCTGCACATTTGTCTAACTGATCATTAACTGACCCACTGCTCTTGTAAAGGCCTTTGTTGATTCACTCTCCTCTGCGTCTGAAGGGCTGACAGCCGTACATGTTTGGGCCCAGTTTATAAGAGCTGCTATTGCATGTTCGCAGTCTGCAAATACTCTCTGCCCTTTGTGTCCTTGTGTGCCCAAGGCTTCACGACATCCTGTCTCTGTCAGCTTGTTGACCGGTCAGGGTTTTGTGGGCTTGAGTCTGTGCACAGAGGCTGCGGAGCCAGGGGTGACCAGGAGAGTGTTTCAGGGGCTGCTTCTGATGCTGGACTCTGAGATTGAAAGCTTACAGTTAGAGTAACAAGTTTTGTTTTCAATGTTATCTTTACAGCTGCTATCGCAGTGATGTTGATGCTGGGGCCATTCTTCCTGCCTGTCTGATTGGACGTTGGAGACCTCTGATCTGTTTATTCCAGTTTTAAACACAAGGGGGGGACAGTCTGCCAACATAGCATCTTACCCTCACTTCATGCATTCCCCAGCAACGCCCCCCCATCCCCTCCTGCGGGCCTAACCTCTCCTAATCCCCCTGCCCCCCCCCCTGCGGTCGCTGTGGTGACGGTTCAGACGAGCAGGTGACGCACTGACAGAGAGCAGATGGTTTCCTGCGGAGGTAAGCGCACATGAACAATGCCTCTGCATTGATCATGTAGCTCTTCTCGCTCCAACATCACTCCGGAGTTTTTCCACAAGTTTCGCCCAGCCCCACCCCTTCGCACACGCACCCACACGCACTCCCCAACCACTCTCAGACCATCCCCTTTCCTGGGCATGACAGTAATGATGTCTACATCCTACAAATATACACATGATTTTAAAATAGCAGTAGAAAGATGAACATTAATGATTATCGACCGTATAGAACTTCAGTAACACTTGAGTCTTGACAACTGAGTCCATGTGTGTGTGAGGTGTAACTTGAGTATGTATAACTGCGAGCGACTAATATGTGCTGTGCATTTGAATCTGATGACTTCTGATTTCTGCTTGGATGGCGTTCGGTTTCCTGCACTCCTAGACGGGGCTTAGCCAGAAATTTTGGACCCCCTGACAAAATGTCATCTCCCCCTGTCCTCTTACATCATATAATTTTATAATGTCATGTAGTCAGGGGCCCCTATAAAGTACCGTGGCCCCTGAATCTGCCCGGGTATCCGTGCCCCCACTGTGCCCCTGTCTGCAGGTGCTTCAGGGATACAGTAACCTGCCCCAGAGAGCCCCCCCCCCCCCTTTATTGCTGCGTCTCCGTCTCTCTTCCTCACAGTGGATAAAGACCAGCCATCGCTCACTCGCCGAGCCTCTTTCTTCCACTATTAACTCTTGAATAATCCAGCAACAATGAGGGGCCACAAAGCGGTGTGCGGGCGTTTGCTGGGGGGGGGGGGGGGGGAGTGGTTCATGGAGATCAGCTAGCACACATGGAGGGCCGGGTTCGGCGGCAGAGGCCTGTGGCACAGTTGTGTCCCTTGTCCCTCACCTGGGGTGTGTTGGATTTGGAGTGAATGAGTGAGTGTGTGTGTGTGTGTGTGTGAGCCAAGATTGTGCCCCCCCAAACCCCCCCGCCCCCACCAACCAATGCTACCTATCAATAGTGACTCCCCAGGAGTGCGGAGAAGGAGCGGCCTACATTCAGGCTGGGGCTGTAGCAAAGACTCCCAGCGAGTGGCTATTGAGACAGCCCTGTGCCCTTAATGGACCCACTAATAGGCACCTATTCAGTGGGGAAAATGTTTTTTCGGGGAGGAGGGTCCAGGAAAAAGGGAAAGTTTTTTTTTTTTGTTAAGCAACAATCGTGATGGCTGCCGCTTTCTTCTCGTGTGCGTCTATGTGTGTAGAATTTATGCATTTCCCCTCCCCCGACGCCCCTCACCATCGAGGGAAGAAAAAAACAAGCGGCCATTGAAAGCTTTTATGTGCGGATAGGAGTTTGTCTTGTCCGCGCCTGGCAACGGATTGACCTGTCGCGTTGCCACCTGCGGCGGCGAGGGTGATGTGCCTGGCCAGCAGGGGGCGTCACCGTGGCACTCAGTGGCCTAATGTCCTGTCGGAGTTTCAGTGAAATCAGATCCAGGGCTCTGAAAGGTTGTGGCTTCACTCTCAGGTTGGGTCCTGAACCCATACAGTCACAGCAGCTATTTCTGTGTATGGAGCTCAGGGTAGTTTAATTTTGTGTGTTTTCTTTATTCTAAGGATGGTCAGTGTCTACTCCCCCCCCCCCCCCCCCACCCCCACCCCCCAGACTCTTCTGAGGATACCGGAATCTTTCCAGACCACTGCCAGGTGGACTGCCACCTTGTGAACCAAAACCAAAAACCTGCTTAGGAGAAAAAAACCTAGGGAAGGCTCAGATCTGATCTCTGCCTCGTTTCTAAAGGGGTTTATGGAAAACCAGAGGCTGTAATCCAATATCCGACTTTCTGTATGACCAAATGTCCCCACAATGTGATACTTTTACTTTTTAACTTGTGGGAACATTCTTCATATTTTTCATCTGTAAACATATATTTATGATGTAAGCAGATATTTTGTCGTGAAATAAAACAGAGTCAAAGATATCCGATTTCATATTTTGATAAAATATGCAGTTACGGTGTTTTGCCTCTGTATGACTGTATAATAAACATAAATATTTATTTTTGAAGATAAACTGTTAAGTTATTTCCATTGCTACAAATGAAAAGCCATTCTGACAATATTTGTTTTTCGTAATTAGCGATACTGCAGCTACTCACCGGCTGGTCATAGTCAATTCTGATACACCTCCCTGTTTACTTTTATCCCTGGGGGGGGGAGTCACTTTTGCACATTATAAATGCGAAGTCACATTCATTTGGTCAAATTGCAAATACTTTGGCACAGACATGCAAATGACTGTGTACAATCATCTGCTGATTCCTACAGTAACAAATGTTTATGTCATGCTGGTCAAAATGTATTATACTGGTACTCTGTTGAATAATCTTACCCCATAAAACATCTAGGCATTGCTTCATTGTATAAGTCATTGCATGCAAAATGGTTGAACCAGTTGACATAATCTGTCAAGCATATTCTCTATACATCTCTATTACAGGTTTTTTTTTTTTTTTTTTTTAAATTGTGCCTTGAATGTAATTTCATTCAGGTGAATCTTGACTTTCACCAATAGAAGGGAGTGTTTGAAGTGTTAGATCGACCACTGATCATCCAGTTCTCTAAAACAGTTCAGAGGTGCATCTAATGAACGTTGAGTTGGCAAGCATATGGTTACAGAGCACAACACAATGTCACAATTTGGCAATGGAGGAACAACAATGGGAGAGTCAACAGCCGGTGAGAAGAAGAGGAGTAATGCTGCATTGTGGAAGGGTAGGGAGGCGAAACAGAGGAAGAGGTAGAAGAGGCCAAGAACAGAGGCACGTTCCACATGAAATAAGGGCCACAATTGTGCCCCATGTCCTCAATCATGACCTTACAATGGCCGAGGCTGGTCGAAGGATACGGCCGAATGTTCAAAGGTTTCATAGAGACAGCAGGTATGTAATCAAACAATATGCACTGTCCTGTAATACTGTACTTACTGCAATGCTTCATATTACACTATTCCTCTTCCATTTTCCAGTACACAGTAAATATACTTCATACAGTTACATACCATACATATACTGTACCACACACATGGCTTACAGTATATGTAGCTTTGTACTGTTGAAATTGATTTTTACCATACAGAAAAAGTACATCCTTGTGCATTTTTGGTCATTGTCATCAAAACCTTAGCCAGAGTTCACATCGCAAAATACTTACAGAGTGCACTGTTCTATTGACAATATGGCTTAAGCATTTTGACCATCTTGCTCGTGAACAATGAAACAAGGACTTGTCACTTGTTAATGACAAGTTCATTGACATAAATATTTTGAGGGATGAAATAAGGATTTTAGGAAAGTCACAGGCTTTTGCATGTAATCGATCATGTGGTGCTGTTTGTATGAACTGAATCGAAAAATGTACTTACTGTATTGTATATGTTAAGAATGAATTGAGAAATGTACCAAAGCGACTGAGAAAAACTGTGACGGACTGGGACTCGATGTCTCCTCTCGGGACTGGAACAGGGACGAGCACATCAGCACTGGGGATGTGCGGGATCTCTGGGCAGGACTCGCATGAATAAGTATGAGGTGAGGTCAGGATGGAGACATGAATAGGGGAGGGTCACCGAGTGACAAGCAAGCGGGAGCCCCCCCAGCAGGGAGCAGACTAATGGAGAAATGTGAAGACCATATTGCTTCACATGTCCAGAATCGAGACTGACAGATTGATCGGTCGGAGAAATAGCAGCGTTCTCGGCGGGGGGGCGGGGTGTGGGACCCCCCCCTACTGCCTGGGTCTGTAGTGAGATCTCAGGGTCCCCGCAGGTCCCACACAGGCCAGACCCGGGCCTTTGTCCCATGGCTCAACACCATCAGTGGCTGAGTCAGCAACGCTTTGACTGTACCTTTAAAAGAACTGCAATCTAGGGGATCCAAGATCGGCGACCCGTGACAAACCCCCCCCCCCCCCCCCCCACCGCCTCTCGCTCCCTGGTCCCCTCCAGGGTGCCTGTTGCTGGTATTGATGTCCCCTCTTTGACTTTAAATCCTGGGTTTATTTTAATATAAGAATCAATTACCTGTTGCTGTGTGGATAGAATTTTCTTGCAGAAATGAGAAACAGAAGGTTACTAACTAGGAGGGTGGCATTTCCACATAAAGCCTTTATCTCCTTTTCTAAAGTGGCTTGTTGATGTCTGTTTGACATAAACTCCCTCCGCGTTTGTGTACAAATGACTAATAACAGACAGACCAGTTTAGTGGAGAACACCCTCTGTTTCAGACGTCACGTCCCCAAGCATGCTGGCCTGATTTATTGCCAGCGGGGCTTCCCCCGTGATGCATTACTGAGCGATGTCCTAGCAACGGCTATTGTGACGTTGGGATTACCCATGATGCACTGAGCAGTGGGACGTCCGAAGGTGGCCAGGCATCTGCAGAGGATGGGCAGGGTGAGTTTAGTTTAGACCCAGACAAACCCAACTTATGCTCATTCACAGGGAGAAAAAAAAGTCTAAATTATAAGCAGACAAAAGCCACTTCTGCGATTAGCTTAAACCTGCCACACTCAGAGACCAGATTCTCTTATTGCTCTTTTGTTGTAAATGGTCAGTTCTGTGGTTTCTTAGTGGTTTAAGGCTTTGACTGACAGCATATGTCTTCTGTTAGGAGGTACAAAGCAGCCTTTTCTAACACACCCTTGGACTGGAGAGATTCATTTTCCCTGAGACGGACCCTCACAATTATTTTGACTATAACTGGGCTGTTTAGCTTTTTTTGTGCTGATCTGATAATGGGTGGAACATCGGCTGCAGGAGAGCCCCAACCTGTGTGGATCCTCATAGAATTGGGTCCGAATCGCGGTTCCTGTGAGCTGACCCTGGTGTAGCAGATGGAGCAGGGGCAGTCATCTGAAGACTGTGACCTCACTCTGACTAAAGTCACAGTCATGGTGTGTCAGCCCCTGGTCCTGATGGCCGGAGGAAAGGACGTCTGCAGAGGAAATCACGAGAGGGTTTGATAGTTCAATCACCCAGACCTTTAGTCCCCACAATGTCCCCACATGTCCCCACAAACTGATGAATACGCAGGGATCAGAAAACTGGGGAGAATGGGGAAAGCTCAATCTGTGACTGCAATCAAAAAACTAAAAATGCAAAAAAAAATTTGTTTGGTTACTTATGGTTAAGGTTAGGGCTGGGTAGGGGTTACCGTCATCATAGTTAGCTTTCGCAGTTTTCCCATAGAAATGAATGAGCGGTCCCCACAAAGATTTGATTACAGCACAACCCCCATTTACATGCTTACGGCCCTGTCACTAAAGGCCGTGCTGCTCTGAGGCCTCTCAGTATTTAAACACATATTTCCCTCCCTCTCTGTCCTCTGGCTGTGACGCGGTCTGAGCGAGACCCTGGCGGTCTGGGGGATGCACTCCAGATGATGACCTCTGATTGGTCAGGCTGATAGGGATCATTGTCTCTTCAGAGTTGGCCTGCATATTCCACGATAATGTAATTAAAGGCTGAAGATTTATGAATTAGGCAAGCCAGAACTCGGTCCATGTTCATTCTCAATTAGGGCAGTGAAAAGCCTTCGGCCCCAGCTGTCGCTGTTTACCGTTTTCGATTGGTGCTGCTTCGGAGCTGTGTGTGTGTGTGTGTGGGGGGGGGGGAGGCTGTCATTTCTCTGAGCCCCCTTCTGGACTGGACTTTTGACTTGGCTTGGCTGAGATGAGGCCTAGCACCACCAGTGACCATACTGGCTAACAGTGTGAACATGTAATGCAGGCGTGCAATATGAACTAGCTGTGTGGACCAGCAGTTCTAAGTCGCAGTGGAGTAACAGTGCGTGTTGTCTTTGCAGTGGTCTGGTTGTAAATCTCTATGAGTCTTTGTGGGAGATTTCGACAGACAGCTGTTCTCTTTAACAGCCCTGAAGATGTGGCTGCTTGGTTGGTTTGGACACCCTGGCAGATTCAGGAATCCCAGCACTTCACAGGAGTCCTTGAATATGTAGAATGATGTAAAACTAGGGAGGGGGGCCCAACGTGGCATTTTGTCAGGGGGTCCAGAATTGATGGCTGCGCCCCTGGCTGTCACCCAGCCACGGCTCGAGACGTTGCAGTGCAGTTTGTGTGTGTCAGCGATGTCACACTGGAGGAGTGTGTGAGCTCACACTAACTGGAGCAGAACCGCAAGCTTACGCCTGGTTTAACGTACTTAATGATTAACAGAGAAGGGACGGAGAGAGGGACAGACAGAAAGAGAGAAGGGGAGAGCGAAAGAAAGTAAGAGAAGAGGAAAGATGGGAACAGAGGCGAGGAGTGGCAGGCTGCCGGGGAGATGCAGCTGGGAGTCGAGTCCAACGGGTGGAAGTATGAGGAGAACGTTAAGGAAGCAGAGGACTTGTGACCAGCATCACCCAGCAGTGGGACGGGGCCCAACCTGGGGTCCAGCTCGCCCCCACGGCCGGGCCAGAACCGTAAGTCGGCATGTGTGTGTGTGCAAAACCAGAAATGTGTGCTTTTCCGTGTGCGGGTTTCATCCGCGTGTTCGACAGCACATGTGCTGACTGTTTGTTGTCAGACCTCTTGTTGCCCTGGTAACAAGGCCGCTGATTTGCTTTTACACAGCACTACTTCTATAAGACATTTCTTTGCATTTCAGCCTTCTGGAGCCATTGTAAAAAGAGAAATGTGTATATTCCTTGGGAAAAAACTGTACTGGAAGATAAAGAAGTAACTTTATATACAGGAATCTCCATTTCAGTGATTGCCTTCAATGTTCGTCTATTAGTTTGAGATTTTTACAATATTAGGGACCTGGCTGTTGCAAGTAAGGTACTGAACTTTAATTGATATAGTATTAGCAGCCGTAGAAAAGGCTATACCGGTGGCTATGTGGCACCAAAACGAGCTAAAGCAAAGTGTAAACGTGTGTTCCTTTCACCTGCTGCTCTTGGCTCTGTTGATAATGTCTGTTGGTGGGAGCTCTGGGGGATTTTCAAGCAGAGGCAACTATGGCATTTTGTGCGAATACCTGACTCAGACGCTTCCTTGGTGGTGCCTTGCCTCAGTATTTGATGTCCACATGCCAAAGGTAAACTCAGCAATCCTCTGGAGCTATGGAGAGAGTGGCAAGGTACATCACTGGCCAGCAGGAGGGACAGCCCCTCTCCTTAGGCAGAAGAACTTTCTGTATTGCCTTATAGTTGCACCAGAGCCACAGATTTGCTCTTGGTTGAGGCCCGTAGCTAACATTGAATCACCACTGTGTTGAAAGACAAAACTCAATGGAAAAGAGATTTAAACAAAGTGGTTTGCTGGTACCAGCAGCGCGGAGTTAATCCGGCAGGCCCCCGTCCCCTCTGGGTGGTGTCCCTGCACGTGTGCCCGTCCCCAGGTGGGCTGACTAAAATCCACAGCCTGGCAAGGGCCTCAGAGATCGGCAGGGACCCCAAGGAGTGAATGGCCCTCGCACTGGGTGGGGTGTAGGGCCCCGATTTGGGGTGGGCGTCGAAAGTCTTGGCATCTGCGCCGCTCCCAGGCGCTAATGAATGTTAAGCAGGTTAGTGCGAGGCGCGTAGCTGTGCCGGTGGCCATTGTTGGCTGGTGGCCGCCGCTTTGTGTCCGGCTGCTGGGCCGTTTGCTGAAAAGACCCCAGTGGCTGGAAAGTCAGTGCCTGCCCGTTTCATTGTGCCCCCCACCGGTGAGCATATTGAAACGGGGGTTGGGGGTGTCACGAGTGGGTCGGGCCGGTGGCTCAGTGTTTGTGTTCGGGGTCACGGAGCTTCTGCAGCATCCTTCGACCTCCTGGATGACCTGCCCCCCCCCCATCCGCCCTGCACACTGGCACGCTGAGGAAGGACTCCATTAAACAGGGACCGGGCCACACAGCCGGCGTCAGAAGCTCATTAAACGTTCCCCTCCAGTGAGTCAGTGTGCTCCTGCTCTTTTTGTCTCCAACTTTGACTGAGCAGGGCCTTCTTGGGGGTGGGGGCTGGGGAAGGGGGGCAAGAGCAGAAATTGCATAGATCCGGTTCCCCGGGCCTACGTGCCCCTCCCCCCATCCTCACTGCGCCGCTGAGACCAACGGAGCCGCCGTTGATTAAAGGTGTCTGATGAGAATGTCTATTAATGCGAGCCGGCCCTGGGAGATGGGAGCTAATCAGGTAAGAATGAGCCGTCCAGATTGGGAGGGTCAGGAGAAGGCAGGGAGACAGATGGCTGGCCGGGCCTGGGCTTCAGTGGGCTTAGGGGGATAGAGGAGAGGGAAGGAGGCTTGGAGAACATCCACCCCTGCAGCTATTAGCTCCCAGCGGGTAATTCGATCTTCACGCCTCCTCCTTCTCATTACTGATAAAACGGAACATATTTCTCCGCAACCTTTGCGTGCCCATTTCCTGCTGGCCCACACTGTGCGACGGTAAACAGTGTCCCCCCCACAGTACTGACTTTGCGAGTGTGTGTATATGTGTGTGTTTGTAGGGGGGCGGGGCTTAGGGGTCTGCATTGGGCCAGAAGTCAAAATCCCATCCCGCCAGTAATCTGCTTGATCTGGTCGACTGAATTAAACAGTGAAAGAGGGAAGCGTCACTGGTCGCGATCGAACCCTCGGCGGGGCTCGGAGTCGTGTTGGGGGAGATAAGACCCCGACGACATTCAAAGAGGAATCAGCCCTTTTAGGATTAATGGAGTTAGCGGGCGATTGTCTGTGTGGAGATGTCGCGCTCGCTTTGTCGATGTCGTTTTTGATATGTGCTGCAGGCAATCCCAGAAGCAGTGTGTGGGTGTCCCGGGGGGGTGGGGGTGTGGGACGAGCTGTTCCACTAAGCTTATCCATCCCAGTGGACATTTTCCGGGTCATTTTCAGGGTCACATGACTGATTCTGTATATGGTGGCGCATGTTTAATAAAGGCTTCTGACCAAATCCTTGAGTAGGTCCCTTAATGGTATGATTCTGATATCTGGCCTTGATCTGCCAAGCTGTTGTCACTCTTGGTCGCCATTAGCACACATGGCACCAGTCTGTAGTACCAAGACCTTGGCAAAGGCTGCTATTGGCTTCTGGAGTTACAGAGCAGGGAATATCTGCTGCACGGTAACCATGTTTAGATGGGACCTCCACAGAAAGTCTCTGTTGACACATCTTGGTACTCGATGTTGCATGTGGGGAAAATTCATGCAGAGACTCAAAGCCCAGGCATGCAGGGGCTGCACCCATTAAAAGCGATGGCGGTACCCTGAGCACCTGTCTGTACTTTAGCCATCCGTGGACCGGACCCCCTCCTCACCGCTGCCCTCAACCTTTCCTGCTCCCTCCAGCTCCTTTCTCCTCTTCTCTCCCCAAGTTTTTTTGTGCTCTGTCCCTTTGTATTCACACACATTTTACACCCTGCCTCTCACAGTCATTAGCGATTAACACCCGCTAGTTACGCTCAAGTCCTGCCACCCCACCCTCCTCCCAGGCCTGTGTTCCTTTCACCTGCTGCTTTCAGGCTCTGTGTAAACCCCCTCCCCCAGTCTTTGGTGTCTAAATGTACTTGATTTTACATTCAGTAGGTAATTAGTGACAACAAGGTTGTTATGTCCAGAGTGCCTGCGATTCATGCAGCAAATGGTAACCATTCATGTCCAAGTTATTATTTTCCAGGAAGTGCAAGTTAATCTGGAGAGGTTAGCGACAGATATGCTAACAGGAGTTTTCGAAGGCGCACTGTTTGTCTAGAATTCAAACATATTCATTCTAGAATCCACAATGTGTGGGTAAGGTGGCTTTGACACTGTGAGACTGCATTTCAGGAAAGGAATTGAGATTAGGATCTCAAGATGGCAGCCCCCTGACCAGGCATCTAGTGAGACAGCCATATATATGGTCATGCTGGTCCATCCTGGGGCTTTGCGTATCTGATTCCCTAGAACTTCAGGGGGAATCCCCCCTGGGAATGCCAGGTTATGGAGCGATGCAGACATCTCCCTCTGAAATCAAACCTGCAGACTTCCTATTGGCTGTGTCATTTGACAGGAAAAGGAAGTTGAAAAGGTCACACCTCCACACATGTGATGTCATCTTAAAGCTGTAACTGTCCTCTTTAAGGAACAATGGGACTTAAAGGAGTGGCAGGTATAGTATGAGATATATGAGTAAAAACATAGTGTCCTCTACTGAGGACAATAATGACTTGCTGGTTCTTTGAAGGATATACATGCAGAGAAGGTGGATATCCTCTGCCCAACTAGATTCTGCAATAAGTTCCTCTTATCTTAATCCTCTCACCATTTTATTTTATAAGTAATTTATTCAACTTTCTCCACCCTTTCGCCCTTTTCATCTTTCTCTTATCATCCTTGCTGCCTCCCAACATCTTCTCACATTCTTCACTCACCCGTCCCATGATCTTGCTCTCATCTTCGTTAGCCGTCATTTCTCCCTCATTCATCCTTCCCTTCCCGCCCTGCTGTCCACTTCCTGCTCTCGGCGCCCCCTGCTGGGGATAGCCTGTAATTTGAATTAGATGATGGTGGTGGTTGGGGGAGGGGGGGGGGAGCCCCATTCACCATCAGTGACACATCGTCTCTGCTGGCTGCCAGGAGCTTGGGGGAGATGGATGACTCTCTCTTGACCCCCGAAGCCCCCCCCTGACAAAACGCGCTGTCAGCAGCCGGCTGTTCGACTGGTGGGAGGCAGGTAGTGGGGGCCAGGCAAGCGATGAACTCCCGGGTCAGTGCAGTGACCCCAGAAGGAATGGGTTAGGGACTCCTTTGATGGACCTCCTTGGACTGATGGAAATGGAGATGGAGATTGAGAAGGAGATGGATGCGCATGAGGTGTCCCAGGCCTCAGCTTGTGTGTGCCGCCCAGGGATTAGATATTGATCCCAGCATGGTACTGGTGGGGTTGCCTGACAGTCAGACATCTCAATACTACATCCATCAGCATAGAAGCGGGGCTGCCCTGACGGGGTCCTTTGTGCCCCGCCATACTGCTACAACGTGCTCCCATTCAAGAATCACTTTGTTAAGTAAACAAAAACAGGAGGGCATCACCCTGGATTTCCCACCTGGGGTTAGAAACGGAGGGTGAGGCTGCTGTGTGGCTCTGTGTGTGTCTGAGATCCTCTTGCATCATAGATGTGTGGTTTTGTCTATGCTTGTTACCATGTAGCTTCATACGGACGTATGTGGGTGACTGTTTGCTCTTTGTTCTTCAGGCTCCTCCCTCTTATCTCTCCTTCGTTACTAAGGCCGTCCTGTGGGACAGAGGACTTTACCGCCACGCAGTGAGTAACGCCACGGCCTCATCCTCTGCACACTGCTCCCCAGTGTGGCCACCTGTTCTCCTTCACCATACAAAACCATGATTTTAACATAATATGCAACACATTTATAGTACTTTCCTTCACAGTACATGCACTGTTACTGTTAATCCTTACTCAGACACTGCATGGCACATACACTAATGGCCAAAGTTGTGGAAACACTTCCAGTTTTACTCCAGTTACTTATTTATTTATCCAGTGCGTGGTATTTATAACATTCTTTGATTATTTATAAATATTACCTGCAATATTCGTGTAGTAATTTTTAAAACATAATGCCAAAAATGCTAGGTGTTTCCACAATCAATTTTGGCCAATAGTGTACAGTCTTACTGCTGTACAACTGCTCAGGGAGTACTTCGTACTTACTGTATCACTGCACAGGGAGTAATGCATCCTTACTGAGACACTGCACAAGGAGTACTTCATCCTTACTGTATCAGCTGTACAGGGAGTAATTCATCCTTACTGAGACACTGCAAAAGGAGTACTTCATTCTTACTGAAAAACATCACAGGGAGTACTTCATCCTTACTTTTCTACTGCACAAGGAGTACTTCATCCTTACTGTTCCACTGCACAGGGAGTACTTCATCCTTACTGTATCAGCTGCACAGGGAGTACTTCATCCTTACTGAGACACTGCACAAGGAGTACTTCATTCTTACTGAAAAACTTCACAAGGAGTACTTCATCCTTACTGTACCACTGCACAGGGAGTACTTCATCCTTACTGTACCACTGCACAGGGAGTAATTCATCCTTACTGAGACACTGCACAAGGAGTACTTCATCTTTAGTGTACCACTGCACCTGGAGTAATTCTTCCTTACTGAGCTTGTGCAATTTAGCTTTACTATTGTATGGTGCCAGCCTCATACTGTATGTCACCTCAAATAAAATGCGTGACTTACCAAAATACCATCTTGTAAATGTGCAGAGCTGCTCCTATGGGTCTGCGAGCACAAACACACCAGGCTTCACCCATAAATCACAGGTTCCGTCACCCCGCCTGCTTCCTTTCACTCTCTGTCACTCGTGCTCACTCTCACACACACAATCGGGGAAACGGCTCACCTATTATGTCTTTATTTCCTGGGCTGCTCTTCCCGCTTCTTCATTTTATACAATCAGAACTTAACCCAGGCGACCCTTTTCTCAGAAGTGCCCCCCCGGCCCTTCCCAGCAGCCCCCATCCACACACTGATACACACGCTCCTTCTGTATTCCTCAGCCAGCAGTGCCGTTGCCATGGGCCCCATGAGGCTGGGGTGGGGGGGCTGATGCGGCCTGTGGTTAAACAAGCGGAGAGCAGGAGACAAAGACCTGCCTGCTCATCGCCGGCCCATTTCCATATTTAACTGCTTACAATTACGCCTGTTAGTGACACACACACTGTGACACACAGAGACTAAAAAGCACTGTAATGAGCTTCCACTAACCCTAAATCAAAAAGATTAAAAAAAAACAAAAACGTTTTGGCACATTCAGATTATTGATAAGCAGAAAAATCTACTTAGTAGTGACATTTGTCTGTGACAGTGACTTACATTGAGCCCCCGTTTTTCCAAGCCCTACCCAGTGATGTTCATCTTCACTGCACCCTTATCAAAGCCCTACACAGTGATGTACACCTTCACTGTGCCCTTCTCAAAGCCCTACACAGTGATGCTCACCTTCACTATGCCCTTCTCAAAGCCCTACACAGTGATGTACACCTTCACTGCACCCTTATCAAAGCCCTACACAGTGATGCTCACCTTCACTGTGCCCTTATCAAAGCCCTACACAGTGATGCTCACCTTCACTATGCCCTTCTCAAAGCCCTACACAGTGATGTACACCTTCACTGTGCCCTTCTCAAAGCCCTACACAGTGATGTACACCTTCACTGTGCCCTTCTCAAAGCCCTACACAGTGATGTACACCTTCACTGTGCCCTTCTCAAAGCCCGATAAAGTGATGTTCACCTTCACTGTGCCCTTCTCAAAGCCCTAAACAGTAATGTTCACCTTCACTGTACCCTTCTCAAATTCCTACACAGTGATGTTCACCTTCACTGTACCCTTCTCAAAGCCCTAAACAGTAATGTTCACCTTCACTGTACCCTTCTCAAATTCCTACACAGTGATGTTCACCTTCACTGTACCCTTCTCAAAGCCCTACACAGTGATGTTCACCTTCACTATGCCCTTCTCAAAGCCCTACACAGTGATGTTCACCTTCACTGTACCCTTCTCAAATTCCTACACAGTGATGTTCACCTTCAGTGTACCCTTCTCAAAGCCCTATACAGTGATGTTCACCTTCACTATGCCCTTCTCAAAGCCCTCCACAGTGAAACACACCTTCACTGGGCTTGTTCTTCTTTCTTTTCATAGTGATGAAGCATTTTAATACTTTATATGAGAATTTTTGTTTGGCACTCTACACACTGAAGTATGAAACTATACTCTAAAAATACTGTACAAGTATGAAATTTGCAGACATGGTTGCAAAATACAGGTGCAACTGTTTTCAACTCTTCTGCATTGAATGTTATTTTAGAAGAGAAATTTGATGTCATGCATCATACTATTTAGAATATTACAGGCAGTGCTGTAGTGTCATGCATTTGATTGTGCACAATTTTTTGACAGCGGTTAAGTATGACATCATAATAGTGGTGTCTATACAATCATTTATGAAACATTATAAAACAATCTAGAAATCTTGAAAATAGAATAGAATCTAGAAATAGAATAGAATCCTTTCTTCATCCCCATGGGGAAATTATCTTTTCACCTTCTCCATGTTGCTCTCCATGAGACATGCATACAAGTGAGAGTAAACTTGGGGATCACGGTGAAGACCAGCCATCTACAGCGCCCTTGGAGCTGGGGATAAAGGGCCTTACTGAAGGGCCCATGGACATCTGACTATTCTGTTGAGGTTCGAACCAGCAACCTTCAAGAGGCTTATAGCCCACTGAGCCACCATCAAAGAAATATACGAAAGGGAAACTTTTCCCAGTCTTGCTCTGTCCACTGGGGATGCAGCCGTGGGATGGGGAGTCAGACAGGGATAAAGCAGGGGCAGCTACATACAGTACAGGATACAGGAAATCTGTGTGTCAGGACTGGGAGACTCTGGGTGGTGTCTGGTCCGGTGTCACCCTCAGACCAGTGGAACACGGGATGCGGTAAGCAGGTCAGAAGGACCCAGGACCACACTGAGCTGACAGTCACACCAGCATCCCCGCGAGCCACAGTCACTTTTGGGTGTCCTTTGCATTCCAAAATTTGTTTAGGGTTTCATCCCCCAAAGATGGGTCACTCCAATCGCCTCTGAATTGTATGTATGCGGCAAAAGTGCTGTACTATATCCCAAATTTCTATGTGTGGATTTATAGTATTAGGATCTGATGGTGTTTTTTTTTTTGCACAAGGGTTGCAGATGGGGTTGTGGATGAGTTTGTGGCTGGGTGCAAGAGTTGGGGTGGGGGGCGGGGTTGAAGAGGAGGGCCATTGTGTGTCAGTGAAAGTAGCTGCGTGGTCTGAACGGCAGGCTGCCGCTGAGCCTGGCTTCTGACACCAGCCCATAATCAGATTTACTCCCCTGGGTCCCGGGACTCCACAATGCACCCCTCTGTCCTGCCCCAAAGCCGACGCAACTAATTACACCCTGCAGAAACACAAATCTCCATCATTTAAAAGTCACTTGGTCCCCCCCCCCTCCACGGGAAGTCCTGCACGAGGTTTAACCTTGTTAGCGCTAAGCCTGGCTTTCTTATCCTCCTGGGTTTGAGAGGAATTCACTGTTCCTGGGGGCCGTGAGACAGAAGCTGGCTTCTGTTCGGCCCCCCAAGCCGTTTTTTTGGGGGGGGGGGAGCTGCTCGTGTCCTGCCGAGAAGGTTCATCCAGTGTCAGTGTCAATTATGAGTTTGTATGCGCGTGTGCGTGTGCGTGCGCAGGCGGAGGACCAGAGCTTTTTTCTTTGCAGGCCATCTGCGGCGCTAACTAATAGACTTCCTACATTGGGCTCCGCTGCTCTGCGCAGATGCTGGCGAGCTGTCGAGCACAAACGACATTAATGCGGTTATCTGGGGACTGTGTGCCTGCTGGCTTCCCGACGCCACGAACCCGCCTGGCTTCCTGGCTCCAGAAGGGGCCCCCAGAGGTGCCTCAGTTCCTTGAGGCCTGGGGGAAGCTGAAGACCCTACAGGTGCCCACATGCTTATACGCCCGAGGCTGGTACCCAGGGCCATCCGCCCTATCGGCGACATAGGTGACCGCCTAGGGTGCCATTTGATTAGGGGGCACAAAAGACAATTAGAAGAAATACCTCTGGTTGCAACCCATGACATTGAAGTTTTAATATTTCACAACTTTTCTTGTGAATCAGACACAAGCTAACTAGTTAGCAGCCAGATACCCCGTGATACTGAAATGTTTTTAATATACATGAATTGACAGAATTTGTTTTTTTTTGCTGCTCTGGGGAGGGGGGGGGACTCAGCATGATCTTGCCTAGGGCACCAGAACATTCAGGGCTGGCCCTGCTGGTACCTGTGTTTACCAGAGCCTACTGCCATCCTTTATTGAAAGCTAAGCCGCCACCATTGTCTCCAACCTATGTTTGTTTGGGGCCTACGGTCTGATTCTTCCACGTGGAAGGGGCACGTGTATGTTTTGGCCGCCTGTTCGTGGGCATAGTCGTAGAAAGAGCAGGGGTGTGGACATTTCGGAAAGTATCACCACCTGTTTAGTGGTGAGGAGCCTGTCGAGACCTGTCCCCCGCGGCGTGATGGAAAGGCGTCCCGGCTGCCTTGTTTTGTGAGCCTTGGGATGTGGTGGTGTGTTTTTTCATGAAAAACCTGGGCTCCTTTCAGAGTTAAAGCAACTGGAGAACTCAAATGGATTATGGTCGTATTAGGGATGATCCCCTGTGTTTCTCTACACCAACTGCCATTGTGATTACTCAGGTTCCCCATCGCTATAGCATTTACAGTATACCTACATTACTCCTGCAACAGGGCTTCTGTGTATTTACCCACCCACAACACCGCAAAACTGGTCTTTGTTACGCCTAATGATGACTCCATTGCTAAAATCGTACAGGATAGGGCCTCTGCCCCACCTTTACATCTACAACAGGAGGAGTGTGCCATTTGGTCTGAAGCGCCTCAGCCATTTTGGCTCAAAGATGGTCGGCCATTTTGGCTCGAAGCACTCCAGCCACTTAGTTTGGGAGTTGAATATCATCCCATTTCCTTTAGCTCAACGAACACCACCAGCGTCCCCGTCGTGAAGGCGTGCAGGTGCGCGGCACCAGAGCCGGGCCGGCTGGGAGGCGAGCTGAACTTTAAGCAGTGTTTGTCCTGTTTTAGTGCGTCTCTGTAAAAGTGCCCACCCCCCCCCAAACCAACTGTCAGCCACACACAAGAACAAGTGACAGTGAGAATGAGAAAGGGGGAGGATGAACTTTGCTTAAGTGGCCAAGAAGAACCCAAAGTCAAACATAAATAAACATTATATGTATGTGTGTGTGTCTCAGTGGTAACACTTTATTACATTTGGGTGTTTGCTTTGTAAAAGGCAGGGGTGGGGGATGGCGGGCTGGTCCTGATAGTGTCCCATCAAGCAGCAGGCAAGGCTGACGTGTTCTACACCATCCATCACGCAGGGCAGCTCAGCACCCCTCTCCCACCTGGGCCTGTTTACGGAACCATCAGCTTCTGTCTCTGCCAAGCGATTCCTCCTCTGGGTAAATATGGGACGGCCAGGAATTATGGGGGACCCTCCTAATTCTGCGTGTCTGTAAGGGAAGTTAAGGATTTAGATTTATAGATTTGGCCACAAATGCCCTTCTCTTGTTGGACCAGGAGATGGAAGAATATCGAGGAGAAGCACATAGAAATGGAGTGGACTGTTTGTTTTCTGCCTGCATGGGTGGGGAGCAAATTCCTTTGGAAACACTAGGGGGCAGTAAAGAGGAGCAAAGATCTTGTAGTGTATCAACCACCAGCTGCAGACATCAGATTTCACTGAGAGAACTGCACATATTTGCTGACTGTGAGAGGGGAACCGAGGCAACAGTTAACTGTGAATCTCTGCATCCTGATTTTGAGGCTGGCAGAGTCCACATTGTGCCTGTGTCCACCTCGACGAGGTTGTTACTAAGCTACAAGCTCATGTCGCTAATAGCTTATGTGCGTCCCCAGTAACTGTAACTCCTAAAGTTGGGTTTGAATACAAAAAACAGTAATAACACTTTTTTTTTTTTTCCTTAGCTAATTATTTTATCATTATCTAGATAATTGCCAGGTGCTTCAGTCCAAATTAACAGAAGTGCACTGTTGAGTGGTACAACACCAAGGGGCTGCATTGGTTTAGATTATACTTTTGGATTACAGATCTTAATTGATAATTTTGGTCACTATGCCTCCTGGTTCTGCAGTTACCTGGTCTTTCATGTGAAACCATCAGCCATCTAACTGTTAAGTTTGCTCATCAGTTCCGAGCTTGGGTTTACCTTGTAATACACCACAAATCACAAATGATCTTTAGCTTGTTGCCAGCCTTAAAGCTCCACAAGCTACAATGAAAATTTTGAGGCTTCACCGAGACGTTTGAGCCTTCACAGAAAACCTTGAGCCTTCACAGAGAAGTTTGAGGCTTTACAGAGAGCATTGTTTTTGAGCATTGACATGCCAATACTGCTGCTAGGATGTTCCATCCACTCCTTAGGTTTCTTCTACACGTGTGGGCAACTCCAGCCACCAATACACAGCCATCATGTGGCTGTAAATTCCTGAATATGAGTTCTGCCATTGCCCCCCCCTCACCTCTCTCCATTTCTTTCTGTGAAGCAGGACCCTCCTCCAGCAGACAGGTCGGCATGTCCATGCCCTCGCTTCCTGGCCCACATGAAGGCCTGTCCTGCAGACCTCAGACCACCCCGTTTCCTGAGCTCTTACCCCAGAATGGATTTTAACCATCTGAGGTGCGCACCAGTGGATAGAGCCCAGAGGGTGCTTCGGACCCGTGACTACGCAAGTAAGCTGCTTGTGAGCCATATTGTCTTCCTAATCATCTGTGACTGAAGATCTCGCTGCTTACTTGATGGATGGAAGTGAAAAGCTATTTCAGGAGGATGAAATAATAGGGAAGAGTGCCATCCATCCTTTTAAAATTTCAACCTATGACATACTTATCATGATTCCTGTTCAAAACCACAGTTATGTGATTTTAACACTCATTAGCTTCATTTTGCCCCAGCTGTCATTAAGGGGTACCCCCTAAAGTGTGGGGGGGAGGGCAAGCCCTGATGGCAGCCACTGCATCGGCATTTGCCCATAATCCTCCCCCCCACCCCACCATTAATACAAACGCTGCAGGGCAGGGCTTTCTGTCAAGCTGCAGTTGGTTTGAAGGGGGTTGGGGGGGGGGGGGGGGTCACGTTTTTGTGCACTGGAGTCCAAAACTAATTATTCAACCATATGGTGGTCGGGTCCTCGGCTAGAGGCTACAACTCCCGCCTCCAGAAAAACGTGCTGTGTGGTTTGCGGAGGGGGGGTCGAGCAGGGCCAGGAAGAGAGTCGGGGGTGGTCAGTGTACTTTTGTGTTGTGACACATGCCATTCATGAGCACCCCCTCTTATAACAGATGGACTGGAACTGGGCATTGTGGGGCCAGTGGCATTGTGGGGCCAGTGGTGCAGCAATGCTGCCTGCCTTTGCCTCTGCGGCCCCGGTGGGCCTGACTTGCCTCCATCATGTAAAACCCCTGGAACAAGAGCGGATTGTCCGCTCCTCTGTGCTGCCTCTCTGCCTGTCCTCCACATCTTCTGCTCGCGCTTTGCCGGGTTGAGTGGGTGTGTGTGTGTGTGTGTGTGTGTGTGGGAGTGTGTGTGTGTGTGTGTGTGTGGGAGTGTGTGTGTAGTTGGTAGCAAGCTGGCACATTTGATGTTGAAGCCACAGGCTGTGTTGTCTTGTGTTTAAATGAATGAACCAGAAAGTTAAAGTGAAGGGGCAGTATGGTGTTGGAGATGTGTGGGATGTACACACACACACACACACACACACACACACACACACACACATGTAGGGTAAACATATCCTTATGGGGACCGCTCATTCATTTCAATGGGAAAAATGCTAACACTAACTATGACAACCTTAACCCCTACCCTGCCCTAACCATAACCATAAGTAACCTAACAAAATACAAGAGTTTTTGCATTTGTAGTTTTTTCATAGCAATCACCGATCTTTATAAAATAGAGTTTTCCCTTATGGGGAAAAAATGGATATTTATCACGTTACGGGGACATTATGACACACTTATGATGTCATCTTAAAGCCCTAACTGTCCTCTTTAATGGACAATTGGACTTAATACAGTGGCATGTAGAGATGAGCATAGACATGTACTCTACAGAAGACAAAAAATGCATTACTGAATCTTAAGAGGAGGAGGAGATCTGCTGCCCAGAAATAAATAATACTGCACACGTGTTCTAGGTGTAATCCTGACACACATATTCACAAGCTCACTCTGTCATGGACGCAGCAGAAACACAAACGTAAAGGATTTATCTGTCTCATCTAAGTCCTGTACTTCTCTGCTCTCCTGTCTTTGAAGAGAAGAGCTCAATCCTGATTGGCTACTTTGAATTAAATGTCTCCAGGCTCTGATTGGCTGAACTTGAGTCCTCTGCCGACACCCGCTGCCTTGTTGTCTTGTTACCAGTAGGGTGGATGAAAGGGGGATGAGAGGCTTATCCTCTGGGGATGAAGACTGTTTCACCCCCCCAAACTCTGGGCAAGGCCTGCAGTAATGAGATTTGCACATTAAGTTAATTACACATTCTGTCTCCGAAGCAGGAAGTGCTAGATATGTAAGCTAAGAGCACGGGCTCTCTCCTGGCCAGAGCAGAAAATTGGCAAAATGAGTGTTCAGCAGATTTTTAACTAATTATTTTAATGTGGAGAGACGTGAAGCTTTTGTAGTTTTCTTTCATGACATCACACAGCACACAATAGCAATGCGGAGTGTGGCTGTGTTTTTCAAATGTGCCAAACAGAGTAGGCCTTTCCAAGGTGGGCCTGACTCTCCTCCAATGGCAGTCCATAGGAGAAATGTGCCGCCAGTCACCACCTAGTTTAACTTAACCCTCCTCCCATTGGTTCAAACCTGGCAGTGACAGACAGCGTATGGTGATGATTTCCAGCACGGGTTTCTCAGTTACTCTGGCAGATTCAAGGGGGGCAGCACTTTACGGGGGGGAGGGCTGAATATGTAAAATTATATGTCAAACTGGGCAGGGGGCGCAAGGTAACATTTTGCCCAGAATTCCTAGCTATGTCCCTTTGAGGCTTGAGAACACATCCTAGGGAGTGCCTTATAATTAGCTCATGAATGACGACTGAAACAGCCAATGAGATTGCTTACTACACAGAAAAAACTGTGGTAATAAAGCAATGAGCTGAGTATGAGGAAAAAAGGCCACACTTAGTGATAATGATGTAGTCAGTCACCTTACAATGTGGCTCTTTCTCTTAGATGTACACCCTTCATTTGTCCAGTGACAAGGCAAATGACTCTGCTACAGGACATGATCTGCCATCCTCTCTGCCATCCTCTCTGCCATCCTCTCTCTACCTCTCTGCCATCCTCTCTGCCATCCTCTCTCTACCTCTCTCTACCTCTCTGTCATCCTCTCTCTACCTCTCTGCCATCCTCTCTGCACCTCTCTGCCATCCTCTCTGCCATCCTCTCTCTACCTCTCTGCCATCCTCTCTGCCATCCTCTCTCTACCTCTCTGCCATCCTCTCTCTACCTCTCTGCCATCCTCTCTCTACCTCTCTGCCATCCTCTCTCTACCTCTCTGCCATCCTCTCTCTACCTCTCTGCCATCCTCTCTGCCATCCTCTCTCTACCTCTCTGCCATCCTCTCTGCCATCCTCTCTCTACCTCTCTGCCATCCTCTCTCTACCTCTCTGCCATCCTCTCTCTACCTCTCTGCCATCCTCTCTCTACCTCTCTGCCATCCTCTCTGCCATCCTCTCTCTACCTCTCTGCCATCCTCTCTGCCATCCTCTCTCTGCCATCCTCTCTGCCATCCTCTCTCTACCTCTCTGCCATCCTCTCTCTACCTCTCTGCCATCCTCTCTGCCATCCTCTCTCTACCTCTCTGCCATCCTCTCTGCCATCCTCTCTCTGCCATCCTCTCTGCCATCCTCTCTCTACCTCTCTGCCATCCTCTCTCTACCTCTCTGCCATCCTCTCTGCCATCCTCTCTCTGCCATCCTCTCTGCCATCCTCTCTCTACCTCTCTGCCATCCTCTCTCTACCTCTCTGCCATCCTCTCTGCCATCCTCTCTCTACCTCTCTGCCATCCTCTCTGCCATCCTCTCTCTACCTCTCTGCCATCCTCTCTGCCATCCTCTCTCTACCACTCTGCCATCCTCTTTCCACCTCTCCAGTGGCCCAGCTCGGCCTCCATCCCCTGCATTTACCTTCCCCACAGCCTGCCTGTTTGCTTTGGCACGGCTGTGTCAGGCGGGAGGTTGGGGGGGGGGGGGTGAAGAGTCGCTTGTGCTGTGACTTCATGAAGAGAGAGAACAAATGTCACAGGCAACAGCTAGATATACTGGTTTGGCTCTGAGACCATAATGACTGCAGCCTGTAGCCCATATGTGTGTCTTTAAGGACCCCATTGCCAGGGCTGTCTAAAACAATGCCTGATTAGTGGGTTTGTTTGCCAGTATGCTCCTTGCCATGAACCTGATGAGGTACAGCTTGTCATCTGACCCTGTGGTGTGCAGTGATGCTGGGGGGGAACGTGATACCCCTCCCCCAGAATTCCCGCTCCAATCCGCGGGTGGGGACAGGTGGTTTAGAACCCCTGTTTGTAGAATAACTCTCTGTTGCTTGATGCTGCAAAATGGCCCCCTTTGCCTCATAACTCACTAAAAGGTGCTGCCGTCATATCCCAGTTGTTGGCTGGTATGTTTTTCTCTTTGCAGACCCCCAGTTCGTCTTGTGGCTCCAGTCCACCAACAGGGGGCAATTTGCTGATGCCGTGCCCCGCGTTCCAGCACCCCCTGCTCCCAGGAGGCCATTTCCTGAGGTCCCTAACTCGCCAGAGGACGTCTCTCACACCACAGCTGTGAGTCTGAAGACTGCCCTGCTCCCCCCAGTGCCATCTGTCCCAGCATCTCCCTGCACTACAGCTCCTCAACCAGAGGAGGTGGATGGGGGGGCAAAGAGCAACAGAGCTTTCAGGAGTCCCCCAAGCCTAGAACGTGAGGACACCTTTACTGCGATCTCTGGGGGACCAGACACCTCCATGAACTCCCTGTCCGACTTCAGCCGGCCAGGATCCAGTCAGTTCAGCCGCAGTACCAGTTTGTCCAGTAGGGGGAGTAGTGTCTTATCCGGTAAGAGCTCTCAGTCTTTCTGTCTTGTTTACATTGTAACCAATTTTGACTGATTATCTGAATGGCCTGGAATTAGCAAAGCTGGGAGCAGGATGTCTGTTGTTGGTGAGGTCCCCCTGCCCATATCAGGTTTATATAACGTGTGGCTCTGGCGGGATTCCCCTTAGAGCACCGCTAGGGAGGATCAGCAGAGGAGTCCTGAGGGATCTGGTTCACTTTCATTGCTGTGTCGTCTTCAACAGGTGTGAGTAAAGCTGAGGAAGAGGATGACGTCACTCTGTCCCAACTGCGCTCACAGTCGCCCTCCAGTACGCCTACAGGTCCTGCCCTCCCACCTCTAGGAACCAACAACAAATCACCCCCAGTCATGATGCTTGGCCTCCGTAACGAGGAACCTACATCCCCACCCCGGCAGGAACCTGAGCTCTGCATGGATGTGAGCTCTGATGGAGGTGTCAGCTCCACCCCACAATCTTCTCAAACCATATCTGGTCCAAAGTTGGCATTCCTGCCTTCCAAGAAGATCTGGCAAGATTCTGTGCCTCCTCGCTGGCCTGTACTGCCCCCAATATCTCCCTTCAGAGGTGAGGAGTGGTTCTTCTGTCCTTGTATGCATCTCTGCCATCTCCGTGTCCCGGGAAGAGGTGCAGATGTGGTGGGAAGTCCTCCCGGAAACAAAGTGCAAAATGCGGAAGGCTGAGAAATCAAAGCCCCAGCTTTTAGAAAGGCCTTCACATGTCCCCATCTCTACATTTGTGGGGTGACCAGTTTAGTTCCCCTCATAATTAAAAACTCTGAAAGCTTTTCTTTTTTCAACAAAATCGCAGAAAGAAAGAGCCTTTTGATGAAGAGCTGGTAGAGTGGAATCATTTCAAAGCTGAGGCGGTGTACAATGGGGAACAGGGGCAGACTGGGGGAGTGGAAGCCACTATCATTGCCCGCGGCCATCATTCTCTCTTCTCGCCAGTCACAGACAGGCAGACATGTTGCTGGGAGTCATAAATCAACAGGGACCACGGTCTGGAGTCACCGGGGAGGGTTTAAGCCCAGACCGGCATGGAAAGGTCTGGCCTTCTCCACCGCCGCCAGGATAATGAGTGTGTGTCAGGGAGAGATAAAGACCGTTGACTGCTGGCATCTGATCTTTGCAGGAAGTTGTATGTACGAGGATAAACAATGGAGAAATTGTGCCAGAACTTTCTCGGTCATCAGTGGTGACCGTGGGCCTCCTGTGCTGTTGGGAGGGGGGGGGGGGCGGTGCGTGGCATAGGGTTTTCATTGAGGGCACTGGAAGGCCATCAAACCGGCGTCAGGCTGCTGATGCTCTACTGTTCTTATGTCAAAATCAGAGTCCCTCAGACCATGGTGTGTGGTGTGCATTAGTAGAGGTCTGCATAGAGAGGGTCTCAGGCTGTGTCAGCGCTGGCTGGCTTGTATTGTGAAGTTTTACACAGCTAATTCAAGAACTGATATGGCATGTTTGCATCTGCTGGATGGAGTCGTAAAGGTAGGAGTGCTACCTTCTACCTACCTTGTGGGGCTCTTCAGGGACCGAGTGCTGAGAACCTTTAGAGTTGAGGACAAGGTTCCACCCAGATAGAAACCACTGGAGACAGTCTTCATAATCAAATTTGGATAAAAATTTCAGACAGTGGAACAAGCTGGAAGATGGCGAGGCGCTTAGGGTGGGGTCCCAGTGGATGCCATGACAGAATGCCCTCAGTCCCCAGTATGGGGTTAGCCATTTTGGGGGGGGGTATGTATGCCTCCCTTTCACGTCACCATGTCACCATGTCACCATGTGACAATCACCATTGACCTCCTGGCCAGCCCCTTTGAGTGCTGTCTTCAGTGCGTAGCTGCACTTGACAATGTGGGGAGGCCTTGCCTATTGTGGGGGGGGGGGGAGGCATGAGGGCGACGGACGGGCCCCTTGTCCTCCCCTAACTGTGTCCTGCCATCCCCCCCCCCCCCCCATGTGCTGCCTGGGAAGAATGGTGCTTCTGGGTCAGAGAGAAGGGCTGGCTGAAAAGGCAGCAGTGTGGAGTCAAGTCCCCCTTTTGTCATCGAGAGGAGAGCTGGGGCTCCGCTGTGCATGTGTGTGTCTCTGCGTGTGTCTATGTGTCTGCGTATGTGTGTGTGTGTGTGTCTGCATGTGTGTGCGTGTGTGTGCCTGCATGCCTGCACACACACTTGGACAGGGTAGTGAGAGCTGGGGATCAGGTCCCAGCTGATCAGAGACGTGTTGCTCTTAGGGACGAGGTGCTCAGTCTGCCCTGGGGGAGGAATGTGCCCGTTATCACTTACTGATGGGGCAGCGATGGTCAGCTGTGGCCTCGGACATTTATATCTCCCCTGGAATCAGGATCTCCTGCAGCTGTCCTTAGCTGCATGCCTCTTTGTTTGTTTTGGGGCCAGTTAAACAAGGGATAAGGGGTGACGTGTGAGTTAAACGTTGGGGAGGACGGCAGGGAATGGAAATGCCGGCTTCTCTTCAGTGCCGCCCCTCTACCCATAATTCCAAGCAGGGGGGTCTGAAGGGGCCCTTACGTGTCTCTGCCGTGCCCTCTGGCTCCCTCCAGATGGTGGAGAGGTGGGGGGGTCCCCTTCCTCCAGCCTAAGCCCCGCCCACTCCGACGCCTTCGACGAGCTGGACGCCCTTGCCCCACACGCCGGATCCGATCTGTCCCAGGAGATGTCAGGGGATGATCCAGACCACAGTCCATCTGCTGGAGGTACTGGTTCTGTAATGCCTATAATACACCTGACAGTTACCCATATTTATGGACCAGCCTACCCAATATCCACCCCCGGAAGGTATACAGGGGTATACAAGCTGAAAATACACAGACACTCCCCGAGGCAATTCTAGGATGTTTTTAGGTGGTGGTGGTGGGGGAGGGGGGGGGATGGGCATAAGAGGAGCTGTGTTTCATACAGAGAGCCAACCTTATCATTAGCCAATGATTTGTTTTGAATCGGTGACTGACAGGAGAGGGGGCATTCCAGGGACCAATCAGCTTTCAGCTGGGACCAGTGCCCCTGTGGCTCCACCCCATATACATACCTTCTGTTTGTTTAAATACACAGGTAAACTTTACAGACTGACTGGCAGAGTGTGGCTCAGTGGGCTAAGCCTGTGTGCTTGTAATCACAAGGTCGCTGGTTCAAACCCAGCCTCAGCATGTCTGCGGGTCCTTGAGCAACGCCACCAGCTCCAACAGGTGGAAGACAGACAGCTTGTTCTACAAAGAGCAAGTTGATGGAGACGTAAAAAGAATTTCCCCGTGAGGGTCAATAAAGGTTAAGTTAAAATTATATGCATCATCTGACCACTTTCTGGGTAGGGGGAGGCCTAGAAATGTCAGTCCATATAAACCACACACTTATGGTATAAACCACACACTTCAGGCAATGTCTGACTGTGGGAGTAAAGTGGAGTACCCAATGCAAACCCACACAGCGTTGTGAAATCCACACACTTACAGTGGGGAACAGGAATCAAAGCCTCAGTCCATATAGGCTAATATATCTCTTATTTATTAACTAATTGAAGATTAAAATTCCATAATTTCACTCAATTCACAGCGTACATATTTGAGAAATTTATGAGCACTTGGTGAGCTTTGGATATTTTAATGAAAGTTCTTTGAGTACATGAGGACTGAGTGGGTTTGGTTAGCGGCAATGTAACATATGTTGAGGAAGAACTTTCGGTCATCGGTGGTCTCATCAGAATACGGACTGAGTGAGTTTTGGAAATTTGCCTTCAATTAGCATGACAGAGGCCTGGAGAATTCCTGTGTGATTATGTGGCCCCTACCTGCCTTAAACGTGTGAGTAATCTGTGTAAACCCACTGTTACCTCACTGCACCATCATAGCCGCATCTTTTGTTTCAGGGAGTTGTTTGTTAGTCCCTTCCTGTGCCCAGAATCAGACACTCCTTTCTGTCGTGAGCTGACCTTCAGGTGGCGTTTGTGCTGTTGCACGTGTGTGTGTTTGTTTGGGGGCAATTTGTCACGCTGCCTGGCAAAATGGTTCTGTGCATGAGGATAAATAGCCACATGCTGCCTCTGCGTCTGAGCACGTGCGTGTGTGTGTGTGTGTGTGTGTCCTGAGGGCGAGCAGTCAGCCGTGAAGAGGGGCATCACTCACTCTCAGCCTCATTTCCTTCTGACGGAAATCCTAAGAGGCCATTATCCTGCTAAGCCTCAGCAGAGTGTTTAACCTGCCTGCGGTTTCCTTAACTTTTGCCGGTACCTGTTGTAGGGCAAAAACTCATCTGTGGCCTCCTCCCTACTGCTTGTTAAATGAGTTTTAATGCAGGTACAGCACTGATTACTCTAGGTTCACCCATTTTAAAGTGCTTGTTACCCATAATGCACTGCTTGTTGTTAAATGTCCAGCATTGGCCTCTGCATAATAATTAATAAAATATGGAATTTAATATAAATGCAATCCGGACAGCAGGGCAACCCACGCAGCTCATCTTATCACCAGTTGTGTGATAATATTTATGTTGTAGTTTGAATAATCCTAGTTCAGTATCTCTGTTGTGCTACCAGAGGTCCACTCCAAACCCCCAGTACTCCTTGTGCAGAAGCTCTCTCCAATCTGCTCTGCTCTCCTTATAGTTTCCAGTTGTGTTCCTGTGCATTTCTGTATCTTCCCTTAAAGGTTTTGTGCCCTTTGATCACGTCTTTGTCTTTGCTGGAGTGTTTCAGTAACACATTACTTGACGGGGCATTGAAGTACAAATCACAAACAAATATAGACACTATTTGAGATACAAGATGCGTCATGATTCATTAATGCAGAACAAACATGAGATGGGTATTTCACTTGTGTTATTCATTACTTGTACCTTCAGTAGTTCACAAAGGTTTACAGATTTAACATCTATAGTAACATGTAGTAACTGCTTGGGATAAAAGATTTGTCATAACTTTTTAATGATGAATAAACATGAGATTAGTATGTAACTAAGACTTACCTGTATCTTCTGTTAAATTGATCCATAAGTAATATCATAATGCTACATTATTTGTGTTCCATCAAGTAAAGTGTTACCAGATATTCTAACCTTTCACCTGGCCCTGATCAGTAAGCAGAATCAGGTTAAGTGGCTAAGAATGTTCAGACATACAGGGAATTCATGCCCAGTTGTCAGTGACTCAGATAGTTAAGAGAAAGACAAGATGCCGGTGTCATAAAGGCTAACGGAGCTCAGTGCAGTGCAGCTGGAATGCTCTTTTGGGTGGGGGAGTAATCCAGACCATAATAACAGCATTAGCAGAGTCCTTAGCTAGAAGGATATCTCCAACAATGGGCTCTGGTCTCGTCCGCATCCTTTCTAGAGCCCCTGAATTTGTCAGTCTGAAGCTGCTCTTGCTGTTCTATTGGCAGACACCGGCACACAAATGCACACACACAAGTACGCGGGCATACATGCACTTGTGAGTAATGTGTTGTTCAGTGGGGTTGGACACTGTGGCTGTGATCGGTAGGTTGTCGGCTCGGATCCCCTGGTCTCCAGAGTGATGTTGCTGCTGGGCCCTTCAGCAAAGCCCTTAACCCCAAATGCCTCAGGGACCTTCTGGCCCTGATTTCTCGGTTATATCTGTTAAAGGTGCGTGCTCACCCACAGAGCGTCGTACATGGTAGCGTGTCAGTAACGTGTCTTGGTTTTGCCTGGCCAGAGAAGGCGCTGGAGTGCTGTGATTCGCTTGAGGAAGTTGGGCCCGGTAAGAGAGTGGCACGGCTTGACCTTTGACCCCGTAACGGCTCTGTGAAATCCCCTGTCGGTACTGCCCACGCCCCTGGGCGCCAGAAGAGATTTGCATGGGCTGGGAGCCAGTGCCGGCACTGATACAGTATCAATGAGGTGTGACAGAGACATAGCTGTAGCCCCTGGAAGCGGGTGCAGGGTTGCTGCTGTCCCATCCCACACTGGCACTGCTCACTGGCCCTGAACCTCCACCTGCAGCCTGATGTCACATCACTGACCACTTCGCCCTCAGCTTCTGCTGGTGCTTCCCTGGCAATCACTGTGTGGGGCTTTTGGGTTCTGGCCATCTAATATTGAGACAGGCCTTTCATGACTTTCATGAATGCTCTTTTGGCTACATTCTGGTTGGTGGGATATATACTGTTTCACTGTTGTCCTCCCATTCTGATTGGTAGGACTGGCAGTCTCTGTTCTATCCTCCTATTCCGATTGGTGGGATGGGCAGTGTCTTTTCTGTCCCCTATTCTGATTTATAGGATGAGGGTTCTATATGCTACCATCCTGCTCTGATTGGTGGGATGAGCTGTCTATCTACTCTCCTCCTATTCTGATTGGTGGGATGGGCAGTGTCTTTTCTGTCCGCCTATTCTGATTGATTGGATGAGGGGTCTATATGCTACCATCCTGCTCTGATTGGTGGGATGAGCTGTCTATCTACTCTCCTCCTATTCTGATTAGTGGGTCTGTCTTGCTTTCTTTTACAGAGCTGTCACAGCTGGCGGCCTCCCTGGCTTTGGGCTGTGACTCGAGCGATTCAGCATCCCTGTCCCACATACGGCTCCTTCTCCTGGAACGTCACCCTCCCGTGGGGTCCATGTCCCCCCCAACACCAGAGCAGGCGTCACAGAATGACGATGACGAGGGACTGGAGACGGCAGACGGGACCCAAAGTGCTCTCGGATTATTCCACTGGGCCACAGGTGTCCTTGTGCTTCTAGCCATCACTGCATGTGTTTCTGAGTGACGTTGCCAGAGACCAATCCTGTCGCCCGATCATGACGATTCACCAGGGGGCTGAATTTGCATGTCAGACTCACTGGCTGTGTTTTTTGGCCACAGGACATGTGTGGGGGGTGCAGGTCACAAACAGCTCAGCTTTTTCAGCTGAGCAGAAGTAACAGTTAGTGAGACACAGTGTCCCGTTTCAGCCAAGCTTCTCCGCAGGGTAGGGGAATACCACAGCAGCACTGGCAAGCGAGACGGGGGGCAGGTGGGGGCCGGGGATCGGCCTTGACGTGCCGGGGGCCCATCGCGGGCTTTGAACCCGGTGCCGGCCGCCTGTCATCTCGTCTCAGGTGGGCCGCTTTGGGCCGGGCACGCGTGTGGAGTGTGGGGATCAGCAGTAAAGCAGTAAAGTGGCTGAGATTCACTGCAGCTTGGGGGGGGGGGGGGGTGCAGGTGGCCGGTCTGGGGTTTATAGAGCCCATGATGTGCCGCTGCCATGAAGATCAAACGGCCCGAGTTTATGATTAACTGGGAAACGGAACATTTGGTCTGGGCAGATTCAGGGAGAGGCTTAGGGAAGTGGCTCTGATCCAGTAATAACCAGCGTCCAGTTAGACAGTCCTGAACTGAGCTCAGTGCCTGAATCTTCTGTCTTTTATAAAAAGATCTTAGTTAGTCTTTATATCATAGCATTTGTTTATATATCTATACGTTTGATTTAATGCAAAAAATAGTATATATTTAAGTAGCACGTTCAGTCCTACTTGATTAGAATGAATTCAGCCAGTGGTTTGATCATGCATAATGAGCATAGCATTGTTCCAGTGCATCCAGCAGTATGCAAGGCATGCGACTGGCCAACGCAGCAGTACATGTACACCTAAGACACACAAACACGCATAGACACACGCCTGCTCCTCTTTGACGGCCCTTCTGGAATGTGGGAGACCTCCCTCCCCGAGCCGGATGGGGTGCTGAAGGTATCCAGGTACCGTCTACACGTTTCATGGGGGGCCGGAGGCACCCATCTTGCCCCCATAGCGTTTGTGCCTCTGTGAACATCGCGTTCCTTGAGTGCTGCAGCACCTGCCGCCGCGCTCAGAGAGCAGGTGCTTCCAGAAGGTTGTGTTACTGCATAAACATTTGCTTTTGAGATTAATAAGCTGAAGTCGGCCTTGCTAACTAACGCCAGCACACAGGGGGGGGGGGGGTAAAAATCCCCTATATAAAGCTTTATGGCTGTGCGTTGTCCCCCCGCCCTCACTGCTCCCGCCTTCTCATTTTCCCTCCTTTTTTCCCCCTTTCTTATCGTCCTTCTCCATCCTCTGTTCCTCTCTCTCATTCCCGTTCTCCCATTCGCCCGTCTCTTGGCAGGATCCAGTGCAGCGACAGCCTCCCACATGGGAGATGAGGGGCGGGGCCAGAGTGGGCGAGGCCAGAGTGGGCGGGGCCAGAGCAGGCAGGTGAGTCTCAGGTCGGTCCAGTTTCCTGCTCATGTGCCTAAACCCTGTGCCACTCTGTGAGCAATTAACAGTTGTGAAAGATTACAAGCTGTAAAAGGTTTGCTCTGGAGGGAAATCCCGTGGCAGCAATCAGCCTCATTCAAACGTCGCTCCAGCGTAAGATAACTGATAACAGGTGATAGCGATCACCTGATCATCAAATAAAGAAGCGTTCACCTTTATTAACAAAGAAAACTGCCAGCTTATCTATCCACATTGTATTCATAACGAATGGAACTGTACGTCAGAAGTTCAAAACCAAAGAATTATCTTCTGTTTATGATAAAATATTGGCTTTGCTGCTGGTGTTTATAACTGCCATGTGGATGCCCCTCATGAATGGGGTGTTTGTGAGCTGGGACTCTGTAGGTACAGAGAGATTCTTGGCGCCACCTTGGGTGTGGATGGGACTCAAAGGAAGCCTTGGGGGGGGGGGGGGGCGGGGGCTCACTAAGCTACAAAGACCATCGACAGGAAGTCTTGACTGGGGATAGCCTGGGTGGTAGCGTCAGGTGGCGTCAAGGTCAAAGGTCGATGGGCGAGGGGTACAGCAGGTTACGGGCGCTGCTGGGGCTGGATTATCTGTCTGCCTTCATTCTGATACAGGATTCATTAAGCTCGCTGTGGCCGGCAGGGTGCGGGTGGCCTGGTGCTTATGGAGCTAGACCTGACAAAGTAGCCGTAGGAGGAATCTTACCAAAGATTCTAAAAACTTAGTAATAACTTACTGGTGAATTGTCTTATGGTTTAATCAAAAGCAAGTCAGTTTTATCCATTTCTACAGCAGTCTGGATCCTTAACCCCTATGCCCCCTGTTGGTGGGGGGGCATCCCGATGCAGCATGACCACGAGGAACCGCAGTATTGTTCTTCTGCGGCTGGTTTGCAGGTTCTGAGCCCATGGGCAGCTTATGAGGAGATTTGTGACGTGTGTGTTTGCTGCAGATCCAGGGCAAGGAGGAAGCCCGTTCTCCATACGCCAGGCTGCCTCTGTCAGGATATTCCCAGGATATTCAGGATAATCAAGGTTCTGCCTGCAAGTCCACAGGTATGGGCCTCGGATGTCGTCGTAATCACTCTGGGTCTTGACTAAAAGAAGTTAAATGCTAAATAACAAAGATGGATCTCACTTTAACTTTATGTTTAATGATATCCGATTGCCTCTACACTCATTCACTCATTCATTCACTTGTTCATTCATGTTCTCAGTCATCCAGACAAAAACTTAGTCATTCACTCACTCACTCACTCACTCACTCACTCAGTGATCAGCCCATTCATTCAGTGATCAGCTCTGTCACGGAGGCAGCTACAGGCCCCTGTGGTGCCGCAGTGCCTGCAGTGTTTGGGCAGTGCGATGGCCGGCTGCTGCGTCTGTTATCCACTGAGCTGTGGGCCAGACTGAGGGAAGGGAGCTCTCCTCTGGCCGTGTGACATCACCTATACTGAGGCCCGTGGCCCAGTTCAGGGGGGAGGGATGACAGCAGCACACCCCCCCCTCCTGGGCGAAAGGGTCATTCATTAAGAGCAAGAGGGAAAGCCAACATGCAGGGGCCTGAGTGCAGCATCCCAGGGCCAGGTGGTGCGAGAGATAAGATTTGGATGTCGATAGGGGAGGACACAAAAACAGACCCTCCCCCCCATTTGAAAACCGGAAGCTTACATTTTTTACACCACTTCCACACTTTTGACAAAATATCCCTCCTCGAACCCTTGCTGAGTGCAGTGGCTGTTAGGACTCTCTGCCCCGCTTGGAAGGCCCATTTTTAGCCTTCTGCTGGTACACATAATCCATGTAAATGTTTGTGGGGGGGGGGGGGGGGGGCAGGCGGCAGGCGAGGAGTTAAGCAGGGGAGCCACCCAGCGGGCTGCCACTGCCCCCTCTCCGCTGCCCCCTGCCCAGGGCAGATTCTAGGATTTTTTAAGGTGGGACGGCACAAGAGGGGCCATGATTCATATAGCGGAACCATAATGTATATAGAGGAGCCAACCTTAGCATTAGCCAATAATATGTTTTGAATCGCTGCGTGACAGGGCAGGGAGCATTCCTGTAGCCAATCAGCTTTCAATTAGGGCCAGTCCCCCTGTGACCCCGCCCCTGCTCCTGTCATCTCCTGTGGTGGGCCTCTGTCTTTCTTTGTCTTCTACTGTCTTTATCTTGACCTCTTTACCTTCCCTCCATCCATCCATGGGTATGTATACCCCATTCAATGACAGCGGGGGTTAATGTCACATGCTGCCTCTGCAGTTCTCCTCTCCTCGTCGGTTGTGTGTGCGTGTGCGTGTCCAGTGTCCCGTGGTCGTGTGTAGGGAGGTGCGGACGCTGGAGCAGGCTGCGGCACCCGATATGCTGATCGCTGGCTCTGTCTCATCACAGACCCTTGGTCCCTCTCAGATAATGATGGACAAAAGCAGGGATTTAGAGCCCTGTCTGCTCTTCCAGTCATGGTGCCATGGGGTCAGGCCTGGGGGGCGAGTTCAGGCTGGATGGGAGCCCCTACATCCACTCAGGGGAGATTACTGCTGATGTTCCTGTTCCCCGTTTCTTGGGGCAGGCTCTCCTTTGGGCCCAGGACTTCTGTATCAGGCCTTGTGATTAGTCTCTTGACAGACTGAGCATGTGCAGCACTAGGGGTGGAGCCCCCAGGGATGCGGGTCACCTCACGTAGAAAAGCACCTATCATGTGGTCCGGGATCCAGTCAGACATGGGTGGAAGTGATCAGTGTTCCTGCCATTAGCAAACTGAGAAGAAGATGCCCTGTTGCATTCTGGGAGTGTGTGTGGCGTCAGAAAGCAGAACGCGGATAGGACAGTAAGGTAACGCAGAGAGAAACCAGGAGCTTGCCTCAGGCTTAATATGGAGCTGAGTGCTCAGTCGATTACCGAGTGAGTGAGGAAAATGTCTGATAAAAGAGTGTGATAGTAATAACTGTGTGTGTGTACACATGCCTGAGAGGGAAAGGATGCATCATGGGATTTTGTGAGACTTTCAGGCCCAGTCCTCTTATGCTCAGGAAACAAAAATAACATTAAATGTTATTTCCTTACTGAAAGAACCACACTGCACAAAAATGACTTTAAATGCAATGCATGAACGTGGCCCCCACATTCTAATGCCTCCCCCCCCAAAAGCTTTAATCTCCACTGAGTTTTGTGCTTTTCTCCACGCCGTGTCGAGCCGGCCAGCACTGTTACCCCTCTGGAGGCATCATGAGAAGCCAGAGGCCTCTAGGCCGCACTCACGGTGTCCTGCGGACGGCGTCGGGGCCCCTGTCCTCCCCTGGGGAGTTAATTATTTCATGGGCTCCTGCAGTCCCCCAGGCCGGCGGATCTGGCTGCACCCGCTGCTGTATTTACCATTCAGCTGTCAGTGAAGTTAAAAGTGTAAATAGATGTAACTATCGGCGAGCCACAAAGGGGACTAATCTAGACTGACCCCGGCGGATTGTTCCGGGGGGCCGGCAGTCAGATTAAGGAAGTGAAAGAGAGAGACACTGGAGCAGAGATTAGCCGTGTTCAGGGCAAGGGATGCCCCCCCCCACGCAGTCCTCAGCACCCTGGACCACACACTGACAGCCGGGCAGTCAGCATTGTCTTCACACCCTGATACTGAAGCAGCGTTGGCCATTGTCTCTAAATCCAACCCCCCCCCCCCCCCCAAAAAAAAAAGAAGAAACCCAAACCTGAACACCAAGCCTCTGACTGACACTTGTCAGGGCTGATGATGGAGAGGGTGATGCTTTGGGGAAAGAAGGGCCCCCAGAAGGAACAATCAGCCCATGAATAATCTAGCCCCCCCCCCCCCCCACCATCCCCCAAATTAGGCGCAGGGTGGCATCACTGGGGATCAGGCTGATTCTCTCACTGGCTGTCATCCTTTTTTCAAACACACAAAGAAAGAGACACAAGTAACATCTTCTTTCTCCTTTGCCCTGTGTGTGTGTGTGTGTGTGTGTGTGTGTGTGTGTGTGTGTGTGTGTTTTGTTCTTCGGCCATGTGGGACGCAGCATGGTGTGTATCGATTTCTCCCCTCTAAGGAGATCAGGGGACAAACCAGGCCTGTGAAGGATCTGACTGAGTCTTTCTCAGCCAAATCCAGCTATCTGTGTTTTTCAGATGGTTTCGTTGGTATGGCAACCTGCTCCGTGTGTGCTTTCTAGATGCTTCTTAAGGGCTTTAGGGCCTGGTGCCCAGCTGTAGTTAACCAAATAAAATGCTGACAATAGTGACACATCGTCTGGTGTGTTTAGAAGGATATTCATCAGACACATTTTTTCATTTTTAATGATGGGGCCCCATGACCCTACATAGGACTAGGAGGTATGGATGGATGGATGGAAAAAAATCCATTTGATGGTATTCAGTGATCATCTGTGAAATGGACAGATTGAAAATCCAGGCCCAGTAGATATTTGCCTCTTCTGCTTAGTCCTGGTTGCAGTTAATTCCTGCTGATAAAGGGACTAAAAGGCACAGCCTGACCCATGACAAGGAAAATGCAAAGTTCTATAAAACGGACGCTGGGTACGTAGCATTGTGCTCTGTGAGCCTGAGCGATAGGGCTGTCAAGCATTTGAAGATTTACGGGCAGTACAGTAAAAGATCAAGTCATTAAATCTGAACACTGACCGTAAAAATACTTAAATGCCCACACATCTCCTGTGCCTCCATGCCGGTAAGAACCATCATTCAAGGTAGGAAGCCGTGATGAGTGATGTCAACCACCGGGGCGGTGCTGTCAGGGGTATTCATCACGCCTGGCAGCTGAGACAGGATCATCGGAACAGAGACCGCGTAATGGGACGTGACCGACCCCACCCGGCGCGCTAACGAGCGGAAAAAGGACAGGGGGAACAAATGGTAGCACTTTGTTTATATTAAGGAAAGTCTGGGACCAAGGATCTGGGATGAGGATGTCTAACGTGGTGGGGGAACACAGGTGGGGGGCTGGAGGGTGCTGGATACACGGACCAAATACCCCACCCTGCTGTGACACCCCTCCCACCTTCACTTTGCTCTAGCTCAGCTTCGAATTTGGTGTCTGTTTTTTTTCTTTGGGTCGTCTGTACACTCTCAGAAAAAAGGATCAAATTTGTTCCTTTGCTTGTCACTGCTGCCGTAACCTCCAGGGTCTGCCAATTCTACCCTAGCTGTAGGTAACTGCACTTTTTGAAGGTACAGAAATGGACTCTGGGGAACATTTCTGTACCATTGATGGTACATTAATGCTGTTTGTACCTTTGGGATGTTCCACAGAGTCCATTTCTGTACCGTAAACGGTTCAATTACAAGGGTACAGCCCCAGTGACAAGCAAAGGTGCACGTTTGACCTTTTTTTTCTGAGCGTGTACAAGGTCTGTGAAAATGCATGATGTCAAAAGAGGAGACTGAGCAACAGCCTTCAGAATAGCACCAAGGTCGCCCGTGATCAGCACCAAGGTCGCCCGTGATCAGCACCAAGGTCACCCGTGAGCAGCACCAAGGTCGCTCGTGAGCAGCAGCAAGGTAACCCGTGATCAGCACCAAGGTCGCGCGTGAGCAGCAGCAAGGTCACCCGTGATCAGCACCAAGGTTGCCCGTGAGCAGCAGCAAGGTCGCCCGTGAGCAGCAGCAAGGTCGCCCGTGAGCAGCAGCAAGGTCGCCCGTGAGCAGCACCAAGGTCACACTTATGCAGCTTAGAACTGAAAAAGAGCAGGATTACATTGAGCTAAAGCTGCATGTTCTCCTTGAATCCTCCAGGCATTCTGATCAGCCCAAAGACATGCAATTAAGCTAAAATGTTTCTCTAAATTGTTTGAGTGTGATTATATCACCTGTGATGGACTGGTGTTTCCCAGCCCTGTGCTGCCTGGGATCAGTCCCCCCCCCCCACCCATTTAGAGACTGGGTGGTGGCTGCATACCTGTATGGGCATAACATCCACCTACTTGCTTCTTAACCAGCTAGAATCTCTTAATGAAGTCAGGCATTCCGGTGTTCCCTAACAGCGGGAGGTGCTGTGCGTCGGGCCCATACAGCACGCATAATGGGCTCTTAATTAGTCATCCGTCACGTAATTAACAGATGGGTGCCTCTTGAGAGAGGGGCCTCTTTTCAGAATGGTGTGTTGTCTTCTAAGGGGCTCTAAGAGGGACATGGTAGGGGGTGTAAGTGTATGTTTAAAGCGGGGATACCAGATGATTTCCTGGAGGCTGTGGTGTTTTTTTGGTTCTCTGTAATTTAGTCCTATAAGAGTACTGTACTAAATCAATACCAGGTAACATCCTCATCCTAATTTCCCACATCTTCTCCTGAGGGTCATGGTAGAGAAGAGCATCATAATACTCATTCATATGTTAAAGAAACACGTGACATAGGAGCTGTTCGTTACTGGGATCCAAGAAATAGAATTAGACTTCAGAACCAGACAGTTTTTACCGCTGAGTGGAGCGACCCAGCCTAGGGGGAGGGGGCTCTTAAAGACTAGCTGGCACACAGGCCTGCGGGAGCCGGGGCGTCCCGGATTATGCAGGGGGGGGGGGCGAATTAGTTGCTGTTGCTTGCTTCACTCCATGTACTTCTGCAGGTCCCAAGCGAGGTTCTAGCCCTCTTTTAGCCCTCGTTGAGGGGGAGGAACTCCACCACGGAAATGGGGGTCTGGGGAAAGGGACTGGAGCCTGGTGCCTGGTCAGGAGGCCAGACTGGGCGGCACACAGCCTGGATCAGGAAGCCTGGGACCAGGCCGGGACCACCAGGGCTATGCACATCTACTCCAGGCTCCAGGAGGCTGGGACAACTAAACCCAAGCCTGGACAGGCCCCCCCCAGGTTTGAGGACTGTGAGTAGCACCTCCCTCTGTGTGCCGTGCGTCTGTGTCTGTGCCTACCTGTGTGTGCAGTGCGTCTGTGTCTGTGCCTACCTGTGTGTGCAGTGCGTCTGTGTCTGTGCCTACCTGTGTGTGCAGTGCGTCTGTGTCTGTGCCTACCTGTGTGTGCAGTGCCTTTGTGTCTGTGCCTACCTGTGTGTGCAGTGCCTCTGTGTCTGTGCCTACTTGTGTGTTAGTGCTGAACACCATAACTGAACCCTGACCCTCCAGGAAGGACAGAGAGAACATCAACCTTCCACACGGTTGGGGCAAATCTACTCTTCAATCTTCTGAGGGAAATTGAAATTCCAGGTGCTTCACTGCCATAAGACATTAACAAAATCTTTAATTCAATATGAATGAAGCCCAACTAAAACACATGAACAGAGATCTTTACATTAAAGCACAAGAGCCCTGTGCAGTCTGTGACGCACAGGCAGTTCTTCACTGACGTAAGCCACCTGTTCCACCAACCCTTATGTAAGTGAAATTTTCCGTCAGTCGAATTTACCTTCCTATTCCATTCAAGACACCTTATGGGGAAAAACACGTAACCCAAAAGTGTAGGCAGTCCCCAGGATACGTACAAGATTTACATTCCCTAAATCTGTTGAATAAACCGGTTTGTAGGAAAAATAATTATTCAGTACATAATAATAAGAATTATAAAGTAATAATCAAAGTAACTTGCGGTAATTTGTGGACATAATGGCGACAAACCGCTGAAGCCGCGTAATGTTTTCACGAGCATCACAAAGCGGTGTTTGCGTTCGTTATTACAACCATTGTGTTTTACCAGATTTTTTAATATAATAGTCTTTATGGCAGTCTGTAAGTACGAGTTGTCTGTAAGCGGACGTTCTTAACGCGGGACTGCCTATATACTAGTAACATGAAGTATTGAAGAATGATGCTCTTTTGCATTAATGCTGAACTCTGTATATTTCAGATACTTTTTGCGTAAGTCTTGATTTACTTAAGTCAGTTTGACTTAAGTTGAGAACAGCAGGTACTTTTATGCAGCTCTGAGAAAATCTGCTTCCATGTCTTATTAGCATCATCTGAGCTGTATGCTGCTGGACATTTTGGACCCCATGAAAGTATATCAAACTGGGCCACCAATCCTGACCATGACAGAGGCCCGTGGAATCATCCAAACTTTCCTTCCCTTATTCCTCACATAGACACAGACACACACACACGCGCTGTGATTCATCCAAGACACAGAAACTGGACAGCTTCAAAGAAGTACAGATGCTCAGGCCGCATTCACACAGTGGTGATGCAGTGCTGCACTGCCTCACTGTGGATGTGTGACGTGTCCCTGGTTTGGACGTCTGTGCCTCCTTGTTAGACACTGAAAGGCGTTAATTGGCCTTAATTGGCATCTTCCACTTCCGTGCCGGGCGCCCGTCAGAGGAGCTGGACGGGGGCACCCGAATACAGCGGCCCTTATTCAGCCTCCTCTTCGTCCCCCCCCCCCCCACCAGTCCCATCCTATTCAGCTGCCTTTTCATAAGGGGGGGAAGTTATTCAGGCTTTTTAAAAAGCACAACATTCTGTTCGAGTTGAAGTGTGGCTGAACGGTGCAGGCTGTGGAGTGCTCTGTTTTGACGGATTCTGTATGTGAAAGTGTGCGTGTGGGGGGGGGGGGGGGCGATATGGGGGGGGGGTATCTGCGGTCTCATCGGTGAGTCAGTGTGTCGTGATTGGTGCCGATTGTTACCACTGAATGGGTGTCAGAGTTGATGTGGAACACCTGGCCAACTGGCCCCGCCCCCTCACCCAGGTAAATATCAGCAGTACGTTGATGCGGTTGGGGCGTGTAGGTGGTTCACGGCGGCACTAGGCCCCCGCCCTCACAAAGGGCACGCCGCTTGTGCCTAACTGTGTGTGCATGGGGTTATTGCGTGTTAACGTGCGGTGGGGCCGTGTGTGTGAGTGTGTGCACCTTTGCTGGTGTCTACACGTGCCAGCCAGTTGTCGTGCATGTAAGTGTGCACGGTACAGTGCCTTTATGTGGCCGCTGTTTGCTCAGCCTTGGGACCGGGACACCTTGGTATACCTGACACAAGCTCAGGTAAACAAACAACGCCGGCAAACGTCCTCACCTGGGGATGGGGGAATCTGTCAGAGCTTCCATTATGTCACAGGCCTCGTCACCCCCCCTGCGTCAGAGCAAGAGCAGCCTATTTGCTGTCGAGTGGTCGGGGGGTGCAGAGCAGCAGATGAATTTGCTTGCGGAGAGCTGACAGGTAGCTGTGTGTTTGGCTTACGTGGGGGGAATGGGGGCCTGGAACTCATCTGTCGTCCCACCCAGGGATTTATCTGGGAAGGAGCGAAAGGGGCGTGGCCACACTGCTGACAGCAGGGCGGTGATGCTGACACGGTGGCCGGTGCTCTATGACCCACCCTCCACCTTTACCTTTCCCCCACCTTCCCCATCAACAAGACCCCCCCCCCCCCCCACCACTCGCTCTTTGGTGACAAGTCAACCCTGACAAATTGAGCAACACCTCCCCCCCACAGCCCCCAAAGCAAAAGAAAAAATGAATACAGCTCAATCACCAAATAATAAATAAGACTCAATAACTCAAGTAAGATAACTGCAGCCTGACTGTCCATCTTTGTTTACATTCACAGCTCTGTTTTGTTTTATTATAAAAACTAAACAAAATTTTAACTCACAAAAACAATGAAGTAAAATCTCTCCTACTGACTGGAAACTGTGATGGTGACTCTGTATTTATGAGCATCAGAGCTGAAGGTGGGACTACAGGAGCTCGTAGACCTGCCGGAACCGGACAGGGAGGGGGGCACAAACAAACAGGAACAAACGAGTGTCCCTCCCCTGGCGGCCACCATCAGATCCCTATTCTTCTGCGCTCAATCCCCGCAGAATTGCCTCCATCTTCATTACAGATGACGGCTGCTCGCCAATAGACGCCGCCATTCTCCGGCTCTTGATTAGTATTTTCTGCTAGACTTCACACCAAAAGAATAACCTGTGTGCCTTAACACTCCAGTTTAAAAAAAAAGCCATGATGCACTGAAGTGGAATCAGATAAGGCTACAGACCCCCCCCCCCTCCACCTGCCCACACCCCGGGTCTCTGACCAATCTCGCACTCCACTGCACCTTTTGTTGGGATCATTTCCCGAACCGGGGTGGGGGTCGGGGCCTACCCCCTCATTTCTATGTGCACCTCTCCGCAGTGCTGGCTGCGCAGCTGCACATACCCGCCGGACCCCCGATAAGACCCCTCTACGGCGAGGGCCCCACATGGGGTGGCTGCGTGTCACCCAGACTCCCTGCCACATTGATCATGACCGTGATTTGATAGGGTGGGTCAAGGATGGATGTGTGCAAGTGGGTGGGACCTGCGGCCGCTATTTGCAAACAGATGTACGGAGTAGGACTCTGCGTTTTGATCAATCAACCCTTAACAAGTAAAGTTGACTAGATGTGAATATAATGCTTTGCATGTAAAAGGCGGAGGGAGCAGCGCAAGGCCTGACTTTCATTAGGAATTAGCGGATAAATGGCGGATTCAGCGCAGAGGTCCTGGGGTTTAGGTCTCAGTGGGTTTAAACGGCGTCTGTGTCCATTCTTGTGGAGCTCATGAATAGATCCATTATTAAGTGAGCTCCTTGGTCATCGGCGGGATCGAAACGCTCCCCGTCCCGCTGCCCTCCTCCCCGCTCGGCTCACCACGCCTCCCTCGCCGCTTGCGTCACTGTCATCTCTCCTCCTCTCTTTGTTTTTGTTTGGTGAGCCTTGCAGCACCCATATTTAAGACCGGCACCGTCAGAACCCCCCCGGTGGTCCAGCAGTGAGTTCTGGGGGTGTGTGTGAAGCCCCAGAATGGCTGGGGTCCAAATGCCCCCCGGGGGGGGGGGCGCAGCAAGGTCACCCGTCCCCTGTAGGCCCTGTTCCTGCTCAGCTCTGACCCAGTCACCAGTGGTCTGTGTGCGTTTTGGATCTGCCTCCGGAATCATCCCGTTAAAATCTCCTCGCTGCTCATCGACGTTAAACTGAAGCTGCAGAAAAAGCAGTAAACAATGAACAAATCAGTACAAAGACGGATTGCCTTTCAATCTTAATAACATTAAATTTCAGTGCTGAATAAGGTAATAATTCTCTCCATCTACACAAAGCGCTGGTCATGTTCCAGTTTATGGGGGAGGGGCTGGTTAGCAGAGGTCACTGGGGTCCATCACCCTCGGAATGACAGATTCCTGCTCTCTGAGAGCATCTGACCTCTGCGGAGAGAGAAAGTACAGACGTGTCCCCCCCCCTCAACAGCCAGTGTCACTGCAGTGGACAAACATAGTTGGAGCATGTGGGTGGATGCCTGTAGATATTTCCACTGTGGATGAGGGATTTTCTTGTATATGCAAGCACAGCTCTGATAGGTCAGAATCTCGCCGGGGCGGTTGGTACTGGGTTTGGGGGTCTGTGTGTCTTGCTATTGATATCGGCGTTCATGTTGATGATGCTGGTTTTGCGTGAGGCTTTTGTTGATGTTTGTGTTGGTCTTGTTAGTTGCTAGTTCTCCCCCAGAATGGATGATTGTTTGTGTTGGCTAATAGGTCTGTTCTTTCTTTTGCCGCCTTTTTTTCAGTTGAGTTCTTGGCAAAATACTGCATTTTCAGCCAGGAGAAGCTGGCAACTTACAAAAGGGTCTTTGAGGCGGTGAGTGTGGTGCATGCCTTCTGTGCTCGCTCTCTCACTCCCTCGCTCCCATCTCCCTCTCACTACGCCGGTACCGTATGTTAACATTCCCCTCCAGGTTGACCGCGATGGCGATGGCTACCTCACCTGCGTCCAGGTGCTGCTGGCTCTGAAGGAGGTCGTCCCTCAGGAGGTGCTCTCTGAAGAGGAGGAGATCTATGTGTGCCGGGTGATCACTGACGTACATGTACCTTGGGGTGGGCTTGTTGTTCGTGGGGACCCCATTCAAAAAGTCACTTGAGGGCCCCTTTCCCCCACTAGTGTAGTGACTGTTTGTGGCCAGCAGGGGTCCCTCTAATCCTCAGGGGCCTGACCCAAAAGTGTGATTTGAGTGGTGGCAAGCATCGCCACTGCATATACCCAGCATGACAGATGCATAGCGACTAACACACACTTCCTCAGGCTCACATACCCATACACACGCACACACATACACAAACCGTTTCAGATTCAAATCAAGCGGCATCGGGTGCCATCATATTGACTGGTCTGTCCTTCCCAGATCCTGGAGCTGGTGGACTTTCGAGTGGCAGATGGGCTGACTGACATCAAGCTCTTCGCAGTGATCGCCAGTCTGGCACAGAAAGTGGCGGCCCTGGAGTGAGTCGCCCCCTCCTGGGACACAATGAGGGGGGAGAGGGGTCACTGGCCCGCTCATATATTAGAGAGGTGCTGTAGTGTTGGGGTGCTGACCCTGTCATGGGCAACTCCTTACCCTTTGTTAGTGGGTGTTGTGTCTGAGTGCATGTCTGTGTATGCGTCCATTTATATGTCAGTGTGTTTGTTTGGGGGGGGGGGGGGGGTGCCTGTTTCCCCAGCCTATGAGGTGTACATTTCCATCAGAAGCTCAAACAAGAAGCTCCGTCCCTCTCACTGGAGTTGGAAGAATATGTACTGTGCAAAACATCCAATCACACGTCTGCATTTAGTCCAGAGGGCCAAAGAACCATGCAGTAACCCTGCCTTCTCCTCCTGCCCCTCCCATTCCATCTGTCTCTTACTGGCCATATGGTTATGGGACCCACCACTTCTAATGCCACATTCCCCCACTGTGGGTCACGTGACCTAAGCACCAATGGAACCCTTCCCCACCCCCACAATGGAAGGTTTGCCGTAGGAGATCCAGCTTCAAACATTCCACAGACAGCCAGCCTTAGTCCCCCTCAAACGGGCTTCCTTGGACAATCCGGAATCAGAGATCAAAAGTAGGGCTTTCTATGAGACACAATGGGAACAGGCAGAAACAGGCCTGTAGAGATGACTTTAGTCATTCTCCCGATAGACGTTACTCTTCTGTTCATTAGCAGACAAGGGAACAGAGCTCCTCTATAATGCCAGAGTTTGAGGGACAGATTCATTGTCTGGTGCTGGGGGCAAGACAGCAGACACCCTGGATGTGTCAAATGGAACATATGGACAGTGTTGGGCATTTCAGGTCCAGAAGATACAAATCCAGACCAAGATTTTGTTCCAACCAACTGGTTCAGTACTCTGTGACTGTGACTGTTTATGGTCAACTGCTTGGTTGGAACAAAATCTTGGTCTGGATTTGTATCTTCTGGACCTGAAATGCCCAACACTGCATATAGATCATCTCATGTCAATATAACACATGCAATAGATTTTCACACTGACATCTGTTCTTTTAGCAGACACTTTTATCCAAAGCCATGTAGAGTTCTGAAAGCGTCTGCCAGTCCCTGGAACAACTGAAGTGCAAATTTACAAAACTCACTGAATCCATTTTTGAGATGAGACCATGACCTAAAGTCAGGCTACTTCACCACAAGTTACATTATTGTGAACCAAAACTCAGTCGTCATGAAATACAAGGAAGAGCTTTAGTCACATTTCCAAAACTTACTAAGTCTGCAGAAATTTATTCAAAGATGTATCCTGTACTAACCCAGAGAACCACACACAGGCTCCAGCACATTTATAACTGCCTGTGTGGTTAAACTGAAGACATTTACATTTATCAGCAATGCACCATGAATGTGTGTGTGTAAGTTAAGCAGCCATATTCATATCTGTGTAAACAGCGCGACTCATCATTCTGTGTGCAGATGGAGCCCAGTCATCGCTGCGTGTGTGCAAATAAGCCGCAGCCCTAAATGTTAGCCTGATGTAATAGAGGGATAATGAAATGTCCTCGCCGTCAGCTGGCAGGGAGGCTGTCGTCAGGCCGCAGGGGCTGGTGCGAAGCCTCCAGTGGAACACTAAATCCCTGCCATTATTCCTGCCGGTTCCCGGCAGTGGCTCTGAGGCACACCGAGGATCGGGATACCTTTTCAGCAGCAACGGGAAACCTGAGACGGTTAGAAGCATCAATACACACCTGCCGCCACCTTCACTTTCATTTACGCTGCTGCCTCACAGCCACACCGCTTTCCTCAGGCCCGCGGCACTCCACTTATTCCCCTTTAGACCCTTATATCCACAACACGGTATCCTAATTTCAATATTACCCACAATGCACTGGTCTCGTTTCCCATTTTTCCACAAGACTCCAAAGGCTTCCGTCTTTCCCTACCGCAAATCACCAGGCTTAATGCCCCTGTCCCTCTGCTCCCCCCCCAAAGCAATTTAACTGGGTCAGACCAGAAAGTGACCCCACCCCCCCAAAAAAAGAGCATGGCACAGAAACGGTGAGTGTTACGTAAGCCAGGAATATGGCAGAGCCGGCGGTTTGCTCATGGCGGTAATGAGCGGGGCGTGAAGACCTGAAGTCGGCCAACAAAAGAAGTGGGTTAGCCTGTCATTATCCAAGGGTGTTGTCATTCCCGGACACTCAATTGGCTTCTTTTACTGCAAACCAAGTGCAATTAATGATCATTAGCCGTGCTGTCTGCCCTCATATCCTTCAAACCTTGACCGCCACCCACCCCGAGCTTGCCAGCCAATGGCAGCGCAAGGAGGCACTCAGGCGTGCCCTGAGAGCAGTGGCACTGTACCGGGTGGGGGGGCATCCTCCTTTAACAGGTCATTCAGCGCTCGTTAGCGTGTGTGGGGGGGAGACCAGCGGGCGGCCAGCGTGCCACAGGCCCGACGGGGCCGCCTGTGTCTCTGCCCAATTACGCGAGCGAAGTCGTTTTGGGGCGGTCGTCTCGGAGTGCGCCTCAATCGCCCCTATGCCCCCCTCTACCAGTTTTATCCGTTACTGCGGCAGGTCGTCCCGGCATCCCGAGTCATTGTCTGCGAGGAAAGAAGCCATGAATGGGCACAATGTGCTCAGGAGTCCTTAATGTCACGAGTGTCCAGGCGTGTCCAGTTTCTCGCTCATCAGTCCGAGTCACAGACGCGGGGCGGCCCCAGTGCCCTGCCGCCCGACACCACTTACCCTGAGGAGACGGGGGCCAGATCCTAATGTTTCTCCATCGAGAAATGGAGGAAAGCGAGATAGAGGAGAATAAATCTGCTGACGTTTTGCTCATTCAGAGGCGGGACACTGACTCCGCTCAGAGCGGGAGCCGGAGGGGCTGTGCAGTGGGACAGCAGGAAGGAGGATTCACGACTCGCAGTGTTCCTTGCTTTGATGCCCAACGGTGCGTGCTGCCTGCGAAAGCGTGTTCCACCTCATTACGGACGGCAAGGGCGGCGCGGGAAGTGCTCGGGGTGACACCGGGTGTCGTGTCAGACAAGGGGGGCGCCATATCACTCTATAGCGTCCAACATGCGTTGCTGGCGGCGGGGGGGTGGGGGGGGGGGGTTAACATGGCAGGGTGAAGAATCTCAGGATTTGTTCCAGAACGTTCTTTACAGTCATTCAGCTAATGCTCTTAAACTTAGAAGGTCACGCGCAGCCGTACATTAAATGCAAATGGCAGATAGCCTTTGTACTTAAAACCAAGGATCTCAGGAGTGTTAGTAAGACCAGTTGTGCAAAGTGTTAGTTCACTGGAGTGTTTTTACACATCACAATCGCACTGCTGTTTCTACAGTGACTTCATGCGCTCTCTGATCGGCGAGCTGGACTTCAGGTCCCTGGAGGTGAAGCTGAGCAAAGCCAAGGTGAGAAGAGGAGAGGAGCGTCACGGGTTCGAATCCCCAGGAGCCTCTGCTCCTCTTCTTCCGTCACAGCCTTCTGTCCTTGTTAGACTTCCTGCCGTGTGTCCGTCTCCTGCTCTACCTGCCTCTGATTGGTCTCTGTGTCTCAGGGGTGATGTGTAGAAGTACCACGGACCCCTGATGCACCCCAAACTCTGTGAGTTGAAAATTACATGGGGTGCAGAAATAATTTGAAGACTTTGAAGAGCAATCCAAATGATCTGGGCTGTGATTAGCCAGACTTCCTAGCTGAGTAAAACTATCTGTTCTTCAAGTGCAGCGAGTCAGTGTATTGAAATGATAAAGTATGAGAAGTGCTCTGCTTGGCCCCGCACCCCCACTCCTGCAGCCCCCCACCCCTCCTGCTTCAGGGATTATGGGCACTAATCTTATTAAAGAGCCCGGTCGTGGACTCACCATCCCCCTGCCATCTAATCAGGCGACTCTGGCGAACTGGGAGGGCAATGCGGGACGGCCATATCATATGTTGGGCTGGGGGCCATTGTGCTGTAACAAGGGGGTGGATGGAGGCTTGGGTGCGGGGCCCAAACAGCTGGAATGGGGGGGGGGGGGGGGCGTGACAGGAGGGCCGTATTAAAGAACTTGTGAGGTTGGAAGAAGAAGGTCACCCCCCCCCCCCATCCCTGAACCCTCTTCATTAAACAGTGGGCGTTTAACTGTACAGACAGGTGTACTTATCCACAACTCAACAGTCCACAAAGGCGGCGGTATATTGACCCAGGTCCCCCCGCCCACGACACACGCACACATGCATATACACAAACAAGGCTACAAACGGGCCGCCGTAACTTGACCCCCCCCCACCGCTCCGCCAAACACACAAATACCGGGGACCATTTCACTCCCTTGCACACAATAGAATACTTTCCTGCTATGAAAGGACGCAGCTAGATCGCAATTAACCCCTAGCTAAATTACAGGACGGCGGCGTGCCCGTTTTGTGCTGGAGATAAGCCCTTGTGCCCCGAGTTTGCTGCCCAGCTCAAAGAGGGACCCATTCAGATACAGTCAAGCATGAGTCTTTGTGTATTAATATTCCTTTCTTTAGTTAGAACAGGTGCTTCTAGGGTTGCGTAGATGCCAGGCGCAGTTATACATTTGCGACATTCTTCATGCATTTTATTCAGCACCTGTGACACTTCATGCCATTTTCAGCAAGTTTTTAAAATATTGTTATCAGTATTTTCAGTAATTGATGGAGCCATTGCAACTACACATTGCTGCTCAGCACTCATTTACATAATGAGTCCACACAGACACGGACTCCTCTGACTCTGTTGACTCTACTACCCCACACAGGCCATTGGTCCAAACTTATCACCTGACCATAAAGCTCCGCCCACCCCCCCCCCCACCACCACTAATGCTTGCTGCTTCCCTCCACAGCAGCTCTTCCTGTTCCTGGTGGAGGCCCAGGCCGGAAGCATCAGTGTGGACCAGCTGCTGGTGGAGCTGAAAGCTGGTGGGATCAGCCAGGAGCACGAGGAGGCCGTCAGGGCTGAGCTCCGCCACGTCCACTCCTTCGACCTGCTCGACTTCCTGGCGCACCTCCCACTTTTTGTCCTCATACACAATTCCGTTGTTTCAAATCCACTAGATGAGTCCAGGAACCTTTAACCTCCCGTGATGGACGACCTCAGTCAAGTCCCTGAAAACCTCAAAAATGGACATGGATTCTCCTGTCTCCCCACTTTGTTTTCTTAAAAATGTCACCCGCAGATATCGCCGGAAGAAACACTCTAATTTGCATTGAAAGCTGGCAGAGAATAAAGTTAATGCTTCTACCAATCCGCTCTCAAAACTCGAAGTCAACGCTAACTGTTACTATATCTCCATCACTGGGTAACAACCTCTGCTTTCGTCCAACAAAATGTGAGAGACCAACACAGATCAACAAAGAAATCATGGAAATGCTATTTTTATTATTATGAAGAAGTCATTCATTTTCATAAATTACTATTAAAGTTACCTCCTGGATATATTACTTCACTTATTGTTTCATTGTTTCCTAGCACACGACATGTTACCAGGCAAGATCAGTCAGATTTTGCTTAATAATCATGGCAGTTAGAATCCACATAACCTGGTACAGAATATAGTCCCTTAGCAACGGTCTGCAGCCAGTTCATACCCTCAAACTTCTGCAAATAATGGAGAAGTGTGACGTCCAGGACAGAGCAGCTCCTTACAGTTCGTTGAGTTTCATCAATGCCTAAATTAAAAAATGATGATAATTAATTGTCGTCCTCTGGAGTGGACTGGATCGGGAAAGAGACACTGAAAATGGACCAAAATGTATCAGGTCAACTAGGATCATGCACGCAATTTTCATTTCTAGTCCAAGAGGCAGAGAAGGTGGGCAAATTCACAGTGCAGACACCATGGATTTTTGTCACGAAAAGTTCCATTTGGCAATAAATAATTCAAAGGGGTTATTTTTCTGTGGAATTGCAAAGCAGGTCTTTTGACTTTTTTTTAATGTTTAACAAATCGAGGGCTGCTGTATTTTGCAATCAAGTTCAGAATGGATGAATTAATTCCATTGTTTGTAATGATTTATAAAGACGGTGAATTTTGTCTGAAATCTTTGCAAAGAGGTCATGGCTGTGCTTCCAAACTCTTTGAATTGTAATGATTACACAAGTGACTATAAAGGCAAAAAGAGTATTATGGTATCATGAAAGATATACAGGACGTTATCGCTCGTACGTTTTATGAGTTTGCAGTCTAGCGGGCCCTGTGCTCTGCCCTATCTTCCACTACTTTTGCATGAGGTAGATAAAGATTATCTGTGCTTGTCGATTTCTGTAAATAGCATTAATGTGATTAGCAATTCAGAAAATGCTGCGTGACTGTAGTCTGGATAAATGTTTAGTTTTTCCTAGGATGTGGAATGTATATATTTTTGCAGCAGTGCAGGTCTCACTGCTGAGCATTGCACTTCTTGGTGAGATAACAATTTAGCAGTCTGTTACCATGGCCGCTCTCTGAGTTCCCCTGGCAACAGCCTGGTAAATTTGCAGCAAGGAATGTGCATTTATACCGATGCGTGCGGATCGTCATTATGGCCCCCAAATTTGCACCACAGCTCGTTAATCACGGGCCAGGATAGGCAGGCAATCAGTGCCTGAATGCAGTGTGAGGAAAATAAAGCCAGTTAAATCATGTTTAACATTCAGACTCTGCCCGTAGAGATAGGAAAAATGAACAAAAACGGCTCTTAAAAAAAAGAAGAAAAGTTCCACTTATCTTTGATTTGCATTCAGCCAGCCAGAATGCTTCTTAAGCCCGTCATTACATTCATTTGGTGCGAGAGCTCAGGACAATGGCTGCTGTAACTGGAGAGCCATACAGTGCCTGACCTCCCAAAACCAGTCTTTTTAAGGTTGCTCGACGTCACTTGTGCAGTTGAACTCGGCCAAACCGAAATGCAAGCCTTTCAATATATGAGGGTATTTTCTAAGATTGAATGAAACTGTCCTGCCTTTCACGTGCAAAATGGTGATAGGAGTTGACTTGCAAGCCAGGAAGCACCCCTCTTTTAATAATAATAATAATAATAATAATAATAATAATGATAATAATTGTCTTTACACCTCCCCCAACTTGCTCTTTTTTGTAGAGTAAGCTGTCCGACTGTCTCATGCTTGATTGAGCAAAAAATAATAATGTTTTGCTCTCCTCCTGTATGTGTGACTGCATATGTAATTGCAATTCCGATATGTATAAATGACAAATGATCAACAGCAGCCTTATGCAAAATCCACTGTGAAATCCATTATGAGGATGGATGACCCCACCTGACAAGGCAATCATGTTCTTACAAGCAAATTCTGAGTAATGTTTTGTGGCTTTTAACCATGTGAGTTAAACGCTGCATGGACGACCAAGCCAGTTTAACCAAACAAGTACGGTACACCTGATCCACCGCTGCCATGTCCCGTGAGGTAGTGTTGGTGTAACTGGGGAAACGATACTGCTTTCGTAAATTTTGGCAAAACCCGGTGACAAGATTCCTTACAGGAAATGATGCATTACGCTGAAACGTACTTCCTCACAAAACGTTTTTGTTGCTACTGAGACATTAATACGTTGTTGGTCTGTGCTGCTTTGATACGTGAAGGTGAGCATATCAGATTACGATATCCGATGCCTACGGGAATTCTTTTGTGCATATAACCATTGCATAGCGAAACGCTAAGGTTGTTTTACTTTTTTTAAGAAAATTTGAATATTCATTAATGAGGCGCATCATGTTTGATCTCAATCGTACCCAATGAAAAACTGTGGGTTAAGTGGTGTTGTGCAATGCATCTTTCATATATAGATAAGGAGTGTGAACAACCATATTCTCCTCTTTGATGTTTCCCCACAATCAACCTGCCTGCACGCACGGAGCGGCTCGTGGTGCAGGTAACAGCACCCGAAGTCGGGGGCGGGGCCCAGCCGTAAGCCCATTTAGAGCCCACACTTCAGCCGACCGGTATACAACCTCCAGTTACTCATTTATCTAGGCGCACGCCTTGTACATTCAGCTATTATAAAAATAAAAGGACCCTATGTTTCACATGCATTCAAATATTTATAAGTAAAAAGATAAAGCTGTAACCTTTCTTAAGAAAATAATCTGCTGCAACAATGCAAACTTTCTTACCTTCGTTCTGTTGTCGAGATGCTTCCAAAATAACTTTTTTTGGTTACATTTAACCTTCCAAAGGTTTTTACGTCGAAATAATAATTTCAAATATGCTTACGACTAGATCCAGTTTGTTGTATTCACTGATTTGGTTTGCTTCAATAAAATGAACACCGGCGGATCTGTTTTGACACAGGGCTGTATATAATTAACAAGTTGTATAATACGGCCTATTGAAAAAGACGGAGGTTCTAGAACTCCGGCTATCAGACATGAAAAATGCCACTGGTATCTACGTTTTTCCAGTGAATGTAATTCGGCAGATGTCTGGGGACTAGATCCTTCATTTAACAACGGTGCCCCCTTTAATATATAAAATCACCTAATTACATATAGATAGATCCACAATGTTACTTTAAGCAACTGGGGATGTGAAACTATCATGGAAATTGGTTTCACATATCAGATGATAGCAACGTTTCCTTTTCTTAAGATTTCATGGAAATTAAAGCGCCGTGACTTTAACTTCTGCGTCAATATAAAATCAAGAGAAACGTTTTGGCATGAATTGACATTTTGTTCTTCTGGCACAGCCGAAATCTCGTATCGGTGTCTCTTATAGAAAAGATTATTAAAGTTTTCAGTGTCAGCAGTGGGATTCTGGATTGAATGTAAGATAACCAACCTGCTTTGTATTGTGCTTCTGTTTATGACGATGATGATGATGATGACAGTGGCGTGGGAGAGAGTTTGATAGGCTATTGGGGGGAGCCCTACATAATAATTATAATTCAAAGTTCTATTTATTGAGGTGGTGGGGATGAATGAATCCGAATTAAATATTGGGGGGAGGGGGCGGTACACGTCCGCCCACTTGACTCCCCCCCCCACCAACGGGCCTGATGTTGATGACTATGACTGAGTGAATGTGATGTACATTAAATATGTTTCAACAAATTTCAATACAACGTGCAATGATTACTTTACAAAAATTTATTACGAAATTAGAATATAGAAAACATGGTTATATGCTTTTCTTTCTCGTTATTTCAAAATAAACCCAGAAGCAATGAAGGCAATGGAGAGTAGGCCGGACATAGCTAACTCCATAGCTATCTGCGTTTGGAAAATAGCTGCATAAACTTTGATCATGGTGAACTCCGAGATACTTCATAATAACAGGTACTTCCTATTAATTAAATAAGACACGTCGGTGCTAAGCTACACAGAGCCTCTCGTCCCTCTTTGAAACTTCGTACATCATGCACAGAATCGCTATTGGCGAAGCAATATAGACTACACGTCTAAATAGGCAGAGGTAATGCATGTCCATACATATCGTCAAGATATATACAAATTAAAACAATGTGTACAAAAGTTCTATAAATGTCTCTTATATACAAAAATAGCTTAATATATTTTTTAAAAATGATATGTTTGTTACAAATAGAATTTCTTATAATAAAATCCACAGAGATGGAAGCATGTTATAATTATTACGTCATTAAATTTTACAAAAGGTTTTAAGTTCTTTGATTGGGGTTTTAGCATAGTTTGCGAGCATTTCTATAGTGTTTGAGTAGCATTATACTGTAATAAGAGTCACGTTAGGAAATCGCATTCGTGGGTGTATGCCCCAAGAGGCTGTTTCCCACGCTGTCAGTGGTATGTGTCCATGTCTTCTTAGCGCCTCTTTCGAGCACTATCGGGATTCAGGGGTCGCGTCCTCCACTGAGCTCGGCCCATCGGTCTTCAGTGGACCGCAGCGAAAGCGAAGTGTTGCGTGATCGTGGACGGCGTTTAGGCGCCTGTGTGTTGCGTTACTTTCACGCACGTCAAGGAATCGCGGAAAAAAAATCACATTTCTGAAAAGGACAAAAGAAGAGTCAGTCAAAACACCCTACATTTAAAAGCAGAAATTGGGTTTGTTATTTGTTATTATTGCTGCTCCTATTACTACTATCACTACTACTACTACTACTACTAATAATAATAATAATAATAACCAACCTGTTACACAAATAGTTAATAGATCTCAGAACCAGCTGGTGAAGTCCAAGAGCTCCTGTTCCTCGGGACTTAGTGGGTTATAAGATCCTTCATCAGATGAATAGGAGGACACCGGAGAGCCGGCCATAGAGTTCATATCGTTGGAGTAATTCTGCGAAATGGTGGGAGATAGGACACCGGACTGAAAGGCAGCACTGACTGCATCGTGTTCGTCCAGGAGCTGCTGCAGAGCCCGAATGTACTCCACAGCCGAGCGCAGGGTCTCCACTTTGCTCATCTTCTTGTTGGCGGCGCCGTTAGGGACATGCTCCCGGAGAGTGGCGAACCCGTTGTTGACCAACTTCACCCTGTTTCTCTCCCTTTCGTTGCGCCTGGCCACCGCGTGTGGCTGTTGCTGAGGCAGGCTATACCCAAAGCTGGCAAAGTTAAGCCGCCTCTTGCATCTCAGCAGCTCAGGTGAGGAGGAGCGATGTCTCTTCGCTTGCTTGGACGCGGATTTTCCGCTGCATTGGCTGTCGGTCGGGCTCAGCTGGATGCTTTGTGCAGCAGCGGTGAAAAAGCAGGCAGGTGGGAGAAACTGTTGCTGGCTGACAGTTATTTCCATCTTAGAAGCGATCTCCTTTGAGCGCTGAGAAAAAGATAAATTGGATAAGGACACCTCGAAGTCCGCTTTGGATTGCTTGAAGGAAGCACGTTGAGCTCGTGGCGTTCGCGTGTAACTCAACGTGCACACTTAAATCTTTTTATTGGCAGTCGTGTGGGCTCTTGCCGTGCACACTTCCAAAACTGCAATGAGTGCTGTGAACGGGTACTAGCGGGGTTTATCAACACACTGGCAGCCCCACGCGCTGGCCTTGGCCACGCCTCCACGCGCTTATTGTATTCACCTTGCGCTCCGAACGCTGTTGCAATGCGTACGCCGGGCGCGTGCCACTCCAGCCCCTGAATAAACAACAGTCGCTAAAGCACAACTGGGACCGACCGCCAGACTCCAACCAGATGCCGTCCTGGCGTCCAACTGAAAGGCGTAAATGCTGACTGCGATGTTCACTTAAAATCTTCACATGGCATTTTACACATGCATCATTTTGAAATTAATACTTAAAAAATATATAGGCCAATAGCTATATTGGGAGTATATTTCCGGGGAGTTTATGACTATCTGATTCCATGCAAAATTTTTAAACAGTTTTTCCTTCGAACTATTGAATAATGGCTGCACAGTGATAAATTTGCATTTGTTTTTCTGAAATAAATGACAGCAGAATGTCATGTCTCTTGCATTTAATTATTGTTTATATAAAAACAACATTAGTGGCGGTTTGTCGGGCAAGGTAGTTATACTGCTGAAAGAACTCTAGATGAAATCTATATCAAATTCTGTGAAAACACTTACAAGAACACATATGCAAACGTTTAATGTTTATAACAGAGTTAAGGGCGACAGAAGCAAACAAGGTAGAGGCAACGCCGTTCGACTACTTGGGCTTTGAGTTACGAACTGTCCTTCAACAGTAGTGCTGAAAGACAGCGCTTTCTATTCACTTATGTAGAAAACGGTATCCCAAAGCGCTGAAGAAAATCTATCGAAGTCAAAACTAGATTGTTTTTTTTTCCTATTGCATTTGCATCAGGTATAGAGGATTTGCTAAATTCGAAATCCTCGCGTCTTTATAAGATGCTTGTCATGCAGGCTGAGAGAGATCTTAAGTTGCCCGTATATTTGCTGGAGCTTTAGAGGCACACGGGAGTCCCCCAGAGAAAAGCGCTTTGTCCGCTAGAGATGCATTTTCCACTTTCACTAAAACTAATCATCGTCGTCGAAGAGGCGGAACGGAGAGGCAAAGCTACGCGGCGCTCCAAAAACACCTTGCATTAGAAGTAGTTTTGTGTACGATTTGTTACACCCTATTTTGTTACAGTGGGCGAGATACTCTGTATTTCGACAACTTTTTTTCTTTTTAAAGGAAGAATAAAAAGAATAGGTCTTTCACGGTGAACAAAACCGACCGACTCTACTCATGGCAACGATGAATGACTGGAGGGGAGAGAGAAAAAAATACAATAAATTGTGCAATTTTTCTGTGTTGGCTGAGCATTCAAGATCAAGCCAGCATTCAAGACCTCCCCCCAATCCTCCAACTTTTCTTTTCTTTTTTCTTCTTTTTTGGCACAGCAAGAGAGTTTAGAAAAGAAGCGTGGGTTCTATTCAGTCCCATGCCCCGCCCCCACACAATAGCGCGGCTTTCTGAAACCTATCTACTATGCGCCGTCAGCGCTGTTCCAAAGTCCAATTAGCGCTGTGTAAAGACTTTCTTTCTTCTACGTTTCCCCCAGAAGCAGAGGGAGAGAGATCCGTCCATTTGGACGGTTCCAGTCATGGCTTGGTGTAATAATTAATATGACAACTGGACGCTTGAGTTTGTATAGAAATAGCTCTGTCCTTTTCGCCTACTTTTTGAGAAGTCGGCCGTCGCTTGGACGAACGAAACTCTGTGAATCAAAACTCATCAGTATCCATTTGTCCCGTTCACAGTCTGCAAAAATATGCAGTGTTTATTGTCAATTTGCTACTTGTTAAGACTACGTTGACTTAATTTCTGATGCGTCCAATTCTTGTCGAACTAGGGAATGGACCAAATTTGTCTTCTCTCTGTCTCGAGCTGCTTGCTTTCCTCTTATGGAGCAGGTGTTTTCTACTAAAACTTTTGAACGTAGTATGTTTTTTGTTCGAGAAAAATTTCTCATTCTGGTAATGAATCATTAATCAAACGATCCAAATACCCACCGTCCATTAACCCGAGTCTGCTTATATTAAATTGCAAATCTTTTTATATATAGGCTACTCTATGCGGATGTATTCCTGCATTAATTTTCAGTTTGTTCGCAGATTAGCTGTGGGTTGAACGCGCCAGAGGAAAGGCGAGGGTGATGGAAACTATATTGTTGAGGGCTGAAGTGGACTGGACGAAAGTCGGGAGCTGCGGCTACAGCCGGTCGTGTGTCCCTTTGTGCAGCCACGCGCCCCCCTCCCGACTGGGCGCGCGCTTGGCTCTGGTTAAGCCAAGAAAGCCATGATAATATACTTTCAGTCCAGAACATGTACTATGGAGTTGTTTGGGATGCTGAGTGTCTATATTTGACTGCATGTTATTCCTTTCATAAAGCTTTAGTCATGTCGAGAACAATATAGTTCACACGTTAATAACAGAATAATTTAATAATTTTGTAGTCTATTGGAAACTTCAGATGGGATCTCAAATGTTAGGTCAAGTAGTGATTTCCATTACACATATGGCGAGATGGCATTTACACTGAATTGCTTTTGTTTCTTTAAACTAGCGATTTGTAACTGATAAAAAATCCGAATAGATGTGTTGATCAAATAGGCAGGGAAACCGCATGGCCGCACTATAAGAAGGCGCCGTCTTTTATTTATTTTGTTAAACAGGGAAGAGAGGCGGCAGGTGCGATTCCAGGTGCTTTACAAAATCAGTCATGCTACATGCGACTCTTAAAGCACAGCTTTCACACTTGTTGAAGCAAGCCAGCCACGTAAAATAGAACGCAAGCGCCGCCTATCGGTTTGTGAAAATAAGTGTCCTACTTGCAGAACTGCCTTTGCAAACTACGCGAGCGTTGTCATTGAGGACATTCAAATGAAAAGATCCAATAAAGACTAAGAGCATGAAAACGTCGTTTTTCGTTTGTGTATTTCAAGAGGACTTTGGCAATTAGCAGACAGCCTCACATGTCTTGAGAGACGGGTACTCTGCTGGGCAAAGGCTACAGTCAGAGGTAGTATTCGCTTATTTTTTTTTAAAACGTCATAGTTATTTGTTTTAATCACCACAGCCTAATCTAGCTCAATATGAGGAACTGGTCAGAAAATTACCCATCAGACTGTCAATAAAACCAAGGACAAAGTAGTATAACAAATCTTTATTGGCCTATATTTGTTTCATGCCCATAAGACCCATCGTTTAAACATAGCATTCCATGTGGATACTTATGGAAAAGACTGGAATCGAATGTGCTTCCGAACACCTGGCGTTTGTGGGTTTCAATAGGCCTTCTTATGAAATAGCAAATTTTCAATCACTTAACTGTCGACTTATTGTCAACTAATAAGGCAACTTATCACTGAATTAATAATTTGATATGTTTTAAAATATGCATGAATTATTTTAGAACATTCTATAAAAAGGCAACGTCGAAAACAAAACAAGGCAATCACAAAAACCTAAAGATCGATTTTACGAAACGGGTTGTGCATTTGAATAACGCTTTACGAAATACTCTAGGCCTATATCATTTTATATGTTTAGTTAACACTCAAATTACGTGCGTGACCGTTCTTTGGGCGTAAATATAATTTAGAGAAACAGTGCTGAACTTTTCTCGCCTTAAAATCATGACTATATTGACAATGTTCCAAATATTAATTTTTACTGCCATCTAGTGTCACTAGATTGCAATGCACAATAGCACTTGAACTAGTGACGAGCCAATTGTCAAGTAGGCTTAGTTGCCGGCAGAAAAGTTTGGGTGGCCGGGGTGGCCATCATCAGACGTACTGTATTGATAGGAGGCCCTAACAACCCCTTAGAACCACACTTGCTTGCCGGACACAAATTAAGTGTATTTGACAACCAACTCTGCTTAAATCTTTATGCATTCAAGAACCTCAGAAAGTTGCAGTCTATATAAAAATAATACGACAAGCGTCCTACAGCAAAAGTCAGACTAGATTGTCATAACCTTACAGCCTCAAATACGAAAATCATTAGCCGGTGTTATGCCGAAAAAGGCATCCCTGCCTTAGAATGTATGCCGGTGTTCCGACGGGTTGAGCTTTTAAGGGTTTTTTGGGGGTCAGGGGTGTTTTGGGGGTTAGGGTTTTAGGGGGGTTTTGGGGGTTAGGGTTTTAGATATTTTTGGGGGGTTAGGGTTAGAGTTTTACGGGTTTTTTGGGGCTATTGATTAGCACTACGCTAGCTAGCCTTACTCGACAAAGTAGCTCAACTCGTTTCAGATCAGCGACCAATCGGTCATTTAGAGACATGCATGCATTCTACGGCAGGGATGCCTTTTTCGGCATAACACCGGCATTACAGCAAGTTCGCGCTTATTTTGTTTGTTTATTTTATTTTGCTTATATGATTACAGTACATAAGATTGCCAGTTTGAAGAATGAGAAGTTTATTAATTATTGAGTCATGGAATATATTACAAACATTGTACTTTGTGGGAGTTCGTAATACCGGATACTGCACACTGTTACTGATGGTGTCTGGTTGCTTTACGAGCTTAGAGGAACGTGTATGCTGCACGCACCCATATGTGAGCAATAAGAAGCAGATGTGTCGCAAAGTCGGCTTCCCAGCTCGAGACAGGCCCAAGTGCAGCAGAACCACGGAGAAAAGGGGGTGTGGTGTCACGTGTTGAGGTTTAAAAGGCGTGAGGTGGGAGAGGTACACAAAAACACAGCAGTATCTAACGTTGCTGGGAGAGGACTACTGAAGCTGGAAGATGGACGCTGGATTCCGCAAACCCAGCTTGGATAATGGCGTACAGGTGACACAATACAAATAATAAAAATTATTGTCAATAGATTGTAAACGTTATTGTCTAACTAGCACTGCATTCGTAAGAACTGCCGAAAATGATTTTTTCCTTGTTATTCAGCAAATATTAGGAAAGTAATTATATTAATAGCCATCATTAATTAATAGCCATTTTTGACTAGAATTTAATATACGGAAAACGGATAAATTTGACGGTGCATTGAAAATCTACAAAAAGTGTCGTTGTATTGCACTTTGAAAAGCTGTCCAAACCCTATCCCTGACTGGAAAAACTGCCCTAACTGGTCAGGAGGGACAAAACAACAGCATAAAGTTATGATGCATGAATCCTTGCCCTGACCGATTATTTAGTACTTGCTAAAAAAGTTAAGCCGACAGCCTCGTGATATATTACTCACATTTGAATAATATGCATTCATAAAACAGAATTATTGAGAAATTGAGATACTGTGTAGCAGCCCGGATATTGGGAAATGTTCAGCATTTTTGGTTATTTATTTATCGGGAGTAGTTGCATTTTCCTGCAGGGGAAGTTTTATTTTAGATCATTTATGTGAAACTTTCTAATAACTTTTTAAAAGAAAATACAAACGTCTTCTGAAAGCTGCAGTTATTATCCATAATCTATAAATGTCAGTGATGTGTCTTTCTCTATAGAGTTCATCTTGCTACCCCAGAAATCTAAATGCACGTCTTTGCCAGGTTAAGCACGAGGGAATTTACGTATCTTCACCGGATATGTACATGTAGCCATCATTGTCTTGTGTCCCAGCTGTTTTGCTGCCCTGACTTTGAATATAACATGCCTTTGGGAAAAAGGCAGCATGCACCTTTAAATGTCAACGTCAACCTGGGCGATCACTCGGTTACAACTTAAAAAAACGTGTCCCGGAGAGACAGTCTGTGCGTTTCTGTAAATCATTCTTCAGTGTAAACAGGCAGTGCCTGGACAGCTGGACATTGCTTTTGTCAGGACCTGTTGCGTCACTTGTGGTCCCTGTTACCTCTGACGTGACTGGCGCAATTCCAGTGTGGGGCAAATCAAGAAGAACGGCACCTGACAGAGGTTTTCAGCTTGCTGTTCAGCTATGTTAGGGTGACCAGATAATCCATGTCAGGGAGGACACTTTGAGCTACTTCGGGTTTTACAAACTACTTTCAAATTGAAAGGCTCCTGTGCTCGGCTAAATAGCTCAGCTCTTCTTGTGCTTTGACTGGTTTATTTCCTTGACTGAAAGACTCATCCAGCTGTTTCACATTAGCATTAGTGAAACATGCATGATTACAGGAGACTGACCAATCAGCACACAGCAAGAACTCAGTGCTCAAGTGAAATCCAGGTCCGTTTAATTGAAATGGTAATTTACAATACCTGTACTAGCTCACAGTGTCCTCCCTGACATGGATTATCTGGTCACCCTAAGCTATGTACATTAATATAATTAATATAACAGTGCAATACCACACAATATATAACAACTTAACACGGGCAAAAACCGACCGTGTTCTGAGTAGAAGCGAACAGCTAGATAAATTGTGGGTATTATTATGTTGCTAGTTTTCTAACTTGACTCTACATGTGGAGTGCAGGAATTAACGTGACTTCAGACAGCAGCTCACAAGTGACAACTCTTGTCACACCCCGATCGTGCCGGTCCTCCTGTGCCACGCCCCCCTCGTTAACCTCATGTGGCTTCCCAGTGTTTATCAGCTGTTTTGAGTTGTCTTCGTTAGTTAGGTGTATTTAAGTCCGCGTCAGAGTTCCCCCCTCCTAGTCCTGTCATTGTAGTGTTATGCCGTTTTCTGTCCTGTCTGCATCTCCGAATGTCAATTAAAACCCTTACTCCCGATTCCTCGTCTTCGTCGCCTGCTTCCTTGGTCCGTGCTCCGCGCGGTCATGACAGCTGAGTACCGTGTGCCTGTCTCTCTTTTTTTTTTTTGGCAGAGCTCCATGTATCTTGAGGAGGAGACCAACAAGGTGGGGGTGGTGTCCTGCATTTTCTCCCTGAAAGAGGGGGTGGGGTCCCTGGCCAAAGCCCTCCGACTGTTTGAGGTAGGTGATGTGTGCGCAGATGCACGCACACCCACACGTGACATACACGCACGCATGCAGATATAAATAAAGATACATACAGCTTACATGTTTTAACTGACAATATGTAATACAGCGAGAAACCATTTAATGGTGTTGCGCATGTACAAATATGCGCCATTCAGATGCTTTGCTAGTGTTATGGTTGTATTGTCACAATGATGAAGTAAAACAATGTGTTTTCAGTGAGACATCGAGATGTTATTTTGGAAAGACAACAAAGCTGTTTTTTCCAAGTTTTATATATGGGCATCTGTTTTCAAGAAATGGGGTGCAAGAGGCACTGCCCAGAGTCTTTGTGGAGTCTAGGGACACAAATCATTATGAGGGTGAAAATATGCATGCATTTGATTTCACAGGAAAGTGGTGAGGGTGGGGATTTGCCAAGCACTGATTGGTTGCATTTTGGTCATATTTCCTGCTATAGTGCAACCCCCTGTACAGGCAGCTCATGATTGGCTATCTTGGCTCCCCACCCACTTACAGCAGAGTTAATTGCTGGGGGTGGTGGTAGGATTGCTGATGCTGATAGGACGAACTGTACATTAGAGGCAGATGGTGTTTCTTGGTTTTTGGACGCTGACTTAAGCTGTTTGCATTGCCTACAGAAGTACTGAGCTGTTTTTCAGAGCTCTGTGCCCGACTACACTATATGGACAAAAGTATTGGGACTCCTGGCCATTACACCCATATGAACTTTCATGACATCCTGTTCTAAATCCATAGGCATCAAAATGGAGTTGGTCCCCCCTTTACAGCTATAACAGCTGCCACTCTTCTGGGAAGGCTTTCCACAAGATTTTGGAGTGTGTCTGTGACAATTTTTGCCTTTTCATCTAGAAGAGTATTTGTGAGGTCAGGCATTGATGTTAGATAAGAAGGCCTGGCTCGCAATCTCCATTCTAGTTCATCCCAAAGCATTTGATGGGGTTGAGGTCAGGGCTCTATGTGGGCCAGTCAAGCTCTTCCACGCCAGGCTCACCCAACCATGTTTCTATGGAGCTTGCTTTGTGAACTGGGACACAGTCATGCTGGGACAGAAAAGCGCCTTCCCCAAACTGTTCCTACAATGTTGAAAGCATTAGAATTGTCCAAAAATGTCTTGGTATGCTGAAGCGATGAGTTCCCTTCACTGGAACCAAGGGGTCTAGCCCAACCCCTGGAAAACAAGCCCATACCAATATCTCTCCTCCACCAAACTTTACAGTTGGCACAATGCAGTCTGGCAGGTCACGTTCTCCCAGGCATCTGCCAAACCCAGACTCATCCGTCAGACTGCCAGACAGAGAAGTGTGATTTATCACTCCACAGAACACATTTCCGCTGCTCCAGAATCCAGTGGCGGTGTACTTTACACCACTCCATCTGACGCTTGGCATTGTGTTTGGTGATATGATGCTCGACCTTAAAAACCCTTTCCATGAAGCTTCTGCTGCACAGTTTTGTGCTGGGATTAATGCCAAAAGAAGTTTGGTGCTCTTTAGATTTTAAGTCAACCGTGTTGGGCACCACGCACCTCAGCACTCTGCGACCCCGCTCTGTTACTTAACATGGTCTACCACTTCGTAGTTGAGTTTTTGTTGTTCCTAAAATCTTCTCCTTTGCGATAATACCACTTACAGTTGACCTTGGAGTATCTAGCAGGGAAGAAATTTCAGGCACTGACTTAATGCAAAGGTGGCATCCTGTGACAGTACCAGGCTTGCATTTGCTGAACTCTTCAGAATAAGAATAACCCATTCTTTCACAAATGTTTGTAAAACTGACTACATGGCTTGGTTTATTATTTTATACACCTGTGGCAATGAGTCTGAATGAAACACCTGAATTCAGTGATTAAGAGGTGTGTCTCAATGTCAGTGACTCAGTGTCTTACGTTCATGTACTGGAGCAGTTACCTCAGGCCCAGTTCTGTGCAATTTGAACCTCACAAAGTTCTAACTCAGACAAAACCCTATTGGCGATAACTGGGAAGGGATTGTTCCTTGGTCATTTTGAGTTATCCCAGATTTGCTCCTTCTCATGCTCTTCCTGGGAATCTGCAATTGGTGTTAGGGGTGTCTGCATAGAGCCAGCATCCATCCGAGGACGTCAGGAGAGTTGACGGCGTTTTAACAGCTGAGGGGAAGACAGTGATCCTGTAGCCAGGATACAGGAAATCAAAATTTGAATCAGGCCATAGCAGAAGTACTTATTAGATGTAAAGGTTCTCATGCAGGTGATGAACATTCTAGAATCAAAGCAACACATTGGCCCTACTCCAATTTTGGACTGTCCTTTGGATATTTACACTATTGAAACATTGATTTTTTTTGTGCACGGCTGTGACTCTTTGAATCATCTCCAAAATTGCGATAGAGTATCAAAACAAGGTTGTCTGTTTTCTCATGACTCTTTGGGATGTTGTGGGTTGTTATGTTGTGACCGATCAAAAGCATAGATGGTCGTGGCAACTGGATGCAGAGCAGTTCAGTATTTCCGACTTAATTAGGGTTGCAGTGGGAATTTTAGGGCTCTGATTTATAATGATAATTTATCATTTATAATACATGTGCAAAAACACATTTTTGTGTAGCACCTTTATAAAAAAAAAACGTGTGTGTATCTGGCCTTTCCACCTAAGATCAATACTAAGTATGAGTCGAATGTTGTCCTGCAGTAAACATGAAAGGCTCATCTGCACCAATGAGCTTCTGCCTTTCAACACCACCTCCTCCACCCCACGCTCCCCAGCATCACTCACTCTCATGCCACGGTCCTGCCTTTACTGTCACCACACCCCCTCCAAATGCCCAATGGCCACTCGCTAGCTGCTGCTCCCACTTGTCGGCTCTCCAGTCAAAGGGCGGTTTCTAGCGAACGCCTACAAGATAAATGAGCCAAGTTCCTCCTCTCAACCACACCAAACACACGCAGCAGCCAGACGTAACACCACCCCATCCCACAGTCGTTCATTCACTCGTAAATCCCATATAAGTCAGTTTCCTTAAACAAAACCATATTCCCGCCTTAATTACATTCATGCCGTGTTTGGGGCTGGATTTTCTTTGCATTTTTTGCATTGATAATACTTTCTATGAATGCCATGTCTATAAGAATCTAGGAACACACTCATAACACATTATAAAGCATTCATGAAGCATTATAAACATGGCTATAAATATTTATAAAAAGGCATTATCATCATGTTTATTATGCATTATGAATGCTCCATGAAGCTCTCATCTGTAATGCACTATAGACACATTCATAATACAGTACAAAGCATCCCTAATTCTATTATAATGCATTATGAAGGTATCTATAGTGCATTATAAATCAGAGCTTCACTGGAGTTTATGAAGTATTATAATCAACACTATATTGCCTTATGACTGTCAATAGAAGATGCTGTAATGCTTTATTAATTCTTATACTGACTATTATAATGCATTATGAAGGTATGTATGATGCATTATAGATTACAGCTTCAAATAAAGTGTTACTGTTGCATTGTCTTCATCATGATTGCCTGTGAACTATTTAAACTTTATTATTGCTGAAATTCTTCAGAGTCAGATACTAGGGCCACTGGATCTCCAGACAGAGCTGATCCTGCTTTCTTTAGCCCTTTACTCTAGCAAAGGTTCTCCTTCCTCCATAAACGAGACCTGTGGCACCTGGTTGGTGGACTCAGGTGGAGTAGAGGGCTGATTGAAAGTTGTAAAACTATTTTAGGTGTCTGATCTTTAGAGAATCCTACATGAATACACAGTGTACATTATGTAGTAATGTCCTCAAAATGGGCAAAGCGTGTTCCAAGTATTAATGGTAGTTAAAGATAAACAGATCATTACTTTAGCTAAATAGTATTAAATGGCCCAGCTATAGCCTGACTGTATATACACCGCTGAGGACTTCAGCCATCTTGATGGGATAGCAGTGCTCATCTCTGGATTCACGCCTGGAAAGCTTGTGTTTAAGGCAGCGAGTGTCCTTTTCAACCCGCAGGAGAAGAACATCAACCTGACACACATCGAGTCACGGCCGTCGCGCCTGAATAAAAAGGAGTTCGAGTTCTTCATCAGTGTGGACAACAGCTGCGCCAAAGCCCTGGATGAGGTCATCGAGGGGCTGCGCACACAGATCAGCGGCCACGTGCACGAGCTGTCACGCGATAAGACGAAGGACACGGGTGCGTGCGTGCATACGTGCGCGTTGGTGCATCTATAGATGCCGTAGCCGAAGACCACGGTTCAACCTTTGACACACTTAAGTGGAAAGATGTTTGGCTGCAGTGAAAATTCTGAACCAGTCAAAATTTATAGTGGAGCCTAAAATAATTAGAACTCAACAATCTTTTAAGAATGATGCTAATGCATCATTGCTAATTTCTAAAAGATACTGGCCTCACTCTAAATTCTATCGCGGGCTTGGTATAGATGGAGGTTTAATGGACCTGCCTTCAATGGTTGAAGATTAGAAGACCCCACCATAGCATAACCCAAGGACTTGAAGTCTGGCTAGTGATTGAGCAGAGAGCGGCCAGACACCAAGAATTTCAGGCTGGGAAATAAATGTCCCCAAAGGGACTTGGGCTGCCCAGTGGGCTTATTCACAGATTATTGGTTGTTTCCACTAATGACATTAGTTTAGCTACTGAGGGCAAACAGGCCCCATGGAGATGACCAGAGTACCAGTGTCCCTGACTCCAGAGGAGCCACGATGGGGTCACTACTGACCCCAGGAACCAGACAAGCGGTCTCCTCAGAGCTGCTCCAAACAGGGCAGGACCCCAGTGACTCTACAGACAGCATAATCTGCTGTTTGATGCGACTAAAACAAGGTACCTGTATTTATGGCTTGTGGAGAGGCCTCGTATTGGGGATGCTTTTGTCCACAGTGCCCTCAGGTGGTCTTTGCTGGTGAAATGTGTGTAGGAAGCTAGACGTGGGGGAGCTTGCAGGCTGTAAATCCTTCTCTGGCTCTGTCTTTCCAGTGCTCTGGGCGTGTGCCCCCAGGGGCGTGCTAGACGGGGTCTGTGTGCCCCCAGGGGCGTGCTAGACGGGGTCTGTGTGCCCCAAGGGGCGTGCTAGACGGGGTCTGTGTGCCCCCAGGGGCATGCTAGACGGGGTCTGTGTGCCCCAAGGGGCGTGCTAGACGGGGTCTGTGTGCCCCCAGGGGCGTGCTAGACGGGGTCTGTGTGCCCCCAGGGGCGTGCTAGACGGGGTCTGTGTGCCCCAAGGGGCGTGCTAGACGGGGTCTGTGTGCCCCCAGGGGCGTGCTAGACGGGGTCTGTGTGCCCCAAGGGGCGTGCTAGACGGGGTCTGTGTGCCCCCAGGGGCGTGCTAGACGGGGTCTGTGTGCCCCAAGGGGCGTGCTAGACGGGGTCTGTGTGCCCCCAGGGGCGTGCTAGACGGGGTCTGTGTGCCCCAAGGGGCGTGCTAGACGGGGTCTGTGTGCCCCAAGGGGCGTGCTAGACGGGGTCTGTGTGCCCCCAGGGGCGTGCTAGACGGGGTGGATGGATGAATGCCTGCATGGATGGATGGATGCATGCCTGCATGGATGGAAGTAGGATAGATTGAGGGAAACTAGATGTAGTACCATACCATTATTTTGAGTGCACAAATAAACAAAAAGGGAAAATCTCATATTGGCTTATGAACGGCTTGGACATTGAATGATTGTTGAGTTATAATTGTTTTAGGCTCAACTGTAAACTTTGGTTGCTTCAAAAATTTCACCGTGACCAAACCTATTAAGTCTAATGAATTAGGAGGTGTGGGGCTGAGAACCAGATGGGTAAATATGTTTACGTAAGGAAACTGTATAGTAACATCGTAGTTAAACAGCATCACTTGTGCAACACTGACCTCTTCTGGACTAACTTATTTAAGCATTTCTCAATCCATTTATTTTCATCCTGAAGCCTGAGTGTACGACGTTTCATCATAAACGATGATGTTATTACACCGGCAGTGTGAAACTCAGGAATGCTGTATCCTCTGTCTTTCCAGTGCCCTGGTTCCCCGTTACCATCCATGACCTGGACCGTTTCGCCAATCAGATCCTGAGCTACGGTTCGGAGCTCGACGCTGATCATCCTGTAAGGAAGAGGATGCTAGATTGCATTTTCGGTCCCCAAAACCCCTTACAAATTTAAAGTGTTTACCTGATTTGTATACAATACCAAGGAGTGTGCAAACCATAGGGTAAATCTTAGCCTCATCTCGTAATTGCTGGTGTATCTGGTGGTGATTGATCGCTAAATAACTCTAAAACCTAGGGGATCAAAGTTAATTTAATGAGGCAGGATCCTGAAGTTGAGAATGTTCTCCATTTCTCTGTAGCTTTCGGCTGCCTTAATCATTTTATCTAATTGCCTTCCCATAATTGTGCTTCGAAAGACACTAATGACAACTGGATCTTAGGCACCAGTGGAGAGGTGACAGTCACATTCACAAGGCAGGCTTCGGGTGGGCAGCAGCTGAAGGGTACTTCCTGTTGGGCGTTCCGTGACTTCCTGTTGCTCGCACCCACCTCTACAGGCACCCCACCGCTGTTCGGTGGGGGTGTCGCGTTGCATGTTGCGTGACTCACGCTACGATCACAGCCCTTCGCCCGCTCTCCATTCTTATGTTAACAAGCGTGCAAATTGATGCCATTACTTTAATCACGACCCTATAATTAAAGATGATTGCTCCCGTTCCCACCGTTGCTAAACAGAAAAAAAATCATTCAACACAGGCAGGAGAGGCACCACAAAGGTCCCCTTTTCAATGCGTTTCATCTCTCCCATGCTGACGGGAGACACACAATTCTGTCTTATCAAATGACAGGGGGTTTGCCGGTTTGCTGGAGGTGTGCAGGTATGGATAACGATAGTGGGCATTGATTGCTTTTGTCTGAATTTCAGGGCTTTACAGACCCCGTATACAGAGCCAGGAGGAAAGAGTTTGCCGACATCGCCTATAACTACAGACAGTAACTATCAAACCCGAGTCAGACTATGGGAACCGTGCTCTTTTTGTCTCCTTCTTCTGTTTCCTCCCTCTTTCCCCCCCCATTGATGTCCACACAGGGGTTGAGAAGCGATCATTGCTGTTTGATCTTTCATCCCTAGGCACCCCCCCCTCAACGATCCCCCCTCAACCATTCACTTTCACGCTCGGCTGAGCCTGCTTATCAAAAATTACCCCCCCTAAACAAAAGGAGGACAAATTGCAGATAGTGTGTGTGTGTGTGTGGGGGGGGGGGTTTAATGCTACGGGCTTTGTTATCATAATGGCGGGGTATTATGCTGCGTCAGTACAAAGCGGCACTGAAGCACTGCACTGCACATTTACATAGCAGTGGGCCTCTTCCGCCACTTAATAGAATAATAAAGTGTTCCCTACCTAGGCCTCGCCCACTGCGAAGGTGTTTGCGTGTGCGTGCTGTTGTGTACTGTGTGTGTAATTATGAGGCTGTGTGTCCATGTGTAACTGATGTCTCTGTGTACCAAATGTCCCCACAATGTGATAAAAACCTATTATTTTGACATTGTGGGGACCATTTTTTCACCCCCCACAAGGAGAAATTCAATCTGCAATCAAAAAACTAAAAATGCTAAAAGACTTATATTTTGTTTGGTTACTTATGCTTAGGGCTGGGTAGGGTTAGGGTTGTCATAGTTGGGATTAGGGTTATGGCCTTAGAAATTAATGGAGAGTCCCCACAAATGTATGATTACAAATGTGTGTCTGTGTGTGTGTGTGGACACCCTGGCAGATTCTGGGGGCCCGGCACTCTACTGGGGCCCCTGAAAACGATAAATTATTATTTATCTACCATGGTGGACTTGTATATCTTAATCCTGAAATCCTAGGGGGGGGGGGGGGGTGGGGGTGACATTTTGTTAGGGGCCAGAATTTCTAGCCATGCCCTTCTATCTGTGTGCAGTGGTCAGGTGATCCCCAAGGTGGAGTACACGGAGGAGGAGAAGGACACATGGGGGAAGGTGTTCAAGGAGCTGAAGACCCTGTACCCAACACACGCCTGCCGGGAGCACAACCGCGTCTTCCCCCTGCTGGAGAAGTACTGCGGGTACAGGCAGGACAACATCCCGCAGCTGGAAGACGTCTCCAACTTCCTGCAGTGTAGGGGAACCGGAAGCTTCCGGCTTCCATGTCATGTCATGCTGGATCTTGTGTTGAATTTTGTGCCACCCATAAACAAACGCGCTCATACCCATAATCCCTCTCTCCATCACCCAGCATGCACAGGATTTCGGCTCCGCCCCGTGGCCGGGCTCCTCTCGTCCCGTGACTTTCTCGCCGGCCTGGCATTCCGAGTCTTCCATTCCACGCAGTACATCCGCCACTCGTCCAAACCCATGTATACCCCGGAGCCGTGAGTATCTCCACTGTCTTGCTGGTCCATTTATGTCAGGACTAATGTCTCACACTACACCAGACCATAGAACCTAAGAACAACTTTAGGGTGAACTATAAGGCAGCACAATATTGGGAAAAAAATCTACATTGCAATATTTGAAATTTTTTGTCACAATGTGTATAAGACAAAAAAGGAGTTGAAATTCATTCTAAATGTAGCCAAATAGTGTCTCTGGTGGTGTTGCAACAGACACAGAGTAGTGCTCACGAATCACTTGCTTTTGGTAGTATTTTCTCTGGATTCCCAGTGAGTCTGACAGCAAGGACTAAAATGATTTTCATTGGCTTGGGAGAGTACATGCACACCTCATGTGAAAGCAGTGCGAGTACATTTTACACTGATTTTTTAACTACGTAATCTTGAAAAGGAACAATCATTAAAATTGCAGAGCTTGCCAAGTTTTGTTTTGTATGGCAGATTGAAAATGTTTCAGTGTAATTTATTGATGGCCTCAAATCAGCTGACTGTCGTGGTCTTTGGCATGTGACAATTGCACATGCATACAATGCGATGTTGATAATAGTACTGTACATTGTGCAAATCCATTAGACTTTGGATAGATGGGGAAATGTTTCACATGTAGTATAAAGCTACACTTGTTTGTGCCATGAAAAAAAGAGCATGAGAGCTTTGACCCAAACGTGCTTCTCTCCCCACAGCGACATCTGTCACGAGCTCTTGGGACATGTCCCCCTGTTTGCCGACCCTAGTTTTGCCCAGTTCTCACAGGTATAATAAGCAGAACTATATGCACAATCGCCATGAATAAGGGTCGGTGTAGAGCAGGCAGTGTTTCCCAATCCGATCCTCGGGGACCTGCAGACAAGCAAGAACGTGGACCTTCTATGGGTCCCTGACGACTGGGTTGGGAATCACTGGTATAGAGCACTTCTACTATAGACACTAAATCTATGTTTCATATTGAATGACATCATGTATATCCTTCGATAGCTCAGTTGGTAGAGCGGAGGACTGTAGAGGGAGACACTGTCATCTTTAGGTCGCTGGTTCAATTCCGGCTCGAAGGAACAAAGTTTTTGGGCAGTGGTGGCTTAATGGTTAGGGAAGTGCACTTGTAATTGAAAGATTGCAGGTACGAATCCCCGACCAACAAGGCACCACTGAGGTATCCTGAGCAAGGTACCGCCCCCAAGCACTGCTCCCCGGGCGCTGAATTAGCTGCCCCCTGCTATGTCACATTGTCACATATGGGTTAAATGCAGAGGACACATTTCATTGTTGTGTGCTGTGGTGTGTCAACAATGACAATTAATCACTAAATTCTAAATCAGTGCACCAGCAGCATAGAAAACAGTCGATATAGATCAGCATGACTATACCATCACTACTTCATGTCACTGAGGTATAAAATCGATACAGAACACCATCGCTGATGACCCCATCACTTTAACAGCATCTGAAGGAGTTTCTGATTTCCACCTCTGCAGGAAATTGGTCTTGCCTCTCTGGGAGCTCCTGATGAGTACATTGAAAAGCTTGCGACTGTGAGTATGAATGACCTTTAACATCTTCCTCCACCAGAGCTTCCCTGCTCCTCACTGTCTGCCTCGACCCACAGGTGTACTGGTTCACAGTGGAGTTTGGCCTGTGCAAGCAGGGTTCCGAGATCAAGGCCTACGGGGCCGGACTGCTGTCGTCGTTTGGAGAGCTACAGGTGAGCGCTGGCTGTCGGGGTCAGAAGTGTGGGTTTGGTCTCATTGTGGTGCAGGCTGGGCTTGCAGGCTACTGTGTTCAGTATCTCGGGTCTTTGCGCCAAGACTGTGTGACGAGGATGGGATACATCGCACTGATGGTGTCGAGACGAATATGGAGGATGGAGTCTCCCTTTCTGTTCTAACTGACCCTTTCTGTTCAGAGAAACAAAATGTTAGATGCAGGAGGAATTTGAGAAGACTTGTTGCCACTCAAAAGTAAAATCTCACTGAAGCTAACTGACTCAGTTGTGTGTCAGATTGTGATAAGGAAAACGGTCACGTAGCATAGAAATTACGGTAATCTAGCTTTGTAATATGCAAAAAACGTTGAAAGGTTTTGTAAATTGAATCGCAAAATAAAGTATACATGTGCTTCATCGATCAGTACTGCTTGACGGAGAAGCCTCAACTGTACCCATTTGAACCGGAGAAGACGTGCGTTCAGAAATATCCCATCACCGAGTTCCAGCCATTGTACTTTGTGGCTGAGAGCTTCGAGGACGCCAAGGAGAAAGTCAGGTATATATTTGCGCTTTAAATTTGTGCAGTACAAATTGGACAATTATAGCTATAGTCATTCGTACTAATAAGCTGTCGCATTGCTTCGACGCGCTTTGCGCTCTTTTTCGCAAAGCAAAATATGGTCACCCTACATAGAAATTTATATAACCGTCCACCTCTTCACCTTTCATTACTCTCTTTACCTTTTGTGTCTTCCGGTGCTCCCGCAGGAAGTTCGCCGCGACCATACCCAAGCCCTTTTCGCTGCGATACAACCCTTACACCCAGAGTATCGAGGTGCTGGACAGCACGCAGCAGCTCCGCAATCTTTCGGAGAGCATCAGCGGTGCGCACGCAGCGAACGCCAGCCAAATAAATATCCACAATCTGATTAATTTAAAAATAGACCACAGGGAATAGAATACGATTATAATTATTAGTCCTATTACTATAATTTTCTTGTTGTTGTTGCTATTATTATTATTATTATTATTATTATTATTATTTGTATTGTTAATATTGTCATTGCCTTTTTGGAAATGTCCGTAAAATACTTGCCCTTTTCTCGTTTCAGGTGAGATGGGGATCCTGTGTAATGCCTTGCGCAAAATGAAATGAATATTTCCGTGACATCTCTCAGCAGATCTCCGATTGTGGAATATCGATCTCTGCAGCACTCAACCTACTGCTTATCTGTCAATCGCTATAACGCTGGACAAACTGACCTGCAGAGCTGTTTCGTGAATCTGCACTTTAGCCGACGTTATATAGCTTACACGTCTTAGGTAACCTATAAAGAAATTTTATTAGTTCCTCTCTTAACTTTACTATTATGCCCTTAAATTCTGTAACGGAAATAATTAGAAATACCAATATAATACGCAACACATTATTTTAAATTTTGTATAAGATTGCAATCTAATGCATGGTATATTATTTCATTTTATATTAAATGCAATATCATTTATTGGGATAGCTATTTTGGAAAACACAGGGTTAAAAATATAATACCAGTCAGCAAGCAACGTGGCATTTATACTTTTTCAGTAAAAAATATGGATCAAAAGTGAATAATCGCTGATAACATCTGAACATTTTCGCCTCTTGTCTGCAACGACTTTAAAATAGTGCAATGTTGCTATTTGCATTTAATTCGAATTGATTCACATTTTCTTCGCGCGCAGGTGACAGTGTGGTTGTTCTGGGACATAATAGCAGTAATTTTGTAAATCCAGCCGAGGTCCCTTTAGATCCTTAGGGTGCTCGAGACAGAGCTATCAGGTATGATGGCTCGGAGGTACTCTGTTTCATCGTGAAATTATGCTTTTGGTGTGATGTAGGCTTGTCTATAACTCAGTCGACGATTTTATAGCAGTTAGATTATGCAGCACAAACCGTTCGTTTGAATACCCTTCATGTTCAGTTACAAACCGGCCAATTCTGATATCAGAGTTCCAGAAAAACAGAAATTTTATATATCATTGTAGGCTTTTTAGAATGTCTTCCCCATCGTTTCCATAAAATGGCATATATATAATTTGGGGATATTTGGTATTTGGGTGAAAGCAACAATGGAAGATTTTAAATATTTGATTTCTAGTGTTTCAGATGATAATTGCATTAAATTGGTTTCCAAATGGGAGGTTTATGTTTTTAATCACAAATCTTTATACCTTGTATAATACTTGCATAAAATGTAATGACATATAATAAAAATTTTCGAAATATAATCTTTGTGGACTTTTCCATCCTGATTTCTAAAAATTAACACTTCACACTGAAATATATGCCCATTTTATAAAGTTACATTTTAGGTGGGTCTCATGTTTGGTGATTAGCAATTCTTAATAACAATAGTGAGTTATGTTAAAATGGTGTTGCTTTTATGGAGATAAATTAGCGACAAAATTATTATAGGATGTTGACGGTGCTTTAGTAGTATAAACCATACATATACTGAAATTGAAATTTGGAAAAGTCACCGTTTAATGCGCCATATGGAAATTTGGAACAGTTTCAGAACCACAGAAACCAGGTAAGTCCGTTCGGGGCTAATATGCTCATATACCAAGGACCAATTCATTGAAATGTCTGTTGCATTCAGTTACAAGGCTTCTTCCATTTATTCAGGGGTATCGTTTGGCCTATATGTATTTATTTCACATATGTATTTATTCAAGTTCAAATTCAACTTCAAGTTCATTTATAAAGCACGTTTAAAGCAACCGCAGTCGACCAAAATGCTCAACAATACGATTCGTGAGTCACATACCAACACGACAATAAGATACAAATGCATTGAACATAAAAATAAGGATGTGGCCCGATAAAAAATAACCTCGGCGACAAGAGCAATTAACTGGGATCTAAGCGGGGTCAAATAAAATGGAGTTGAAATAAACATAGAAAATTAAATCTGGAGATATAAATGAGTAATTATTAAACGAAATTTATAATTGGACAATTCTTAAATGGAAAACGAGAAGGCTCTCAAACTGAATTAAAAGCAAAGGAATAAAAATGTGTTCTGAGGTGAGATTTAAACGATGACAATGTGGGGGCTAACTTACATGGAGGGGTAATTCATTCCAGAGTTTGGGGGAAATGACTACAAACGCCCGATCACTTCTTTTTAGATTTCGGAACTGCTAGATGTAGATGGTCCGCTGATCTCAGTAGTCTGCGTGGGTGATAAGGTTGCAAGAGGTCAAAAATGTAAGACCATGCAGAGATATGAAAACAAATGCAATTTAAAAATGTATCCTAATACGAGCCTGTATCAATTCTAAATAAATAATATAACCTCCCATGCAGCATGAAGTGAGCGCGAAAAGACAATATTATACTGCTGAAATTTATTGAGTTTGCTTTTCCATAAATTCAAACTAGGCCTCGGCTAGTGCCATTCTATCAAAGGATTATTTTAATTTAAATCAAAGCTGTGAGGCAGCGCTGTGTCGTACAATATAATGACGCACTTAACCTGTAAATCACGCGTAATTTACGTAATTCATTTACATATATAGCTAAGAGGACCGAATAAATATCAGCAATCTAAGTAGAGGGACTAACAAGCAACAAGTTATTTTATTTTGGACAGACGTTTGTAAAGGCATAAAATAAAATAAAAGCTTTCTCTTATTTCGTGTTTTATGCAGTTAAGGTATATCTGACTATCACCACTGAGTCTGCTTGTCATCGTTGCATTTATTATTTTGTGTTATATTTATAGCGAATTTTAAAAGTTTCAGCAGCAGCAGAAACTCGATGAAGACCGAAAGTGGCGTTCAAAACGTTCCGTTTTCCAGTAGAAAACGGAGCCTTATAGAAGACGCCCGGAAAGAGCGCGAGAGCGGCGCCCCCTCCCCGGGACCCTCGCGCTGCGCAGACAACTTTGTGTTCGAGGAAAAGGACGGCAAGGTGACCCTCAGCATCCTTTTCGCTCTCAGTCACGAGAAAAATGCGGGCCTGTCCAAGACCACCAAGGTTTTCGAGGTATATGAGATAACTTGGCATTTTATCTGCGTCCAGAGCTGTACAACGGCCGCATCAGATGTTATAGGGATCGAACATTTTTAATGGCCAAAATGTGCATTTTTTGTCCGTTTTTTCTTTAGACATTTGGAGCCAACATTCATCACATCGAAACTCGCCCTGCTATAAAGTCGAAGAACGTGGAGGACCTGGAATTCTTCGTGAGGTGTGAAGTTCACAGTTCCGACACGGATGTCTTAATAAACTCCCTGAAAAAAGTCGCAGACGACGTGCGCACGATAGCGGAGGAAAATGGTATTTATACGTATATATTTGACTATTATTATTATTATTATTATTATTATTATTATTATTATTATAGTCACAATCATTGTTTAAGCACTTTTGTTCATTTATGCTACAAATAATTTCAGTACACGTTCCATTTAGATTTTCAAATAGATTTTAATTTGCATGTTTTTTTTTGTTCTTTAGTTCCCTGGTTTCCACGGAAGATTTGGGATCTTGATAAATGTAATCACTTAATTACAAAATATGATCCGGATCTAGACCATGAGCACCCTGTACGTATATCTAACCGTTTAAAATTTGATAAATAAACATATATTATTAATTCATTGATGCTAAACCTTTAGAATTTTTGGAGAACTAATTGGCTATTAAATTCCTAATTATTTCTGTTGTAAACACGTTTTTTTTCTTCTTCTTCTTGAAAACAGGGTTATAACGATCCAGAATACAGAAAAAGAAGGACCGCCATTTCTGAACTTGCTTTTTCCTACAAACAGTAAGTTTGCGTTAGGATTGGTTTTAATGCGCGAAAGCTACATAAACTATAACCTAACTGCAAATTCATAAAAAATAGCCATACTGTGTTTTATTTTTTTTTACCGATGAATTCTATTAAATTTGGAGACTCTGTCTTTAAACCGCAGTTTACAATTGAAATCGTATAATTGTTAGCGGCATCGTCGCCATGTATTGCTTAATTGCTATTTATCTATATGTTGTTTGTTTGTTCGGTGTTTCACATAATTTACTCCTTATATTTAGGGGAGAGCCGTTACCCAGGGTGGAGTACACTCCAGAGGAAGTCGCCACTTGGTCCGTTTTCGTATTATGATGGTTAGGTCTAACAAGATGTTGCTAATGCTAATGAGATGATGATGATGACGATTATGCCAATGATGGTAATTCTGATGATGACCAAAATGAAAACAATCATTATAACAATGATAGTGACAGTCATTATTGGCAATGATAATCATATTAATAACGATTAAACTGATCACAATATTGGTGATGATGATGATTTTGATGATGCCCACTAATGGTGTCGGGGATATTGATATTAGGGTTTTTAGGAGATAAATGAAGCTAATTTAAAAATTGGTGGTATATGCCCCCCCACCCCCAACCCACCTGGTTCCTATGCCCCTGACCTCAATTATCAAAATTGTAATGACAATAATGACAATTGTAGCGGTTAAAACACTGATGATAATGATATGAATATTATTCAGTATTTATGACGTGATGCTGGTGACAATGATGCTTCTCGACAGGAAGGAGGTATACCGCACTCTGAGCAGCATTTACCCCACGCACGCCTGCAGACAGCACCTGGAGAACCTGCAGGAGCTAGAGAAGCAGTGTGGATATGGAGAGAGCAGCATTCCCCAGCTGAGGGACGTTTCCAACTTCCTCAGAGGTACCCTCACCCCACTCGGGATCGAGAACTCGACGCTGGACTTGGGCACTTCCCAGCTACAGGAAGATTTCAGTATCTCCAAGACCTCTACTGTGCTTGAAGTAGCCGCCCTATTTAGTCGGTCATTTCACAGGATCCTCACCCGTGGGCATAAATGACGGTGGGATCTAATCCCCCCCAATAATCAAAAACCAGCCGATACAACCCTATGGACCCCTTAAATGGGTAGAGACCTCAGCCCCACCAATGCTCAACCCAAAGTTATGCCCTTTGACTTCACCTGTACTGACTATCAACCAGTAATTTTGATTTTCTTGTTATAATAATTTCCCATATCATTTAGTGATGCCCATTTTATTAGGAAGTGTGACTTTGCATAATAACCAGATGACCAGATGATGTAGCTACACAGTCATTGTATGCAATTCCGAAGTGTTTTTTTTTTTTTCAGCATCCCGAATTTGCGTCTCTTTGTGATCATGTCATTGCTCGTGGTCTCAGGTTTATGATGTCTCCGCAGAGAGGACGGGGTTCCAGCTCCGGCCAGTTGCTGGTCTGCTGTCTGCCAGAGATTTCCTGGCCAGCCTGGCGTTCAGAGTGTTTCAGTGCACGCAGTACATCCGCCATTCATCCACCCCGATGCACTCCCCGGAACCGTATGTTTATTGTTATTATTATTGTAATTATTATAAGCAGTGGTGGCATGTTAAAAAAATAGTTAGTATAGTTTAGTTTGCTCAAGCGTTATGTCTGTACTCATTGTCTAATCTGCACAACCTTTTTGTAATTGCAGAGGTGGAGATTTCAGGTCCAGAGAGTACAAATCCAGACCAAGATTTTGTTTCTACCAACTCTGTGACTGTGGCTCTTTATACTCAACTGGTTGGTTGAAACAAAATCATGGTCAGTATTTGCTTTCTATGGACCTGAAATCTCCACCCCTGCAATTGCCCTTGCTAATCGTTGCTATAAGACGCTGTTTTCTGTCCGCAGAGATTGCTGTCATGAGTTATTAGGCCACGTCCCCATGTTGGCTGATAAAGAATTTGCTCAGTTTTCCCAGGTGAAATATTTATATACTAATTGAAGATTTCAGTGGTAATGAATGTTATGCATGTTGGAAAAAAGTAACTTTGAGATTCAGCTCATTGTTTTTTTTTCTTTCCCAGGAAATTGGTCTTGCTTCTTTGGGAGCTTCTGATGAGGACATTGAAAAACTGTCAACAGTGAGTCATATAGTTTTCTAACAGATATTGGCAGTGGTGGATTCCGTATAGGCGAACAATGGACTGTTTAGAGCAGGGCTCCCCCATTCTGGTCCTGGAGGGCCGGTCTGTCTCACATTGTGCAGATTTTCTTGCTCAGACACCGGCTAATTACCAGTTTTAGTAGGTGTGTTTCTTTCAGCAGGGAAATCTGCAGACTGTGTTGCAGACTGGCCCTCCAGGACCGGAATGGTGGAGCCCTGGTTTAGCGGATTTGTGTGAGGCTTGGTAAAACCATAGGAGCTTATTAGACAGACAAACAGTACTTGTTACTGCCCTCTAGTGCCAGTACTAGAGTAACGTCCAGTAAAGTTGCTTTCTGGTTTATACTTAAAAGACGTGAAGGTTTCTATTGATCCCTGGGATGGGGGGGGAGGGGGGGGTGATTTTGATTGTCCAGCAGCATAATAGAATAAATAACTCCCATAACAATAGTAAGTAATAATAATTAACAACCAGTAAGCACTTAGTACGGTGGTGACATAATGGATTAGCAGGTAGCAGATTGAATCAGCCTCAGCTTTGTGTTTAGAGTTGGCATTTTCTTATCAATCCATGTGAGTTTGCTCCATGCATTTATGCTAATTGGCATCTATAAATAGTGTGTGTGTGCCCTGCAATGGACTGGCATCCTGTCGTGTCCTTCACAGAGCGCGTACATACATGCACCCACATACAGAATACATCAGCAGTGGGCACTTATCAATTAACTTAGCTGCCTGTCTTTGATCTGTGAGAGGAATGTCCAGTCCTGGAGGTATAAGGCAACATAAATAAGTACCCCCTGTTTCATCCCCCCCTGAAAAAAGCTGAAAACATTGAAGGGGTGTAACCCAGGGCAGGTGCAGCAATACAGAAAGAGAGTTTGGTTAGCGTCCTTTCAACAAGGCATTATGTAATAATGCTCCATTTTGTAAGAACTCAACAGAATGTAACTAATCGAATAATAATAATAATAACAATAATAATAATAGGGTAATGTAGCAATATAAAATTATGATGTAGTCTGTCTATTTGTAAGCTTTTGTTGAGTTATTACATAATGCATTGTAACGGTCCTCCAAGCCTGGGGGGTGGGGGTGTGGTGGACTGAGAGCATTGAAAAAAGAAGCAGCTGAAGACCTCAGCTGTGCATTTCCAGGAGATGAGCTGCTGGCTGAAGGTGCTCCTCAAGCCCCTTGAAGGATGGGCCTCATTCAGAAGTAGAACAGTTTGCACACAATTTTTCACTTCCTCAATACTGCTCACAAAGAGGTGATATTATGTCCCCCCCCCCCCCCGGTAGCTCCAGGGAAAAAAGTGAAGAACATGACAATGGGCTACAATGGGTTCATAAAGTATGCCCAGGGAGACAGTCCTCCATATCGGAGAGGACCTGACATTTAGTGCTTTCCCTCCGTGTCCCTGCTTCATCCTGCCGTCATCCGTGTGTGTCCATGGTCTTCACGCAGTATAATATGTTGTTTTGTATGTGCATTTTTGCATTTCTGCCTTGGATGCGTCCGATGGCGTCATTTTCATGGTGGTGCGATTTGCTGTACTTCTGCCTCCCAGCTGTACTGGTTCACGGTGGAGTTTGGCCTCTGCAAACAGAATGGGGCTATAAAGGCGTTTGGAGCCGGCCTTCTGTCCTCCTACGGGGAGCTCGTGGTGAGACACCTACATCTATCACATCATTAACATGCAGTGTGTGCTTGTCTTTTTCTGCCAATGGGCAGCCCTGGCACTAAAAATCTCCTGTATAGCCTATGGCAGGGGTGGAGAACCTGATCCATGACGCTCTGTTATTGGCTGATTGAGAGGTCATCCCAAAAACCTGCACTCACACCGGCTCTCCATGGATCAGGTTCCCCACCCCTGGCCTCTGGCTAATTTAAGACGTATTGTTCAGCAGAATTAGCTATGGTGGTCTTACTGACAAACTTATCGGTGAGTTTATCGAGTCTTAGTCCATTTATGAAAGTGTGTGGCTTAATGGGTCAGGATGCTGTGTTTGTGACCAGAAGGTTGTTGGTTCAAATCCCGGGGCCGGCCGATTGATGTCACCAATGGGCTCTTGAGCGAGGCCCTTAACTGCAAATTGCTCCAGGGACTGTCTGACCCTGATTTTGCAAAATATATGTTGCTTTAGATAAAGGCATCTGTTAAAAAAGTCAGAGGTCCTCCCCGCCGCCCCCCTGACTAGCAGCCTCTTCCACAGTACGCCCTCTCCAATGAGCCAGAGTACAGGCCCTTTACGCCCGAGGAGTGTGCAGTCCAGCCATACCAGGACCAGACATACCAGCCCGTCTACTTTGTGTCAGAGAGCTTCGAGGATGCCAAGATGAAGCTCCGGTAAGGACAGATGGACACCTGTGTGCACAGGCGACTGTAGTCTTTTCTCCCAGGGGGTGCAAAGTCAGCAAGCACAACCAGTCATTCAACTCGATAAATACATTTGTAATAAAATAATACTTTTGCAATAAATTATTATTACACAATGCTATGAATAACACGAGCCACATTTTCAAATATAACTTTACAATGTAATTTAATTACAGACACTCCTCTACTTACAAACGAGATACATTCTGAACGGCCGTTCGTAAGTTGAAAGTTCGTAAGTAGAGGAGCGTCTGTGTATTGAACTTAATATGTTCAAATAGCATTTTCATTTGGCAGGAGGGGGTGCAATTTCACCCCCTACACCTCCGCTAAAAGCGCCTAAGCCTGTGTGATTGGGTGTGTTTTGCCATATTTTCTATGTATGTATGTGTGTTTGTATGCAAATCCTGTAGCTAAACATCTTAGTGTGTCTATGATAAGATGCACATGATACCCTGTCCAGTGAAAACATGCATACATGCAAGCAGGGACAGGTTTGTTGTTTCTGGAAAAGTCAGTTCAGGGCCTCCTGCCCCCCACCCCCTCCCCAGTGTAGTAAGAGTTAGTGGCCAACAGGGGGCTCCTAAACCTGTGAGCATGCACAAATGTGTCTGCTAACTAAGCCAGACCCTGCTGCATGCCACTGTTTGTCCTGCAGTCAGTACTCGGCGACAATCCGCAAGGCCTTCTCTGTCCGCTACGACCCATTCACTTGCACCGTGGAGGTTCTTGACCAGCCCAGAAAGATCCAGGAGGCCTTGAAGCAGATGAGGGAGGACCTGAAGATCCTGCACTGTGCCCTGGGTAAACTGGGCTGAGGGAGACCACCCACCTGGGAAATGTATGTTTCAAGTCAGCAATGATCAGCTGCCACTGATGTTCCTTGTGAGATATAAGTTCCTTTGTAGTATGTCGAGCCTTAACTAGTCAGTGCTGGCATAGTCATGCGTTACACACACGCTACACGCCTGGCATGGTCACGCTTTACACACACACTACATGCCTGGCATAGTCACACTTTACACATACACTACACGCCTGGCATGGTCATGTTTTACACACATGCTACACGCCTGCCATAGTCACGCTTTACATGCATGCTACACGCCTGTACATGCTACTGAGATTTCCCTTATTTTTCCATTGACATGGAAAAATGTTTATGAATAAAAAGAGATGCTCTGATGAAATTCCTTTCTGTAAGACTTCCTTCATCCGTCCATCCATCCATCCATCCATCCCTCCATCTATCCATCCTGGTTCGGGTTATGGGAGAGGCACCGGGGTACACCCTGGACAGGATGGCTTCCTGTATGTACTCTCTGTATAATAAAGGGTATTTTCTGAAAGAGCACTTACTATAGTATTTTTGTTCTGTCTGTGTCCACCTTTACACCTTTAGTATGTGAATTTCTGCATTTTTTCTTTTGCCTTTTGCACATGCTAGCATTTGAATGTGTGTGTGACACAGAGAACAGGAGTGTTATCTTTTTTTGTGCCTCGATGTTAAACAAAGCAGGTTTTATTTTGCAGATGCACCCCCCCCCCCCCCCCGCTAATCCATGTTTTACAGCATTTAGCAGGTCCATTGGAACTTCTAAAAAGACTTCACTCTGACACTGCGCTTGTGACCGTGTCCAGTCGTTTTTCTGTAAGATCACAGAAAAACACGGTTTTTGATCTCTGTCAAACATTCCCCTTTGGAGAAGACTAGACATACACAGTCATTAACCTGATATCCAGCTAAACATACATCAGGAGGATTTTAGTCAAATTGAGCCAATTCTTTGACATCCATTTTTCCCACACACCTGGCATCATTAAGCTCTTCGATTCATTCATTTCCAAGCAGACTTACTTACAGAACATGCAAGTTTTTAAAATGTTCAGTCAATGGCTGAAGGATAGAGGGTTTGCCTGAACAGTGCCATGTGAAAAGAAACTGAGGCAACAGTTTATACGATTAAGAGATGTTCAGCTGCATAGCCCAGGACACAGGACCTTCTTCCTGTATTCACTGCATAGCCCAGGACACAGGACCTTCTTCCTGTATTCACTGCATAGCCCAGGACACAGGACCTTCTTCCTGTATTCACTGCATAGCCCAGGACACAGGACCTTCTTCCTGTATTCACTGCATAGCCCAGGACACAGGACCTTCTTCCTGTATTCACTGCATAGCCCAGGACACAGGACCTCCTTCCTGTATTCACTGCATAGCCCAGGACACAGGACCTTCTTCCTGTATTCACTGCATAGCCCAGGACACGGGACCTCCTTCCTGTATTCACTGCATAGCCCAGGACACGGGACCTCCTTCCTGTATTCACTGCATAGCCCAGGATGAGATTAAAACTAGAAACTGTGAACTGGATGGAGTTAAATAAAACTGTTGAAGAGGCATGGGAATTTTTTAAAAGCACATTATTGCAAGTGCAAGAGGACTTCATACCTGTTTCCAGTAAGAATAAATCTAGGAAATTGCAACCTAAGTGGTTTACTAGGGAAATAAAATATAAAGTAAGGAGGAAAAGGGCTTCGTTCCAGAAATGGAAAATAACTGATGATGACAGAATAAAGCAAGAGTATCTAAATCTACAGGCTGAGTTAAAAAATGACAGACGAGCTAAAAGGAATGTCGAAAGGAAGATTGCATTAGAGGCTAAGGATGACGTTAAAAGTTTCTTCCAGTATTTTAACTCTAAAAGAGCTCTAAAAAATGAAATTACTACTCTGCAGGATAGTAAGGGTCTTATAATTGAAAACGACATTGATATAGTAAATGAGTTCAATGAGATGAGGGATATTATTTGCCGACCCTTAACTTTACTGTTTCAAAAATCCTTATCTGAAGGTGTGGTACCTTATGATTGGAAGCATGCCAACATAACGCCCATTTTCAAAAAAGGGGATAGAAGTAATTTGTCAAACTATAAGCCAATCAATCTAACTTGTATAACTGGTAAAGTTATGGAGGCTATAATCAAAGAGAAAATGGTAGATTACCTGGACTCAAATAACATTTTGAGGGATAGCCAGCATGGATTTAGGAGAGGTAGATCCTGTTTAACAAATCTGTTGGAGTTTTTTGAGGAAGCTACTCAGGAAGTTGATGATAAGAAGGCCTATGATGGCATCTACTTAGATTTCCAAAAGGCTTTTGATGTTGTCCCCCACAAGAGGCTCTTAAACTCAAAGCGTTTTAGGAACTGTAGCGACCTGGATTGATAACTGGTTAACAGATAGGAAGCAGCGAGTAGTTATAAGAGGCACAATGTCACAGTGGGCCTGCGTTCATAGTGGGGTACCGCAGGGTTCAATTTTAGGACCACTATTGTTCCTAATTTACATAAATGATATAGACACCAATATATACAGTAAACTGGTGAAATTTGCAGATGACACCAAGGTGGGTGGTGTAGCAGATACTGAACTAGCGGCTCAGCAGCTACAGCGGGATCTTGATTTAATTAGTGACTGGGCCGATACCTGGCAGATGAAATTTAACATAGAGAAATGTAAGGTACTCCATGTAGGGAGCAGAAATATAAAGTACAGGTATTTTATGGGACCTACTGAAATAAAGGTAGCTGATTATGAGAAAGACCTTGGTGTGTATGTTGATGCTTCCATGTCTCATTCTCGCCAGTGCGGGGAAGCAATAAAAAAGGCCAATAGGATGTTGGGGTATATCTCCAGGTGTGTGGAGTTTAAGTCAAGGGAGGTAATGCTAAGATTATACAATTCCTTGGTGAGACCTCACTTAAAATATTGTGTGCAGGTTTGGTCACCATATCTTAAAAAGGACATTGCGGCCTTAGAAAAGGTGCAGTGTAGGGCCACAAGAATGATTCCTGGTCTTAGAGGAACGTCATACAAGGAAAGGTTAGTTGAGCTAAATCTGTTCAGCCTCAAGCAAAGGAGACTGAGGGGGGACATGATCCAGGTCTATAAGATTCTAACAGGTTTGGATGCTGTTCAACCGAATAGTTACTTCAGCATTAGTTGAAATACAAGAACTTGTGGCCATAGGTGGAAATTAGCGGGAGAACATTTCAAACTGGATTTAAGGAAGCACTTCTTTACACAGCGTGTAGTCAGAGTATGGAATAGTCTTCCTGATAACATAGTGCAAGCTGAATCCTTGGGTTCCTTTAAATCAGAGCTAGATAAGATTTTAACAACTCTGAGCTATTAGTTAAGTTCTCACCAAGCGAGCACGATTGGCCGAATGGCCTCCTCTCGTTTGTATAGTTCTTATGTTCTTATGTTCTTAGGACACGGGACCTTCTTCCTGTATTCACTGCATAGCCCAGGACACAGGACCTTCTTCCTGTATTCACTGCATAGCCCAGGCCACAGGACCTTCTTCCTGTATTCACTGCATAGCCCAGGACACAGGACCTTCTTCCTGTATTCACTGCATAGCCCAGGCCACAGGACCTTCTTCCTGTATTCACTGCATAGCCCAGGCCACAGGACCTTCTTCCTGTATTTACCGCATAGCCCAGGACACGGGACCTTCTTCCTTGTATTCACTGCATAGCCCAGGCCACAGGACCTTCTTCCTGTATTTACCGCATAGCCCAGGACACGGGACCTTCTTCCTGTATTCACTGCATAGCCCAGGCCACAGGACCTTCTTCCTGTATTTACCGCATAGCCCAGGACACGGGACCTTCTTCCTTGTATTCACTGCATAGCCCAGGCCACAGGACCTTCTTCCTGTATTTACTGCATAGCCCAGGACACGGGACCTTCTTCCTGTATTCACTGCATAGCCCAGGCCACAGGACCTTCTTCCTGTATTTACTGCATAGCCCAGGCCACAGGACCTTCTTCCTGTATTTACTGCATAGCCCAGGACACGGGACCTTCTTCCTGTATTTACTGCATAGCCCAGGCCACGGGACCTTCTTCCTGTATTTACTGCATAGCCCAGGACACGGGACCTTCTTCCTGTATTCACTGCATAGCCCAGGACACGGGACCTTCTTCCTGTATTCACTGCATAGCCCAGGCCACGGGACCTTCTTCCTGTATTTACTGCATAGCCCAGGCCACGGGACCTTCTTCCTGTATTTACTGCATAGCCCAGGACACGGGACCTCCTTCCTGTATTTACTCGAACGACAGTGTGACTGACAACACAGATCCATTTGATGCTGATGGCCCACCTTCAGTTGAACAGAAAACTAAAATGATCTGGCTGAAGATGCTTTTGTCACAAACGGGACGGAACAACAGGCAAAAGTGGTAACTGTGTATCAAAAGGCAAATACTGCTTTCTAATTTAGCAGTTCGGTATATCTGCCACCAGAGGGAGCTCGTGGGTCATAGCAGAGTTGCAATATTGATCAAGACAGATACTTGATGACTCATATTTCTAAGAAAGCCTCCTCCTTCACTTATTTTAAGTCTCCATAAAAGACGTTACTATGTGGCCTTGGAAAAAAATTTCTGCACACTCCAATTAATTTGGTCGCGTTTGACGTTGATTCCTTCTCCGCACGCAGATGTTTCAGCTCCCACTTGCATCCTGGGTTTGGGGGGGTGGGTGATGTTCAACTGGACAAGGTGAACAAACCGGGAATCTGGTGTATACATGCAGCATTGCTGTGGAGGTCCCAAAATTTCAATCACGGAGGTCCAAACACACTCCCATAATTTCGCAATGAGAGATGCACTCCGTTTCAGTCTTATGTACACACTTTGGGCGACTGGACTGTAACACTCAGAACATGGTTCATACGTGCACAAAGGCACGTTCAAAGCTGCCCTGGTCAAAGCTGCAGGCCAAAGGTCCCACGCCGCTTGTTTGTCTTAGTGCTACCATGTCCTGGCTCATTCTGGGTACTGACTGCCCTCCGACACGCCAGTCACGCAGGCTGGTGACTGAACCTTGGAGCCGGCGTCACTCACGCAGGCCCAGCCGCTGGCAGTCCTCTCCAGCTCCCCCCTTCTCCGAAATGCCTAATTCTTGCAGGCTCTTCCACCAGCTTGTGGGATCTGACTTCAGAGAATCTCAATTCCCAGTTTTCTGAGATCTTCGTAGAAGAGGATTTACCCCTGGATCAGACCCTGTGCCCCAGTCAGACTCCTCCAGTGTCAAAGCGCCCCAGGATGCACACAGAGTTATGTCTTTGACGTAAAACATACACAGGCGGACAGAAGGGAGACGAAGTTCAGCCATACTGTCCAATTACAAGAGCAACTCCACTGTTAAGCATGAAATTAGGATTAAGTCTGACCACTTCCTCTGGGGAAATGTAGTCACCGCAGACCATGGGAGATACCGGAGGTGTTTTACCTACGCTGAGATGAGCAGACAGGAGGGGATTACCAAGATACACACCACAGCGAAGGGGAAGCAGGAGGCTGAGTGGATCGCGCACATGTATGGAAGCAGGAGGCTGAGTGGATCGCGCACATGTATGGAAGCAGGAGGCTGAGTGGATCGCGCACATGTATGGAAGCAGGAGGCTGAGTGGATCGCGCACATGTATGGAAGCAGGAGGCTGAGTGGATCGCGCACATGTATGGAAGCAGGAGGCTGAGTGGATCGCGCACATGTATGGAAGCAGGAGGCTGAGTGGATCACGCACATGTATGGAAGCAGGAGGCTGAGTGGATCACGCACATGTATGGAAGCAGGAGGCTGAGTGGATCACGCACATGTATGGAAGCAGGAGGCTGAGTGGATCGCGCACATGTATGCCTTTTCCCTGTATGTCTGTGTTTGTCGGGGAGGAGCTACATACAAAGATGTACATATACTTATACTAGGCCTGTGTGCAGGCCTACCTGTAGGGGGAGCTGTGCTACATAAGGGGGGGGGGATTGGCAGACACCGCGTGCCTTCGCATGACTAACGGCTTTTCCTGCTGACCGGCAGAGCGGCGTGCTGGCAGTGGCGAGCTCACACACCCCCCTGACCCGCAGACAACCCCACGCCCACTTGGCTCGGCGAAGTGCCGGAGCCATCATTCTAGGAAAAACACCAAAGCTGGCTTTGTGTGGTTCTGTGTGTGTGTGCGTGAGTGTGTGTGTGTGTGAGCTCATGGATGCACACGTCCCCCTATGGCTTGTCTTGCGAGAGCATTTTCCTGCTTGTGGACACACCTCCCCTGAATGTTCACCCCGAGCCTGGAGTTAGCCTTAACGATACATCCAGCAAAAACAAGGTTAACCTCGGAATTATCTTATCATGTATACACTTTGCCATGTGGTACATACAAAATAATACTTTATTGATTTTTTTTTTCTATGAACAAAGACATTATACAGCAGGTTACGCTACATTTCCGTCAGCCAAAAGGACAGCTTCCTGTCTCCCCCAATCACGCAGAGTGGGAGGGTTCTGTGCCAACTTAGCCCCGCCCCAACCACTGAGGAGCCAATCATGACAGGCTGCAAAAAACAGATGAGAAAGGTTAAGTCACACATACAGTACACATATGCAGCAATCTGTCGTTAAAAAGCAATTAACCTGTGGGTGACCCAAGTGATGCACCAGCAGTTGGCTGTTGATCTTTCCAGGGCATCCTGTGGTGGCAAATAGATTCTCATTGGCCTTGGACCACCTGAAGGAGAACAATGACCAAACATGTGGAGCTGTAAGGCAGAGGTGTTTAATGATCTTGTCTGCATGTGATCACTTACAAAAGACCTGAAAGAACCATAAAGGAGCCTTTACCTGAAGAGTCGGGCCTTGTCAACATGGGCCGGCCTCTTCTCCTGGGGGTAACTGTGGGATAGAGAGGCAAACGATCATTTCTACCAATGACAATTCGGCACGGCTGTCACCAACAGCCAATCAGCCACTCCCACACATCACCAAGTCCCCATGGCCAATCGTGATTTCTAAAGCTGCACTGTGGGAGTTACCTGGAGCGGGTGATGTCCCAGATGACCCAGTCGTTACCGACCACAGCTCCCACCTTGATAGTGTTGGTGAGGCACCAGTCAGCAGACATGAGAGGAGTCTGCCCACTGTCCAGGGAGAGAATGGCCTGCTGGGTAAGCAGGTCGTAGAAGCGCACCACCCCGCACTTCTCTGCCACCATCAACTGTAAAGGATGAACGGAAAACAGGCTGAGCTGGAGAAAGTGGGCAGCAATAAGGAGGAGGTGATAGAAATGAAGCCAGACAGCAGACGATGGGGAGAAGGGAAAGGGCAGAGAGAGGAGGATGATGGGAAAGGGGGAGAAGGAAGAGGGCAGAGAGAGGAGGATGATGGGAAAGGGGGAGAAGGAAGAGGGCAGGGAGAGAAGAGGATGATGGGAAAGGGGGAGAAGGAAGAGGGCAGAGAGAGGAGGATGATGGGAAAGGGGGAGAAGGAAGAGGGCAGAGAGAGGAGGATGATGGGAAAGGGGGAGAAGGAAGAGGGCAGGGAGAGAGGAGGGTGATGGGAAAGGGAAGAAGGGAGAGGGCAGAGAGAGAGGAGGGTGATGGGAAAGGGGGAAAAGGAAGAGGGCAGGGAGAGAGGAGGACAAACAGGGCAGGGAGAGAGGAGAGTGATGGGAAAGGGGGAAAAGGAAGAGGGCAGGAAGAGAGGAGGATGATGGGAAAGGGGGAGAAGGAAGAGGGCAGTGAGAGAGGAGGATGATGGGAAAGGGGGAGAAGAGAGAGGGTAGGGAGAGAGGAGGATGATGGGAAAAGGAAGAAGGGAGAGAGTAGGGAGAGAGGAGGATGATGGGAAAGGGGGAGAGGAGGATGATGGGAAAGGGGAAGAAATAATAGGGCAGGGAGAGAAGAGGATGATGGGAAAGGGGGAGAAGGAAGAAAGCAGGGTGAAGAAATGCATGATGACAGGAGACAGTCACCTTGTAGACCTCCTCTGGGTGCCAGCACACACTCATCCCTGGGGAGCGCAGGAGGAATGAGGCCGTCTGGTTTCCTTCCAGATCCCAGAGCCTGAGGACCAGTGGAAGATGGAAGAGAGGGCAGGTTTTCAGGTACGTTCTCTCCGTGGGTAGGAGGATGATGGATGCATACAGAAGTTGGTCAGCGGATCTGAGAACGACACCGACCTGCATCTGCACCATGTGCTCAGGTGAGAAGCTTCACATGACAGCCAATCGGGCTTCTTCCAATTTTATGGAACCTTGCAGGGTTTCATAACCCATGAACCTTGTCAGAGTTGAGAAGTAAAAGAACGCGTACCCACGTTCCGACTTGATTCACTAGTGAATGCCCGTCATTCACTACAGTCTTTGACTGCTGCACTCCAGCGAGACTGGAATGAGCTTCAGGCCGGCTGATAATGCCCACTTTTAATCAAATCGAACATAAATTATATAAATAAAGATGGAAAAGCTGTCAGAAAGCACAACACAAATCAAATGAAAAGAAAAGCGAACCGAGATTCAATTAGCCGTATGGATCGAGACCGGGGGTGGGGTGGGGGGGGGGGGGCAGTCTGACAACACAAAGCTAAAAATAGCCTCGAGAGACAAGATGGCATCACCAGGCAGGGCCCGTCTCCGGCGCGGCGGAAGTACGGTGATGTGTGTGGGGGAGGGGGGAACAGCCGACGGCGCAGAAAACGAAGGATTACTGAGATTAACAGGAACTAAAAATAACGACAGCCAATCAGAGGCACTTTCGCTCCCCCTGCACTCGATAGGCAGGTTTTCGGACGCTTTAATGGTCCCAGTCCCCGGTCATAGTTTCTGGAAGGTTCCATGCAGTTCCACAGTGCCGGCTAGACCCTCCATCTAGCTTTGGGAGGGCCGAGCCATCCCCGGAACTCTCCATGCCTCCAGTCCCCACCCCCCAAGAAAAAGGATTTTCTCTTAATCTGATGTCTTGGAAGAGTACCGGGCTGTTTGGTGGGGGGAGTCTAGGGTGTGCTTTTCAGAAGTCTACGCAGAGACATAAATCAAAACGTGACAAGCAAATCTTCCAGGGAAAGTAGGATTAAAAAGAAAAAAAAAAAATGCTGATGGTTCACCACATCAGACGGCCCCGACCGCACGTGACCGCGGTGAATCCACGTGCCGAGCCCAAGAGGGCTGCCAAACAAGCCGTGGGGCTGTAGGGGATTCTGGGAAAAAAACAAGCCTCTGGCTAATTGGGAGTGATCTCCAGAGCATGTAGTGATTAGGCGGAGGGCTGGTTCCAATGAAGCCCGCGGGCAGCATCCCAGAGCGCATGGAAACGGCGGCTTTCTAATCCCGGGCTTCTGCAGCTGAGCACCGCGAGCTGGATGGGCCTCCCGTAAACAACTGCGCTTCCATCGAAGACAGAAATGCAGAAAGATCTCAAGGCACAGTCCTGCATTTTAAACGGCTCCCGACATGGCTGTTAACACAAAGAGGAGAATCACACACACTGGAGAAAGGTGAGAGGTGTATTCTCTCACAATCAGACACACACACACAGGAAGCAAACACGTTTAACCTAAGCCTACACTCCGGAACACTGTCTCTTCTGCTGATACAGACAAGGCCAAGATCCCCTTTCTCCAGACCGTCAAACAGCTGATGCCATAAAAAACCAACCCCCCCCCCCCCCCCGATTCCATCCCACCGAAGCGGGATGGTGAGGCAATAGACACAGACCACCGAAGCAGGCCTTGGCTATAACTCATCCAGGACCATCATCGCGCACGGCTTACGCGCAGAAGACAGCCAGCGTCCAGGATATCGAGAGAGGAAACAGGCTGCGAGAGTGTTGGGTTAGCAGAATGTTCTTTCCAAAAGCGGAGGACATGGGAACTTGTTCAGTAAGCCACGTTACCCGCTGATGGACCTGAGAGCACAAGATTAATAATATTTATTATCCATCACGCAGCGCGAACAGTGACCATGTGCACTGGGAAGTCATTCATCATCTTTAACATTAAGCAATGTGATTGGCCAAACATCCATCGTCTTTAACAATAATAATTTTCATTGGACCAGCTTTCTACCCCCTCCAACAAATCACCCTTCTGTGATGCAATCCAGAAAAAAAAGTGTCAGTAGGAAAAAAACAAATGGGACTCTAACTGCTAACCAGTCACCTCTCTGCCTCGGGGAAGACCAATCAGACATCAGCTGCGCAGGGAGAACCAATCAGGTTCTTGCTGCTGAAACAGAGGAACCAAAGAGCTTCAGTAAGCAGCAGTGTATATGTGAGATCGACACCCCGTGGCCTCTTTCAACATCTGAGCGCTGTCTAGGAACTGATGAAGTGACTCTCTCACACCCAGCAAACTCTCAAGACAAACAGTGTAGCGGAGGCAGCAGCTGGGGCACCGATCTGACTCCGCCCATCAGCGCTCCCCCTGCGGGCCCCCGGGGGGCCATGTGTGGGAGGATACTGACCCAGCACACTGCAGCTGGCTCAACCAGCCTTCCCCCCCCGCTCCATCCAGGTCCGCTCTACCCGGCTTGCTGGGGCTTCAACTTCAGGGGCTGCTTATGCCAACCCACTTCCAGAATGCTCCATCCCAGAATGCTCCCCACCCCAAAAGCAAAAGTAAAGTGAATGTGATTCATTGTCATTGTTGACACACAACAGCACACGGTGCACAACAACGAAACATGTCCTCTGCATTTAACCCAAATGTGACTTAGCAGGGGGCAGCTAATTCAGCGCCCGGGGAGCAGTGCTTGGGGACGGGACCTCGCTCAGGGTACCTCAGTGGTGCCTTGCTGGTTGGGGATTCGAACAAGCGACCTCTGAATAACAAGTGTGCTTCACTAACCATTAGATTAAGCTCCTGAAAGCAAGTGATGGGATCAGGAGTTCCTGAGAGCAGCATGGCACTCGCTCGCACGCTAACACTTCAGGCCCCGCCTTCTCTCGCACACCTACAGCTCACATTTACACAAACCGGCTCCCATCTCCCACATGTTCCTCGGTCTTTCTTCTAATCCGGAGCGGCGCTCCCGTTTTTCCTGGCCACACCACAGACATTCCCCCACCACAGCTCCCCTCCTTCTCCTGGGAACTCCACACTTCCCGTACCCAGACTGGGACAACGGGAGCAGGGCAGCCAACTGCCGCCAGATAAGCTGCTTCACGCTGTGCTACGGGCTGGAACAGGTGACCTCACTGCACAAGGTCAGGGGTCGCGACCCATGTGAACCGACAGCCCTCTTGGCCTCTCAGCTGCTGCATTTTCACAGACAGTCAGAGCCCAGTCAGAGTCTTTATCTCCATATCAGTAATCAGTAACGTCTGTGTATGTGTGTGGGGGGGGGGGTTACTCGCAGGTGCCAGGAGCAGGAAATGCAAAGCTCAGTGGGACAGTCTTAAGCAAACTGCTGAAATCAGGACCCACCCATCCCCCTTCCTCTAATCCTGTTTCCTTAAGATGTGTGCAGGTGTCCTCCTGTCCCCCAGGGGGCGACGCTGAGGTATGGGTTGCTGGCACAACTGCGAAAACCACCCCGCACGCAGGAAGCGTTTCCTCGGATTTGGAACCTGCGCTTCCTGGGTTTTTCCTCCCGCCACCTCCACGTGCGAGCCGGCATGTGAACAATTTACCCCAGAGGAAGACCCCCCCCCCACCAACTGCCGCCTCAGAGCCTTTCCACGTTTAAGCAATTAGCCAGACAAGCGGAGCGGCGTGAGGGACGCAGTTCGGTGCGGCTCGGCCTTGTTGTGCTAAGCGTCCGGTTTCTCCATGGGAGCCCGGCGTCGGACTTTTCTGCACCATTAACACAGAACAGAGCTCACACTCACTACGTGGGCTCAGACTTACTGCCACACCCTTCGACAGAGCGTGAGAGAGGGATAGAGAGAGAGCGAGAGAGAGAGAGCGAGTGCACAGTGGCAGGTGGGACCAACCTGCAGGTGAGATCATCGCTGACAGAGGCGAGCTGCTTCCCCTCCGAGGGCTCGAACACCAGGTCGTTAATGTAGTCGGTGTGACCTTCCATCACCTAGGCCAGCAGGGGAAGAAGCAACTGAACGCAAAAACTGTTCTGAATTCAGAGGGATGTCGGTGTTACTGCTGTGTTATTAATACCTATCCATCCATCAGGCTTCCATCCACTTAACCAGGGGAGCACTGAGACCTGTCCCAGACAGCATGTGACCCACGGCAGGGGAGTGCCAGGGCACTGCAGGGCACACACACATGCCACAATCACTACTCTGGGCAGTTTAGAGAGGCCAGTTAAACTACCTGCATGTCCTTAGACCGGTGCGTCTCAAGCCGGTCCTTAGGGACCCCAAGGCTTAGGGTTTCCCAGCTGCCAAGTTTTAGACCTGCTTTAGATCACAGTAGCCTTGCGGCACCAAACCCAGACGGGTCATGTAAACTCCACACATGCAGAGGGGCGGAACTCGAACCGCAAACCTGAAGGTATGAGACAACAGTGCTGCCCACTGCAGCACCACGCCACTCTACAAGACCCTGGACATATAAGTAAATAAAACAAATTCATTCATGCAAAATTGATGTCCCACAACCCTGCTCATGGTAAGTGGTTGGAGGATGGATGGATTAATGCAGTATTTCCCAACCTAGTCCTCAGGAAACCCCGAACAGTCCACGTTTCTGCTCCCTCCCAGCTCCCAGCCAATCAGGAACAATGAATACCTGGTACAGGCGTGCTGGGAGCAGAGAGGAAGCAAAAACGTGGACTTGGACTGGGTTGGGAAACACTGGATTAATGGACAATTCATGTGTTCTGACACATTTACAGGGCCACAGCTAAGCCTAATGAGACGCTGGAGTTGCTTGTAATTTTCAGTGAAGGATATATATCTCTATAGGGCAAAAGTCACCGGTCAAAGGATTGTGGCACGGAAGCAGTACCTGCATTTCATGTCTGTCTTGAAGGTCTGACGTCAACAGCCTGAGCTTCCAGTCCACCGCTGCTGTGCAAAATCTGCCACAAGAGGGAGAGAAAAGAACAGCTCAGAAAAAAAGGCTAAAGGAAAAGAAAAGAAAAGAAAAATATAAGGGCAGTTGTGAAAAGAGAGGAATGATCCTGATGTCATGTCCGCAGCCCAGTCTGAGATCCACGTGTGCGATTCTTTGGTTCATGTACGCTGCAAACCTGCTATCCATCCTCTGGAGAGCGACCCTGCTCGCGTGTGCCTGCGTGTTGCGTGTGCTCGCAGTGACGAACCGGCTGCCTGCGAGAATTTAATTACAAAGATAAACACAGGGAAAGCACCCTGGAAGGGGCCACCACAGGGCACGCGCTCTGGGTAATCAGGCCCCGCGCACACCAGCGACTGCAATTACTCACACGATTACACCCAACGTGCTTCTGACAAGAAAAACACACGCTGCGTGCACTGCGCGCTCGGCGAAGGGACGGCTTCGGCCTCGCGTGATTGCATGCAGACCCGCAGACGACGCGCTCGGCACGGCGCTGTGTAGACTCAGCACGTGGATTCCTGGATTATGCGCAACCCTTTAAACTCTGTCCAAATGAGGAACGCCAATGGTGGTAAACAGGTGGACGAGGCCTGTTCGGCTCTTAACATCAAAACACTCTCCACACTGCATTTGCACTGTAACTGGACACTGACGTAGCATCTGGGAATGAAATGGAAAGGCGCCTCAGTAACAAAGGGTGCCGGCAATGCTTGCGGGTGACTTGGGGTGCCTGGTGAGTGTCAGCCTGGCCTAGAGGAGCACAGAGCATGTCCACCATTCCTCTAAAGATCTGTGGAGCTATATGCAAGAGGGTAGGTTGGGAAAGGGGGCTGGAGCTCAACAGCACCAGACCGAAAAAGCACATTATACAGGCAGCCAGGGACACAGAGCATCACTGCCACTCTCATCCAATCAGGTGGCTCACAGCTGCCCTCCTAACCCAGCATTCCTGCAGTTGATGACTACCGAGATGTTTAATGGTCAAAACTAGTGGGAAGCATTTTTACATTTTATTTGTTTGGCAGATGCTTTTAAAGCGATGCATATCATTGAGAAAGCAGCCAATCAGCCAGTCCCTGGATTAACTGGGTGACATCACCCTGCTGACTATGGGATTTGAACCTGCAACCTTCTGAACACAGACACAGTGTCCTAACCCACTGTGCTACACACTGCCCCCATAAAACAAAAAGACTGTAACAAAGACTGTTATGTATATATTAAACATGGGGACAAGGTCACACATATCCAGTGCAATTCAAGACCAAGACCCTTGAAGGACAAAGCCCGAGTCAAGAACGAAAAAATAATAATAATAATTAAAAAATCAAGTCCCTTTTCGAGACCATGGTTTTAATTATACTTATTTACTATCATCATCACGACTCCTAGTAATTAAAAGTGAAATTTTATTTATGCATGATAATCCTTTTATCTCAATCATTACTATTTAATTACAAATTCGACACACTAAACCTTGCTAACCTGATCAAATTTCCATCAGGGTAAGAGATGTGTATGAAGCTGTATATGCAAGTTCTAGTTTGTATTGGTTATTTTGGCTGTTTATTTGAAACAAACAACATGACTAGCACATAGTGTAATTAGGGTCCCAAGGTGCTTAAGTACGAACAAATCTGTCCCTGAAGGCAAGGGGGGAGGATCACCGGCACATTCGGATAATAAGAGACACATCAAGTACTGAGTTGGTTTAGAAAGGAACACAGTATTAATTCTTTTTTTAATATGGGACAATCCTGTAATGTATGAGAAAGGTGGCAACTCTATTCAGAACAAAACAATCTTTCGCCCCCTTCAGTTTCATCAGCTCAGTGATGTTTAAAACCAGTCAGGATGAAAAACGAAGAAAGAGAAATGATTTGTGGTATGTCTGAGGATTCCTGCTGTTTTTTTTCTACGAGAGGAACCTGATATACAGTGCTGCTTGAAAGTTAGTGAACCGGTCAGAATTTTCCATATTCCTGCATAAATTACTTAAAACATCATCAGATATTCACACAAGTCCTAAAAGTAGGTGTAGAGAACACAATTAAACAAATCAGACAAATATCACATTTGGTCATTGAAATGATCCAATGTCACAAATCTGTGAGTGGCAAAAGTATGTGAACCTTAGTATTTGGTGTGACCCCCTTTTGCAGCAATAACTGTGAATAAACGTATCCAGTAGGTCTTCATCAGTCCTGCACATTAGGTTGGAGGAATTTTAGCCCATTCCTCCATACAGGTTTGCCTCAATTCAGGGATGTTGCAGGGTTTTCTCACATGAACTGCCCACTTCAGGTCCTTCCACACCATTCCCACTGGGTCATGGTCAGGACTGTGACTTGGTCGTTCCAAAACCTTCATTTTATTCTTCCCCAACCAGTCTTTGGTAGAACGACTTATGTGCTTGGGCTCGCTGTCTTGCTGCATGATGCAGTTTCTCTTGAGATACAGTCCACGGACAGATGTCCTGACATTTGCCTTTAGAACTCACTGTTATAATTCAGAATTCATTGTCCCATCCACAATGGCAAACTGTTCTGGCTCAGACGCAGCAAAACAGGCCCAAAGCATGACACTACCGCCGCCATGTTTCACAGACGGGATGAGGTTCTCGAGCTGGAATGCAGTGCTTTCCTTTCTCCAAACATAACACTTCTTATTTGAACCAAAAAGTTCTATTTTGGTCTCATCTGTCCATAAAACATTACTCCATTCACTTTCAGGCTTGTCTACACACCCATCAGCAAACTGTAGACAGGAAGCAATGCTTTTTTGGAATGCAGTAACTTTCTACTTGCAAACCCGCCATGCACATCACTGTTGCTGAGTGTTCTTCTGAAGGTGTATTCATGAACATTAACAAATGTGAGAGAGGCTTTTAGTTGCTTAGAGGTTACCCTTGGTTCTTTTGTGAGCTCACAGACAATTACATGCCTTGCCCTTAGAGTGATCTTTGTTGGTCGACCACTCATCTTAAACTTCCACCATTTGTACACAGTCTGTCTGTCTGTGGATTGGTGCAGTCCGTACTCTTTCCCAGCATGATGAGCATGAACAAGTCTTTTTCTGAGGTCCTCTGAAATGTCCATTGTTCGTGGCATGAAACACTGATGACTCCACAAACGTGTTTGAAGACGAAGCCTTTGACAGAAACCTGTTTTTTTTTTTTTTAATAAAAACATGCCCATTCACAAATGATTGTCATCACATTGATCGACAACCATGACATTGATTTACAACACCTGACTCTAATCTCACCTTCAAATTACCTACTAGGTTCACATACTTTCGCCACTCACAGATTTGTTAGATTGGATCATTTCCTCAATAAATAAATGACCAAGTATAGAATTTCTCTTGGTTGTTCAATCTTGCTCTCCTACTTTTAGGGCTTGTGTGAAGATCTGATGATGTTTGGATATTTATGCAGGAATATAGAAAATTCTGAAAGGTTCACTAACTTTCAAGCAGCACGGTATGCAAAGCTGATGATGTAATGATAAGGCAAGCCAATCAAAGAACTCATATCAAAGGCCTAAAAACAGCAGTTAACCTTATACCCGAGTAACTCGCAAGAGATTCCAGGGAAAACTAACCGTGTAAAACCTAAATGGTGACCACGGCCACTGGGATTCTTACCATATCCCCTGGACTGAGCGATTTAGGGCTTGCTATATAGCAGTGTGCACTTGCATGGGAGAAAATCACTTTTATGATTAATGTAGCCAAATTGAATAACAGCATCTTGTCTGTTCCAAAGGGTTTTCCAGGGTAGCACTGCACTGTGACCGTCATTAAAAAAATAAACAAATAAATTTCTATACAGCTAATACAATGAAGGTGAATAATACATTTTTTAATCAATTGTATTTTATTAATATGTATTGTTATTTTGAGAGAAGTAAGAAAAATTAGAAAGTTTGTCACTGTGGTGAGAGAAAAAAAAATCAGTCTTGTGTCTCGCTCTAAAATGAAGAGTCTGAAATAATGCTGTAGTCCGAGACTGATTCAAGACAGAGTAGAAACGCTTTCAATTCCGTGACAAGACCGGTTAAGTGAAAAAGTGGTGTCAAGACCGGACTCGAGTACTCTATACTCTGCATAGGCACATCACATAGAGACACAGAAGGCCAGTCACCTGATCAGCTGGGGCAAATGGTCCAATCGGGATTCGGGGCTCCAGGCGAGACCATCCACTGGCACCCCATGATGAAAAACGCGCAGTGTGGTGAACTCTACCCCCTCCACTTCCGCGTCTTCCTCCTGCACACCCACACACACAAGCACCGGGAACAAAGAGGAGGAAGAAAAAAACTGAGGAATTAATAGAACACTCACAGGTGGAAAACGTCAACTACACCCCCTGCAAGTAGCCATGTTTGCCACTCTGCTGACTGAAACGGCACGTCCCTGCCACCCACCTGGAAGCGGCAGGCACCCACCACCACGTGCTGGTTCCCCCCATAAGCCAGTAGGTTGCCAGCCACGCCGCTCTGGAAGGGGCTGAACTCCACCACGTTCACGTAGTCCTCGCACGGCACTGTGTAGCTGGCGCTGTGCGCCGCCTCCTGCTTCATCCTGCTTCCCAGCTCCAGGGCTCTCAGTCCCAGATCACCTGCTGACGTACGGCACACACGTCTTTCAATGGGATCGCCCGCAAAGCCTTACCCAGGATACGATCCAGCCATGCTGAGTAAGCCCGACTGAAACAACCTCCTGCGGTGCATGGGGGTACTGAGAAGATTATCGCACAAAAGATGACCGCACAAAAATGTCACCAGCCACAGAAAGTTTTAGAATCCCAAAAGCAGGTTCGCTCACACATCCCTTAACCCCTGCGGACCTGCTAAATCTACCTTGAATACTGTAAACGCACAAGTGAGATAGATAGACCCTCACAAGCAGCAAACAGCGGAAGTCCAGCTGCATCAGAGCTACTCAACGAGTCCATATGGAAACATAATGTGTTCTGCTGAGGGTCACAGTTGCGGTCGGTCGGTCTAGCAAAGCCTGAAGCTCATTACGAGGCAGGAGTTAATGACTTTACAACACCGTTTGGGAAATCAGTCCAATACAATTATCTGACATTGGCTCCAGATGTCAAATAAACCATTACTGTAATGCTCTGCATTACGTTCTGCCTTGTCCATATGTTCTCTGCATAGAACCATGTTGGTGTCCACAGTAATGGGAGAGAAAAAATTAACAGGGCCGGTCCTTTATTGTCCATATAAACATACATATACTGGTTTTATAGCTATGGCCACCTCAGCAGTGTGAGTGGGACTGTCCCAGCACTCACAGAACCGGGCCAGAGCAGAAGTTTTTCCAAGCACACGTGTGTTGCGTCACTGCGCTCCCTGGGTTCCAGAATTAAGTCACACACATGGAAGCTTTTAAGAAGTGTAAAAAAAAAAAAAAAAAAAAGTAAAACGGCACTAATCTAAGTCTGTCACACGGGTTTAAAACGTGACATCACACCGCGGAAAAATCAGACTCCAAGGTTAACTCTGTGCAGTAATACACACTCCCTGACACATGGAGGAGAAACAGTGACGCTAACATTCACTCCCTCGCACCCATACATAAGAACATAAGAACTATACAAACGAGAGGAGGCCATTCGGCCCATCGAGCTCGCTTGGGGAGAACTTAACTAATAGCTCAGAGTTGTTAAAATCTTATCTAGCTCTGATTTAAAGGAACCCAAGGATTCAGCTTGCACTACGTTATCAGGAAGACTATTCCATACTCTGACTACACGCTGTGTAAAGAAGTGCTTCCTTAAATCCAGTTTGAAATGTTCTCCCGCTAATTTCCACCTATGGCCACGAGTTCTTGTATTTGAACTAATGCTGAAGTAAGTTATATTATACACACGTACGTAGACACACACTTACTGGACAGTGATTCGAGATATCCCTATTATACACACGTACTTAATGTAACTTTCAAATATTTCAAAAGACGCCTTTAACTAAGGTGCGCACTAAAGCTCACAATTACTCGAAAGACAAATATCAACCTGGTGGAATATAAAATGGGTTGTGTACGCAAGCTTTACCTCATAGGTCATGACTATTGAAAAAAGAGGCAATACGGATCCTTACAAACGCAGCAAACCCTATAAACAAGCAAAGCCACTTTTACTTATACATAAACCAACTTTCAATTCCAACTCCTGTTGCTTTTGATGAAAATTTCCAATAGGAGTCTAACTTTGAATTTAAACTTCTTTTCCATTCCCATTTGATTTTTTTTTGGGGGGGGAGGGGGGTATATCTATCTGTCAGTTAACCTGTCATACAAAGTAACGGTACAATAATCAGTGGTTTATATTTAATATATTCTGACGTCTATGGTCTTCCTGTAATGTATAATGTTACAATATTATCACAGTGTTACCTATAACACATTTCAGAGTTAGCTGGTTTGCTAACAGACTTCGTAGATAACTTTCAATGGCAAAACTCACACAAACCATTTAAATCGCTTAGGTATTCCCCAGACACAAAAATGTAACCATATGGGTGTGCGGTATCGTGGAAAACTTGGACAGTGATATAAAAGTTTTATTCTTTTAGTACTGAACGTATTGCATTGAACCAAGTTGCTAACGAGACAATAAACCTAAAACACGGGGTAGCTAAATAGTACCAGCAGTCAGATCATTCCGTTACTCGATTCCATAGTAATATTTTTCCACTGCGAATTATACCATTAGGTTAAATTCAAATAACATACATGCCACTTTCAAAACAAAATTACCATACCTACACGCGGCTAGGGTTCAGACTTGAAATGGTCAAATTGTCATTGGTGCCCGGGTTCACTTCCGGGTTAAAGGGCTCTTCGTGCTTATTGGTCAAAGCGTGAGCACGCGGGGGCTTTTAAAAATTCAAACACTGCGGTCCAATAGGGCAGCTGGTTCGACTCGGTTGTTTGTTTGGGTAGCAGGTTCAAGTGTAGTCGTGTCTATTTTTTTTTAAATGTTTCTGAAATTCCTATTTTCCTTTAGGTTATTTTGAATTAAGTCAGGGCTATCTATTGTGTTTTTAAACTGAAATTGTCGTTTGGCGATGACTCACGCTCATTTATAAATCTATTGAGTGTAAAACGTAAGGAGTGAGCATGGCTAGCCTGGAGAACAGCCTGAAAACAGTGGTTAAGGTCTTTAGGAGGGAATGTCACAGGGTCCTGGAGTCCGAGATGACCACGATCAGAGGGGCGGACAGCATGCTCATTGCTTTGCAGCTCGTCATGGCTGAGGCTAACAAGACGGTAGCTTCTGTCAACGCTTATTTCTAACACAAAATACCGGCAATAGGCTGTGCTTTTCCTGTGAATGTATTCCGGGTTCATGTGAACAGAATGGCTTGAAAGCGGTAACAAATCAGTGCATTATTTTTCATTATAGTAACACGCCTCAGCTTTGCTTTAATGTTTGCTTGAATGTGTGAGTGGGATCTGCCCCTTCCACTTAAGTGTGTAGTGCAAAATAACCTCCTCTCAATTTTATTCGCGTAGTTCTTGTACAGTTAAACAAGTGCAGATTCGTAAGGTAGGGGGATGCCTTTTTGAACTGTCATATTTAAACGCTAGAGGGTGTGACGATCCGATCCTGCGACAAATATAAGGAAACCATTTATCTGTGTAGAAAACGTTTTATAGAGGGATTTTCTTTGGATGCGAGCTAATATCGGCGAGATATTAAGAGGATGACATTAAATGAGATGTCAGGCATCACCTTCAAAAACAGGGCGGGCGAAACTCGATAGCCAGAGAAGCTCCCATGTTTGCAGGTTTAATTCATTTTCACCTGATATATGTGAATCCCGCCGCTTCAGAAACGACTTGAATTAAGCGGTAGAATAAGCTGAAATATTCCGCAGTTCTCAAGGACGGGAGGTTACCACTATTATTCATATTTAATATTTAATAGGATTTCTCTTCTTTAGTGCCATTTTGGAGTCAATACTGATGCACTTGCCCTTTGGCAGGAGACCGGAGAGTTTACTGTGGCTCTGAGTGATGTCATCGTCACCTGGCAACGCTTGCTGAGGGAGAAACTCCACCTGCCCCTCTCCGACTCCGCTCACCCGGAAAACTATGACATCATCCGTAGAGAATACGACTCCTTCCTAAAGCGCACCAACACGCTGGACCTGATTGATGTGTCCAGGATGTACCAGCAGCTGAGGGCAGAGTCTGACCCAGACGAACCGCTGAGTTCCGTGAGTAATTCTGCGGGCCCGCATCGAGTCTCGGATCTCTTGTTATGGGATGTCACCTCACCTCACCCCTGCCTCATCCAGGTGGAGCTGCTGCAGTTCCTGTCAGGCGGCGTGGAGAGCAGCACAGACTGTCTCCAAACCCCATCCAGCCATGACTGCCCTCAGACTCCATCCAGGAACACCAGCCAATATAGTTTACAGGTCATTAATCCACTTTTATGTTACTAACTGAATGTTACAGGTGTTCCTCTTACTACCCAATTCTGGCATTGCTATAAATGCTATTATCACAGGTACAGCACATAATGTTACTTTTTTATATTTTTATGGTTGACCTTTTTCACAGCATCCAAACCTTCTGGTTGTAACAGCAGGTCCACACTCTCCCCTGTTATTCGTTTCTCCTTCTGTGGTTCAAGAACATTATAATAGTTCCTGGTTAATGTGCATTTTTTATGTCTGTGTTGCCCTTCAGAGAAGAAGTGTTTCAATGTCATAACTAATAACTGCTAACTCACTCACTCTCCCAAGGCATTTTTTTCTTCCGGTTTGTATGTCAATTAAGGACACTCAACTTAATGTAGTAATTATATTAGCGATGGCCATTTTAAATGCTCCCCAGAAATGCTAAGTCCCGCCCCTAAATCTTTATGCATCTCCTTTACTCAGTTTTCACTTTTACAGAAATGTCTTGCCTCTGTTAGCTGGAGCATTAAATCACGGCGCTAGGATTTAAGAGTGAAATGTGATTTCGGTTACTGGGCGAATGCTTTAAAGTGCAATGTGTCTGAAACGGGAGGGGCCCCAGGCAGGAGTGTGATTTATTTTTTTGGGGGGGTGGTTGGGGAGTGAGTGCAGGTGTTGGGCAAATGTGTGTGTGTGTGTGTGTGTGTGTGTGTTTCACCCGCTGTACACGATACTGCTGGAAGAGAAGCTTCATTAAAAACGTGTAACACACCTGCTGATTAAAAGAACTTCATGATCCACTTGGTTTTCTTCCCCTTTGCCCCCCTGGGTGACAGCAAGATAGATAAATAACACCAATAATAGGACAGAGCTGGCATGTTCGCTTGGTTTGCTTAGTACTGCGAAAACAGGAAGCTGATGTTGGCGTTATCTGTGTGTGTGGTCCTGATGGGGCTCTGGTGCAATTTCTCTCCCGCAGGTACAGGGGGCGCTGCGGAGGCTGTTCTGCTCCTACCTTGAGCTGCTGGTGAACACCAGGAACGACCTGGCCTTGGCGCAGGTGCTCGACGCCCCCTGCAGGGGGCTCAGCTGTGTGGCGTTCACCAACCTGAAGCGGCAGGCCCGCGCCAGCGGCACCTCCCTGTTTCTGGTGGGGGAATCGGCGAGCATCGCCATCGCAGTACTTCACAGCCAGTGCTTTTTAATCTGTCCGCCTCAGTGAGCCTGTTACGATGGTGGGGGTGGGCAGGGGGTGGGGTGGTGTGTAGAATGTCAAATGGAAGTTTCAAAACCCAAGCTGCTGGATCCTTTAACAATTACAGTAGTACGATGAGCCTATAATCTCAAGGTAGCAGAATTAAAAGTTAGCATAGGCCTTGCTCTACAACCCTTAGTTGAGGTACTTAACATGAAGTACTCCAATAAACTATGAGGATCCTAATGGATGAGCTGCAGCAGTGTTTCCTAACCTGGTCCTTGGAGGCCCGCAGACGGTCCACACTGATGCCTCTCGGCTTCTGGTAGGGAGCAAAAATGTGGACCGTCTAACAGGGAGCTGGGGGAAGCAAAAACATGGACCAGTTTCGGAAATGCTGAGCTTAAGTAATCAGTCCATCCATTCATGATCTGAGTTAGTATAACACATTTAGGTATTAATCAGGACACCTGCCTGTAGGTCTGACATCAGAGATGTAATTGAGTTGTGTGTTTTTGCCACAGGCCGCTGTGTCGTTTGTGCGGGCGATCCAGCTTGGCGGGAAGGGCTATGCACCCCCCGACTCTCACCCGCTCAGGGGGCACCTCAAGGGCCTGTCAGACTTTGTCCGTTTTACAGATCACCTGCAGGAGCTCATGGGAGAGACCCCAGATCCCAGGTACTCCCTGCTGAACCCTGTGTTCTTGTGCTGGACTTGCACCTCCCCACCCCCCCATACCCCCCAGTTTACCCCTTGGCTGCCATTTTTCCTGGCTTTAGATAACTCGACATATTTAGTACTTGGATAACTAAAGACATGTTGGAACAATTGAAGTGCTATCTAAACTGCATCAAGGAACATGCTGTGCAGAAAGGTGGGCATTCTGTCCTCCATTCATTTGCTTTGTCTCTTGTTCAAAAGGTTTATACTCATCCCATAGTGGTCATGGAGAACCAGAAATAAGCAGAAAAGTGCAATTTTGTTTTATTTCCCCCCAAATTATGTCATAGTTATTGGATGTTCTATGCTGTTCTTTTAATTCTTACCCCCTCGTGCCCTTCTGGGCTCGCGTGAGCTCTGTGGATGTGAACCTTAGCCTTAGAAGTAGACTCTGATGCCAGGGAGGTTGTAATGCTATTGGCCTGCTGGTAAAACGGTGAGAGAATGCAGTGCGATGGCTGGACCTGCCACCACGTTCTCAGCCTAACGATAGGAAGTGCGGATGATGAAGGTGAAATGGGTGTGTAATCTGATCAGCTGTTATGAGACGCCGTGCTGCCAGGACGCCGCAGACACTCTGTGGGGGTGGGGGGGTTGGTGTGTGGTCAGGGGGCCTGGCACTGTTCTGCTGGAGTCTGATGCCTTTTCATCCAAAAAGATTCCCTCTGACTCGTGTCTGTCGAACAGACTGATAAGCTGCTACTGTAAGCACCTACTCCCAAAGCCAGAGGCATGCCGGAGAGAACATCCCATAATTCATAGTTCTAAACACTTTGTGATAGCTGCCCCCCCTTTTTTGCAGCTTTGATGATAAGCTGGACGTGCTGGATAACAAGACCTCATCCTGATGTTGGAAGGGCTATCTTGCGCTGTTTACGGAGGGCTTTCACGGTGATCTTGCAGAAACCACTGATTATGATTTCCGGATGGCCCATACGAATTTACGCCTGGATATCATCAGTTTTATTAAAGAGCAGCTGGTCCTTAAAAGTCTACACACACACACACACACACCACCCCCCTCCACTTGTCAGCTACGTTTAAATGTTCTGACTATTTACTCCCAAACCCGTTTTTATTCCCAGCTTAGTGGAAGAAAAGCTGCTGACCAGTCTTTATACTGGGAAGGCAGTGGTTGTGGGTCCAGGGACTGGGGCAGCCAGCAGCTGGAAGGCAGGGTCAGGGGCATCCTGAGGAACTCGCGTCACGGCGGTTGGATCGCAGTAACATTTCTGGCGGCGTGGCTGCTCTTGGTCTCCTGTCTGTTTTCTAACACTGAGTGTTTTCATGTGACTCCTCTGCTCTGGGGCCTCAGTCGGCGGCTGCCTTCTCACTCTGATCTCTTCCCTCTCTCCCCTATGTCTTGTTTGGTCAGTGTTGCCGGGGAGAAGCTGGTATCTGTCATCAGGGCGGCGCTGGTGAAGGGCTTGAGCAGCGAGCATCCCGTGCTGGCGGGGGCTGAGGGGGTGGCATGTGACCTGAAGAGGAGGATGTGCCAGATCCTTGATGCTCAACGGGGGGCAGCCTGTGACTCGGGCATCAGCCCCGCCCGGGTAAAAAGCTACCTCCATAGTAGGTGGGATCTTCTCCATCTCTAGCTTTCCTGCACATCTTTTCCTTCTTGTGTATGCTTTCTACAGCCCAAAGTGCACGCCATCAACCACGCCACCGCCTACGGTGGCCGGGCTACAGTGAAAGTGCTGAAGGCTCTACTGGATGAGGAGGCATTGTCGCCACCCTGTAGGAACAAGGCAGAACTTCTATACAGAGACCAAGCGCCCATTGATGCCATTGGAGAAACCTGCATCCTCACTCTTTTTCGGTATGCCCCCGTGTGCCCACTCAAACCACCATGCCTGCCCTCAGGAAAGCTTGGCCCGTGGAAGTTTTGCTTACACAAAAATGTTCTGGGTGCAGAAGAAAAATGATTCTGAGAAGTAGCCAATAAGATTGTGGAGGAGGTGGGTCCAAGCAACTAGTGGAGGCAGGATCAAGACATCTGATTGACTGGTGCCATCTCCTCTAGTTGCTTAGACCCTCTTCCTCTACAATCTGATTTACCTCTCTGAACCAATCATTTATCTTCTGCCCTCAGAACATTTTTATGTAAGTAAAATTCCCATGAGCGAAAGCTTGGCGCAGGCTGATAATGGATTTATATTATAATATCTATATGCTAGATATTATATCAGTTCTATATATTTTCCATTTATACTGCTGGGTTTGTGACATTCCTCCTTGGATTTTTACACGCTTCTCATTGGATGACTCGGGAAAGCATGTGTGCCTGGGCAGATCAGAAGCCCACTGACCATGGCCCAGCAGAACCAGACAGGAACAGCTGCTCTTGCGACGGGCCTAGTTGATGTGATGTACTGGCGCTAATCTTGTTGGTCTCCCCAGATCCCCAGAAGCTCCGACTGGATGTTCTCCGCAGGCTCTCAGGCAGCGGGTGCAAAAGAGGGCCAAACCCAAGGTACCGTCGGAGCCCAAAGTCACACCCGCGATGCTCTGCCCCCTAGTGGTCGCACATACGGATCGGTGTGCCCGCCCACTACTTCCTGTCAGACGGGTTTGCAGTGCCGTGGTGGTGTGGCGGCGAACTCCATAAAATTTGACGCTTTGTGAAGTCGCGCCGCTCCTGCCGGCAGCCCAGCACCCCCAGTCTGGCCTGCCGCTGCGCGTGGCGTTTATTGCCAAGTTGTAAAAGAATTTAAAATGAGCCTCAATCTGAAATGGCCGCCATTCATCAACGAATTAAGGCTAAACCTAAAACTGCCACCACTGATTTACATGCAGCCCCTCTCCCTGTTCCCAAGCTGCCGCGATTAATTAAGAAATAAATTGTATTTTTCTTTTTTTTTTTTTTTATGTTACATGAGAAATAATTTTGCTGGGATGTTTCCAGAGTGAGAGCCGACTGGGATGGGCCCGCGTCTGGGCTGGGCCCGCGTCTGGGCTGGGGACCCGTGCCCGGTCGCAGTGACAGATGTTGACCGTGCCACCTGACCTCTGGTTGGCTGCCTGTGCGGGCGTGTTGGGCGTGCTCCGGTATGGCACTGCCAGTTCGCTCCTTCTGCGATTCGCCAGCCGACCAAGGCATTGCGGGGAGAGGTAGCTGGGGTGCCACCCTAACCCCAGAGCGGTGACGTCATCGTGGCTTTTGGGCCAGGAGGTGACATCGTCCCTCTCCACGACTAAAGAAGCATTTAGATGCCGTGCGTTGAGGCTTTAGAAATGCAGCCGTGCTCTGGTGCCCCGTAACCTGCCTTCCCACTTTCCTCTTTTCTTTCCTCCTCTTATCCGCCCATGTGCAGACAGCAGGATGCACCTGTCTCCACATCTCCCGTAGCCGCGGCGATCACTTTGATGTGGCTGCCAGGCAGTATGTGCGTGCGTTCGTGTGTGTGTGTCTGATTATTGTGACCTGATCTGCAGGTGGGGGAGGGCTCTGCACGCACACACACACACACACACACGCACTCATAGGCGCCATTACCTTGCCTGACTCGGACCACCTGATCCACAGGGTTCACTCGAGGACACGGCCCCCCATCGCCGCCCCCCCCCCCCCCAGGCCGAGGCTGTACCCTCCCTCTGACTCTGGCGGTAATTGGATTAGGTGTGAACTGCACACCAGGAATGTATGGTGGTGCTGGTGTGGCGTCTTCCCTGAGTGTGGCGGACGGTGGCAGCTTGTGTGTTTCTTTTTCTCTGGCAGCGAGCAGGACGGCCCGTCGGTCGCTGTTGTTTTAGCTGGTCCTTTGAGGAGAGCAGCCTGAACAATCTCCCTCCCGGCCTTTGATCCTCCCGCTCCACACCCAATCCCAGCTATGCGATTCCCTGCCCCCCCCATGATACCCCTGCTTCTGAGGGGCCCGGAGGGGAGGGTGGGGGGGGGGGAACCCGAGAACCCCCATAATTCTAAGCAGGCCCAGATCAAACGTAGGGATAAAAGAGTAGGGAGCCGTGTGCCTTTAGGGCTCTGGGATGGAGGGCACTCCCCCCAAAAAGTGTGTGGAGGGGGGCACCCTTGTTTGGACAGCCTGGGAAATGTTGGGATGGGGGGCGGGGGGGGAATTCGATAACCTTCAGATATCAGAAGGGGTGTCAGCGGGGTTCTTCAAAAGGCTGCATCAGCAGGCCCTCGCTTCTGTCTCTGTGTGTAGGGCACAGTCAATGACGTTTTCTAAAAATTTATAAAATTGATTGCCTCTGAGTCTAGAACTGCCTTCCAGTAAGAATGATAATAATTAATTCCGGAGCGCGTTGTGGGGGGGGGGGCAGGTTTCCGAACGAGGCATCGCGCTGAGTCAGACTGAGCCAGGACGGCGTGTTCTCTGTCGGAAGGGGGTCTCTGAGCTGACGTTACAGCGCATTATTCTGTTTCTGGCTCACAGGTGAGTGGGCACGTCATCCGTTCCCAGTTTGCCTGCACCTATGGCGAGGAGGAGCGGCCTCTCAGCCGCGTGCTGCGATTTCCCACCCGCGGGGGCCTGGAGGGCGAGGGGGCGGCGCCTTTCGCCGCAGGTACGTCCGACCTTATCGGTGCTCCGTCTGATGAGGCGGCACCTATGCTAATCTCACACCCCCACACCCTCAATTATGTAATGTTTTACTTTCTATACTCCTATGGCCCTGCCGACTGGAAATCTTACCACAAAGATCTCCCCCCAACCACCCCCCCCCCCCCCCCCCCGCCAGCCCACACCCCCTCCCCCGAGGCTTAGACGAGACCCTCCCCTTTCCTTTGACGCCACAGGCTCGGCAGGTACCCAGGCCGTGCTCCGCTTTGGGACTGATACTTAAGATCAACCTTTAAACAATTCCCCATTCTGTAAACCTTGGCTGCCCCCACCGCCGTAGTAAAAACCCAGAGATCACACGTGCTTACGCTTGCTTTCTTTCTGTGGGAACCCCGGCTCTCATCCATCAGAGTATATGACAAATGCTCTGTTTCAGATCTTTAAAATAAACAGACTGCCTGTTAAACTGAAGGAGAACGTCAGCAATTTCGTCATATTCCTTAACCCACGTTTCGTTTTTTTCTTTAATGCCTTTTTTTTAAAAGGGAAAAAAAAAAAATTTGGTTCAACTTTTTTCCTTCTCTTCTCCGCTTCTCAGCCGAGTGTGAAAAAGGCTCATCGGCAAGCAGCCTCGTCGGACAGAGGGTGCCGCTGGGGTCACGGGGGACCAACATCCGACCTGGGGCGGCCGGAGACGTTGGCGAGGCGTGCAAAAGGAGGAGGGTGGAGGAGGAAGGCGAGGTGGAGAGGCAGCCCCAGAAGAAACGTACCCTGGGTACCGGGGTCCCCAGACGCCCGGGGAAGAGCGGTGACAGAGCTGCCCCTGCCAAGCAGAAGTTGATATCTGGACAGAGCAAGCTGACCAGCTTCTTCAGGGTATAGGGTTTCCCCCGCCCCCCGCACATCCCTCCTCGCCTCCACCCGGTTCCCCACAGGCGATCGGTGACGGACCCATGCTGTCCCGCTCGATGCCGGTGACCTCAGCCCCACACAACAAGGTGGTGTGACATTGAAGCCGGATGTTGTAAAACATGTGATGCCTTTCCCTGATTGGCTTTTACCCCGAGTCACACAACGGTCTCCGAGACTGAAAGGGAGCCATTTTCTTATCCCCTCTCCAGCCTTGTTTTGCACGGACTTCTGGAAGCGCTTGAGTGGAAAACGGATATTCTGTGTGTTAGATCAGTCCTGGTTTAACTTGGATATTAGACGTGTATTTTCTTTTCGTAAAAGAAGGTACCGCATAAATTATGGTTTTAGGTTGCTGATCTGTGCTATGGTGTGCATCTGTGCCAACGTTGCTGTGGCAATGGGTGAGGTTGTGATGGCGTGTAGATTGGCGTGTAGATTGGCATGATCCCCCCGCGTCTATGTCCATGAGGCAATCTGGAAAGTGTAATTGCTTATGTGCTCGGGATCCAAGTGGATCTGTTTGATGCCACATCAGTGAAAGGGGTGGTACAGGGCAATCCAGCCCCCCCCCCGACTTTCAGATACCCATCCAAAAAAGCTGTGTCCCCCCTCCCCCAAGTCCTGTGCCAGAAAAGTTCTAGCTCTTTGTCTTTCCGTAGAGTGCGCCAACATTAAAATGGTGATTTCGGGCATTTTTTGATCTACAAAACAAGCCTTTGCCACTTTGTTTGCAGGTCTTCACGCCTTTTTAATAAACGCTTTTTATTCTTTGTTACACGTGTCTTTTAATAGCGAGAGAAAACTGGGGGGTGGAAGTCCATCCAGCGGACGGGAAGGCGTGTCAATGGAAGGGGGGGGTGTGGGGGTGTCACATTGTGTTCTTTGCCCCTTCTGGGTCACGCTTGCCAGCAGGGTCTATAGACCCGTCCCACCATGCATCTGAGCACTAGGGAGAAAAGAATGACAAGAGAAGCAATTAGCAAATTACTGGATGGAAAATGAAATTTGTTAGAATTGATATCAAGGTCAAGAAACCCTCATATTTTCCTTCCTTTTTAGAGGCAAAGGCGTGGGTTGTTTATTGGTATGGAATTCATCGTATTTTTCCAATTCTGCACATTTTATTATCCTAGTAACACAACATCCTGACTGTGTGGGGTTTGTTTCACGGACCTTAATTGACCTTAATTCAGTCTCAATGCTTTTAATGGAAAGTTTTTGGCACCTATTGCCAGAGCAGCATATATTTGTTGCTAGCCCCCCCCCCCCTCCATCCTACCATCAAAGTCTCCTCCACCGACCGAGAGGACCTCGCCAGTGTCTCTCCGCTCTTTATCCCTCGCTTGTTCGGGCTCGCCATTGTCTGCCTCCTGGAACTTGCTGGAAGTAAACAGTCTGGGTCGGCTTGTTCTTAGGGACGCGTCCCGAGGGTCGCCTTGGCGACCGAGGTCCTGTGGGATAGAAAATGGCATTGCTCATCCATGCGTCGCATTCACTGCGATGCGAGTCATGCCTGCAAGGCCCAGATCCCAGTCGCATCTAAAAATGGCCTCCTGGTTGTTCAAACTGGGAGACGTCAGTGGTTATGCTCAAGCCCATGAGTCCACTAGCTGTCTTTTCATTCTTATAGACCTGGTAAGACGGCAGCGAACACAGCTAGATTTCATCTACTGCCTTCAAGTTGTGGATACAGTCAGCTGGAAATTGCTGGTTGAGTCATCAGTGATATCCTAGTAGCCGCTAGGTTAAGGGACGAGGAAGGAGAGCACCAGATTGAGGCAGTTTGCTGTTCAAATCCTGGCTTTAATGAGGAGTCCCACTCTTGCATTAAAAGCCTAACTAGCTGTGGGTCATGTGACTGGAACAAATCGCAGTTGCCATGTCTGAACCTCTGGTGTCCGTTCTAATGAAAGGCCGCATGGAAGAAATTTGTCTAACAGCAACGGAGTTTTCCATAACGCCTGCCACTTTTTATGAGGTCCCAAAAGCGACCGTGCGCCTCACCCTCCCGTTCTGCGATGCCTCCCTTCACTTGCTGTCGAGCCGTTTTGATTATTTGCACTGACAGCTGTAGCCTTGTGATAAGCTTCTGGGTCATAAGGTAGGAGCTGCGATCAAAAACTGAGCTGTTTTTAGCGTATTTTTTTATAGAATAGTCTATTATATGCTAAATAATTAAGCCAAAATCTGTTCAGTCATCTTATCCAGCCGCTGAGAATAAAAATTACATAAAAACCCCATTTGTCTTGTAGGAAGTCAATTACGTAAGTGTTGAAAAAAGTATCTCGATTTATCAATCCAATCCAAAAATAAATGCATTTGTGAACGTTCTTGGTCAGTTTGATCTTATTTTGGTTTGTTGACAGTATTTAGACAAATTTGCCCTTTGGAAACAAAAACTAGCTGAACTGATGGATGACATTGCAGTTAGTGTTCAGGACCAGGTGCTTCAGTCTGCTCTGCCTGTATTACGTCATCATCAAAATAATGCAGCTGGGGATTCTAAATCTAGTCCTGAACAGCTGAAATCCAGGTGGTTTTAGGTGCTACTCAGAACAATTGCTAAGTAAGCCAATCACTCCTCGTTTAGGATTAAGATGACACAGTTGAATGTAATTAACTTGATTTAGCTACTATAATGTTCCATCCATCAATCCATCCGTCTTCTGACCTTTTCTTCCTGGGGGGCCTGGAGCCTATCCCAGGTAGCCTATCACAGGGGAAAAAGTTGGACAGGATGACAGTCTATCATTTACTCAGGAATTATCATCCTACTTTATGCCAAGGGGTATGGACAGTATCTACATATCCCGAGTGATATTGTGCACATACCATGTGTGTTTAGGGAGGGTGATTTCTTGCTTAGCCCAATAAGTTGTTGGATTTAAAGTAGTCCAGGCTAAATGTACAGTAATTGAACGAAGATTAAATCCATTTAAACTGAAGCACCTTAAATCTAACAATTAAGCAACAAATCTCCCTTCATGATACAGTCAATTGGTCCCTAAGAATGTTGGAACCAAACCATTGTCCTTGCTTTATGCTCGATACCTATCTTTATATCTATCCTGACTAAGAAATAATAGATTTTAGCACAGAACACTCACATAGTTAAAGTTCCCCAGAAAAACAGTTGCAGACACCTGAAGAGGGAATACTTACTGTGAAGATAAGCCCCTCTGTGTTCCCTTCGTCCCATAAGCTGCTCGCTGGGATAGACCACTGATCTGTGGAAATGCCATCAAGGACATTATCCATCACAGTCTTGGCAGTCTGCATGGAGCCAGCAGTCTCGTCCGCCTCTGTCCAGGACACAGAATGTGTGTAGCACATGGAGAACAGAGCCACCATTAAAAAAAGGCAAAAAGAACAAACTGTCATTTTTGCCACGCACGGGTGATGACTTTGAAACATACAGACGATGCCAAGGAAGTTGTGCCTGGATATTTATTGTCATGGGTTGGGTCAGACTTTATATACGGTTGGCTGTGGAGGAAGGGAAGGAGCAGAGAAGAGCATATTGTAAGTGTTTGTGCTTTTGTGAAATGGGGCAGGTTGAATGGGAACGGAGATAGTCAAATGGATTTAGGAGGGTTGGCTCTACAGGGGCCTATTGAGGACGACAATGAAGGAACAGATCTCATCTAGATTATGCGTGCAGTAGGTCTCGTACTTGAGGTGTAACTTTGTGATAAAGAGGCATGCTGGCGTGTTTGGCTCACCCCCTGGTGAGTGATGACGTGGTATATCTGCAAGGTGTTTCCACAGTGCTATTCTAAGATGGGCTCATCACAAACCATACCTATTTCAGGTTCTGTTGGTGGGAGGTGGGGGGGGGGGGGGGTTACGTGGCCAGGCAGTTTTTATGTCCTAGGTATGAAAAGAACATAAACAGCTTAGGGGTTTATATAAAACGTACATTGTTTGAAGAGGATATCTTCACCTTTACAAGATGAAGGACTCGTGCTGTGAAGATGAATGACCTACGTTGTAGAAGAAGGAGCTCCTACAAGTAATCCTGGGCTAGCTTCAGAACCTGAGGCATGATGGGACTAGCAGCAAGAACAAAGGCTTGACCTATGACCCTTCAAGCCAAAAGCTCTTTGGGTTTTTGGAACGAAAGCCAGAAATCTGCTCGTTTCACATATATCATCTCTGTGATCTGTAGGAAATACACCGTCCTGCGAGTCTAAAGCCAGTTCTCCAGCTGTGTACTGGGCCTTTTGTGTAGTTTAAGGTGTGAATTCAGAAGAAGTATTTCCCATTCTCATGTCTCTTTGCTCTGGTCTGGTGCAATAGAAACCCCAGTTCCTACTCTGATAATGCCCTGATAATGATCCTTGCCAGTTGTCACCCCCTGTTGCTGCCTTACTCATAGTCTTCTTCATGGTCTGTTTTGGTGTTGTCTGCCAACACCGGATACAACCTACCATCATGCTTTCATTCCAGTCTGAGAAGCTTTATTCTTCCTGGCAATTATAGCAAACCGGACAGACTTCTAAAGATGTCCTGCCTATCTTTCACGTGATAGCTGGCACTTTTCACCTTATCCCAAATCCCGCTTGATTCCTACAGTCAGAGGCACGATGGCCATCAGTTAGTAGAACGACCTGCCAGGCATCATTATTCAGGAGACGATGGCCCTTTATCACCATGACTTACCTGCAGCTGCTCACGGGGGAACGTGAAACGAGACCCAGCCGTATTAACACCACAGAAGCTGCAGTGGCAGCAAAGAAAGGTGAGATGTGAATAATTGCCATCAAACCAGACCGAAGTGATTTTCCTTGGACTGCTCTGCTTTTATTCTCTGAGTGTTTGTGTTGGAGAGAGAGGGGCTCTGCTGAAGGGCTGGACCAGTCACCTGGGAGACTTCTGTGCCAGCAACTGAGCGGTGCAACCTCTGGGCCCTACCACTGTTGTTCTAACCTCTCTCTCTCTCTCTCTCTCTCTCTCTCCATTCTTGTTCTCTCCATCCATCTTACCAACATTCTCTCTCTTCTTTCAACTCCAAATCTGCACTACAAGTAACATCTTGTTTGCTGTAACATCTTCATTATTTGTTTTTTTTCCTGTATTCCATATTCACCCGCCATCTTTCCAATCCGTCGCCCCAGCAAACGCTGTCATTCTGACCCTGTTATTTTCGTATCACTGGCTTCTTGTATTCTGGGTCTGTCGTGTCTTTCCCACTCCGTCGCCAAAAAGCTTGGCTTCAATGATCCGGTTGATTTTCACTCATGTTACTGGTCCATTCCTGACATCCATCCATCCTTTCATTTTTCTCTCAGCTGAGTGTCCAGCTTTTGAAGGCTTTTATTCTAACTTCTCCATTATGGCTTTTTATTCTCTTTAACTTCCCCATTTTGTTCCATCCATATGCACTCGATCTCCAACCTTCTCCAAAAATGGATGTTTGTTTGGTGGGTTCCCTCTCCAACTTTCACAACAGATATTTAAGTCTTAGTTGATATTATATTTTTCCTTCTAATCACCTGCAAACTGTGAGGTTTTGTGTCAGAGGCCCAGGAAATCATGGCTCCTGTGTGGTGTCACTGGTTCAAATCTCAGCGTTGGCTGAGTGATGTCACCTTTGGGCCTCTGAACAAGGCTTCTGACTTCAATTGCTCAAGGGACTGTCTGACCTTGTTTTCTCAACTGTACATCACTTTGGACAAAAGCATCTGTTACATAAATGGAATTTCTCTGCTGACGCCACCTTTCTAATGCAACTTAGTTGGGTGACAGTTGTGGAGGCCGGTGTAGACTAGGGGTGGGCAATCTTATCCTGAAAGAGCAAGTGTGTATGCAGGTTTCTGGGATAACCTCTAGGTCAGCTGTTAAAATCCAGGTGTGAGGACTCTTCAGCCAATCAGTCCTCTAATTAGTAATCTAATAAGGGAGCTGCAGCAAAAACCTGCACACACAACAGCCCTTTCTGGATAAGATTGCTCACCCATGGACTACATGAATGCAGGGTGGTAGATCTAGCTGTGCACCAAGTGGCAAACAAGCCACCACAGCCCTGTTCACTTGGGGGGAGGGGACGACGACATGTTTTTATTAAAAATCCCCCACTTGCGTGTTCGGTGTCTTTTGTTTGCTGAGCTGTGTCCCCACTCCCACTGGCCCCAATAAAATGACATTTGATATAACCTGCAGAAAATTATGTTTCCATGCCCCACCCAAACTGTGGCGGCTTGTAATTTTTATTTTTTTGTGAACCTACATCATCAAGTGCAACTAGATCCCATCTCATTTTACCCATTTACCCAATGTATTGTACAATGGGGAAGCAGGGTCAGCCGGTTCATTAAACAAGTGGGGATTTTGAACCTTGCTCAAGGGCCTAATCGTTCTGCTGACCTTGGGATTTAAACCCACAACATTCTGGTCACAGGCACAAGATCCCAACTCACTGAGCCACCCCACATACCACGCCTTTTGCACCACAGTCTTCCCACTCATTTGCAAGCCTCACACCAAGCCAAGCCTTCAGAATTCACTCATTGTTTTCTCCTCCACAGCTACGTCTGTGCCTCGATTGCAGATGAAATTTGGACAGGGTCCTTCTCCCGCTCTGAACCCTCAAGAAAGACGAAGCTCTTATCTTGTGGTTTCCATTTTTCCCTGAGATAAATTTCTAGGAAAAACATTACCATAATTCCCAAACAAAGAACATTAGCGCAGAGAAGAAATGTGTAAAATAATCTTAAAAGAGCCAGATGTGATTTCATCATGCCTGCAGATCATATTTGCTGGATCCTCTTTGAAGTGAGGAGGAGATTCGAAAGTTAGCGTGTTAGCAAGTTCTCAGAGTGTGTTTCTCTTGGCTGCCAGCCGGCCGACTGTGAGAATCTCCATCCCGCCAAATGAAAACTTCAGCAGAACCATTCCCCTGACCTGGACTGACCATCAAATTATTATCACCATCTGTGTTGTTTTGTCTGGTCCTGCCTGAGTCATGTGATGTTCCAGCCCATATTAAGGAGGGGCTGCTTTTACCATTCCCAGTGCCCTCCAACCTATACCACCCAAAACGTAGACATCCAGACTGAGCTGTTTCATGCCACTAACCCTGGACAAGCTCTACTCACAGGATGACATTGACTCTGAAATGTTCTCTTTCTCCATGTTCTCTTTCATTACTTTGCAGTGACCGTGATTGACTGCGATATTGACTCCCGTCTTTCTTCAGAAATGGTGCTTCTCTTTGCAATGACTGAAATTGATGCTTCTTTGTCACCTCTTAAGAGTCTACTGCTGTCTAAAAGTTAAAAAAGAAGTAAAACCTCTAGCAGGGTACAAATAAATTGTGCAAAAAAGTATACTGGTCCCAAATTACTCACAGCAGAAGGTGTCTCCTTCTAATTGAGGATTGCAAGGTCTTCTCACCTTGCAATACAGAATCGCCGTGGCTGAGCAAGGCTTGGCATCCAGCCCGGAGGTGAACGTGAACCAAGACGCCCCAGAATTCTGGATCGGTAACAGCCCATCATCTGTCGTCGTGGCATGAGCAGCTCCCTGATGTTTTTTCAGAACTTCCTGACTCTCACTGGGTCCCTTAGGGTTGCTGGGTGTTGTTGGATTGTTGCTGAGTCTATAGGGCTGCTTGCTTCTTTTGAGTAAGATGCTGCTTCTGCTGTAATCATTGACTTCCGTCTTGGTTATGAGAAGGTGTAGCTGAAAGTAGAGATCCGCTGTCGCGCCGGGTTTCTGGGCACTGATGGGAAAGCACCTATCTTCTGTGGATGGGAGCCTTGGAGCCGGAACAGTCCAAGGACCACCCTTCTGACAAGGACACTGTCCTCCCATTGGTGAGAGACAGACAAGTATGATTGAGCGTACTGAATCAGCTTAAGTGACATCCGGCCAATGGGATGCCTTAAAATCTCAACAGCATTTACTGCACCAACCAAACCCTTGACCTTTGAGGACAGAAGATAGTCCCCATTAGAAGCAACTCAAGTGGTATGACACTGGTGATAACTGCATGTGATGGGAGTGTGGGGTTTGCCAGTGCCCCCATTTAATAATGGGGTGGTAGCAAGGGGCACGGAGTGGGGGCAGCCGCTCGAGTTTGGGGCCCGGCTCTATTTGTTGCCCAGAGAACAGACCACGGTTTCCAGGAACAATGCCGCCGATGAGAGACTCTCCAAGGAAAACACGACTCTGACATCATGGGTTCGTAAAGCTCGCAGCTGCGCCAACAGCCTCCTGCCACAATCAGCTTTCAGTGAATTTCCACTGCAGAGTGAGCGGCGTGTAGAGAAAAGGGTCGGGGAGGGGGAGGCGGGGGAGGGGGGGGGCTCCGCGTAAAAAATGGTGAGTGAGAAGAGAGAGGTGCTACTGCTTCTGCTGGTGCTGACCCCAAATGACTCTGAGGTCAGAGCCCTCCAAAGGCTGTCCAGAACCACTCTATCCCTCATGTCAATCAGCTAAGCCAATGATGCTGAAGGGCGCATAACTGAGAGCACTGTGCAGCGGGGTTTGCTCAAGATCCATACAACATTGATGATGTTCCAGCTCTTTGCAGTGCAGTTTTAACTAATGGGAATGTTTGACATACAAAAAGTGTTTACTTTTGTAAGTTCTGGTCTATGGAGGAACATCTGGCACAGACCAACTGGTTAAAGACACAAAACTCCCTTTCGAATCTGGCTGTAAGTCAATTTTTATGTGAAATGTTAGGTACTGTATAGTATTATTTATTAACAGTAGGGTCATAAATGGGTCAGATAACAGAGACTGACACCACATGCTTTGAAAGAGCTGATCATCAGCTTGTATCTGTCTAGAGGTAATTGTGTGTTCTGAGCTGCAAGCTTCACGTCTGTCAACAGGCACTCGTGGGGTGACCACGCCCACGTCCCAGTCGAAATGCCACCTGATTTGCTCCGAGTCTCTCTGGCAGAAAGGAGTCATCTGAACCACATTCCATGAACTGTGTTCTGACCATACAGCAAACTGAGACACTTCGAGAAGTTATCGCAAGAAAAAAAAAAAAAGACACAAAATTGGCAGAACTGTTGACGGAAAGGATGTTGACATGGAGAGTACTTTGACACTTCAAAAAGTACACTTTCTCTCAAAGCACACTTAAAAATATATATGCACATTTACCAGAAAATGTTCTGCTCATCAAAAATGTACAAACCCACACTCAGAACGTTAGATGGCCATTCCAATGCCAAAACCTGTTTATTCTGAACAGCAGACATGAAGGAGATGTTTCTAGAATGTTCTTAAAATATTATGTATACCAACAAATACAGTTTATATGTCCAGTGCACACTCTAAGCATCAGTGAGGTATCCACCCGTATCTATATAGCTCATAAATCTGATCTGGGACCAGCAGGGCACTTACAAGTTGGCATTGCCTTAGAGTGCTGTGCCAGTCTCTTAGGTGGCAACCTGAGGGCCCATCAGTCACAAGAATATGATCCCCTGTTCACAACACGGAGTGAGCCAGCCTGGCGGCTGATTCCCATTTCCCCTCAAACCGCCCAGGTGAAGAGGATGCCGTGATCGCGAGTGTCGGGTCGACCTCAAGGTTGTTTAAAAGACGATAGCAAACGTAAGTAGCAAGGCCCAGAGCTTTTATTACAGAGCCAGGTCCAGAAGCAGTGTCCTCATGTGCACTCAACCCAGAGTACAAATGAACACACCAACTTGCCCTACTCGCTTCCCACCAGAGGGGGCGCTGGAACCTGCCACCTACCAGAACCTCCAGGAGAGCAAATGAGGATGCTAAAGTCAGGCTGACCTTGGATGCTCCCCGAACCGCCGTAACTTACTTATGAAATGTACAGTGTTTTGATGGTTGCCCCGGTTTTGCACATTATATTGCCATGATATATACGTTTTTTTGAATGAATTAGCAGTATTTCTAGAAGCGTTCCATTTTTTTCCCTCAAGTAATCATGTAATCTTTTATTTTTTGCATTTTGCGGTTTCCTGCAAGTAATTATTTTTTTGGGCTTCGATATAAAACCATAGTACTCTCTAGCAAAATAATGCTTATGTAATTCCCGTAACCAGTGTGTATTATTTGGCAAGTAACAAAAAAACTACTGTATCGGGTGAAAAATGATTGTTTTTTGTTTTAATGGTGTGCTTCACATCTGTGGTCGTTGTGGTTCACGGCGGCGTTTGTGCGTGCGATGTGTCGGGGCAGTCAGTGGTCCTGGAGCAGGGTCACTGCCGGGTTGACGCAGTTCGAGTTCAGCTGCGGTGACCACCACCCTCTGAACTCCGCGTGTGGACACGACTCGCTCAGGGGATGTCCTCAACCCTCATCCGAACCCGATCTCCAGGTAGAGAAACCCATGGTAAATTATGGTTGGCCAACTTCTTTGCAGGTCCCCCTAAACACTTGATGGCTGAATATTTTTTACATAGTAATTTGGACTAATTGAGCCTAATAATTGGTCCTATAATAAGTCTTAGCGGCAGCTGAATGGAATGAGCATCGAGAGAGCTGGAGCGGGAGACTGCCAAATCCCTACTCTACGCTCATAGCGGTAATCTCCACTGACGCTGGGCCAGGTGGCCAATCCGTCTTTTAAAAGGGCTTGATTGTTCCGCTATATATTCATTAAAATGTGCTGACGGTGGGTGAAAGGCCCCGTCCTGTCACTGCGGCGATCCCACTGAAAGCTGAACACGCAACTCTCCCCTCGGTGAACCCGCACGGCGCCCTATTTGCCTTGGCGGCACACGCCATTGTTCAGGAAGTATCACTTTATCATGCAGCTCCGGCCCGCTTGCTGCCTGGGGAACAGAACCCAGGCCTCGATTTACGGGGCCCCTGCGGGTCATAGACCAGTCCAGTGACCACGCAGTCACACGTGTGTGCAGACACGCCACATAAATAAATGCAAATGTAGATGCAGACTCGGTCGTTTGCCACCCTGCACCTTAACAGTTATTTAAATATGCTATGGATGGATGGATGGACAGATGGGGGGACAGATAGATAGATAGATAGATAGATAGATAGACTGTACAGAACTCTCATTCTTATCCTCACAGATGCTGTATATGCTCATTATTTGTAATACACCATATATACTGTACCACTGTATAGACATACATTTTTCTATTTATTTATCATACATATATATATATTTTACAGCTGTTTCTAGCACTTCTGCACTATCTTGCACAGCTGGATTCATTGCCTAATTGCATTTCATTGTTGTGATTACTTCTGTTTTGTGCAATGAAACTGAACCTAAATTTAGATGCACATTATCCTCACAGTTACCTAGTTGTGGTATTGCAAACACTTGAGTCTGTCCTAGTCTGTCAGTACCATTTTTATCCACATCTTAATCGGTCGCAGTGCTGTCTTAATTGGTCACTACTATTTATAATCATCTAGTATTATTATTATTATTATAATAGATTTGGTGTTTGAAACAAAATTACGGAGGCAGAATGAGGTTCTCTGAGATGCAAATCTATGCAAACACATTTCAGCGACACATTAATCCCGCTGCCTTGGCCGACACCTGAGGTGACAGTCGCTGCGCTCTCGCGTCGGGCCGGAAGGTCCGTGCGCTCTCGCGTCGGGCCGGAAGGTCCGTGCGCTCTCGCGTCGGGCCGGAAGGTCTGAACCATCACAGGTTCTCACAGTCTGGCGGCAGCTCTGCGGACTTCAGAGAGGCAGGAAGGGAGAGGACGGAGGTTGGAGGTGGGGGCAGAGGGGTCTGTTACTCTCCTTTTGGGGCTGAGGGGGCCGGAGGGGGGGGTGGGGGGGGGGATAAAAAGCTGAGATAAGGCCGCCCATGCCTTCTATTTTTTTCCGGCTCTCTTAGGTTTTTTGTTGCAACGGCATCGATTTATTAATGACCATCCACGGTGCACTTACTGCTGGCTTCCTGTCTGCCATTTCCCCTCCTGGCCTCCTTCCTGTGATCTCTCTCTCCCTCTCTCTCCCTCCCTCTCTCCCCCACCCCTCCCCCCCTCCCTTACCCCTAGCTTGGGGGCACGCTTGGTCCATCCGAGTTCATCGCTCAGAGCTTCCGCGGTCCTCCCCTCCAGAGAAACTGGAGACGCTCGCCAGGATGAAAAAAAAATGACCCAGTGTGCATTTCAGCTCTGGAGTATGAGGTCGACGGCAGTCCTGCTTACAGGAATTCAGGCTCCATGATCAATGTGCTACAATGGATATAAATAGATAATAAAGAATGACATCAATATCAAATTTGTTTAAGTTGTTCCTGTGTAATACACACACACACACACACACACATATATACATGAAAATGCCACATTCTTTATATATAAAATCTGGCACTGGTTCAGTTCTAAGTGGAGTTCTGATGGACTCCCTACAATCGCTCTGGGGTCTGACATTCATTCACTCCCATCTCTCACGGCTATCTGCAGAGAGGTGGTACCCACAAGTTTTGTGCCACCGTCGTCCCTGCTGCTGTTGAAGAGAACGAGAAACGGCAAGGAGGCAAATATGTTTCTGAATGTGGGGCTCAGATTATCGTCTCGTCTATCATCTTACGTCTCTCTGCATCAATCATCGACCCCCACCCCCCGGAAGCCATTTGTTTTCGTTCAATTTCGTGGGCCGTCATTCCCGCTCCCTGCTGTGGCTGACTGCAGAGCCTGTTGCCCGATCTCTGTTTGCTTTCGCTGGGATGGTTTGCGTCGTTGCCCCTTGTCCAGGGCCTGTTTCACAAAGCAGGATTTCTTGCTTAGCTGGATATCTTGTCGGATTTAAGGTAGTCTGGGCTAGATGTAAGTAAACTACAATAAAGTCTGTTTATACCAGGATACCTTAAATCTGACAAGTTGTCCAGCTAAGCAAGAAATCTGGCTTCATGCTACAGGCCCCACGTCTGGGGTGACTTGGACTTGGTTCTGGGAGGATGCAGGCCCCCCCCCCTGAAATTAGTGGGGAGAATCGCAGGCCTGTACCACAATAGGTTTCCGAGCGTATAGAGAATGTGAGAGTCATTCTCCAAATTTAACAAATTAATTATTGTTTATTTCTTCTTGTTGTTATAACAACAGAATTGTGGCAAGAAATTATGGCGCATAATGTTTTCCTGCTTCCTTGAACGCCTCCCCCTGCCCCCCCCCACCAGCCCCCCCTCCCACCCTAAAGACGCCAGTGGGTTTAATTCATATGTATTTCTGTAGGGGGCCTGTAGAGGGGAGTCATGACTAATTGGGAAAATGTTATTCCGCGTAAAAAGTCCGTATTATTAGCTGAAAGGTCATCCAGGTTTCGTGTGGTCTTGGAGACGCGTTTCTACATTCCTGTAACTGGATCACAGATCTGCGCCGTGAACAGGAGATCTAAACACCTAAGTGCTCCTAAGTCAGAGAGGACCCGCTGTAGTAGCCGCTGAGGGTTACGCTCAGCTATATGCGGGGGGGCGGGGGGACCTTGCTTGAACGGATGCTTTTGGGAAAAGGATCTCAAGGCAGGAGGCAATAGAAGATGTGCAGAACCTAAGCTGATGCAGAACATTCTCCCACCTCGGAGAACAAAGAAAATCATCCTCTAACCAAATCGGTTTCCAATCAATATGACTTTTGAGCATATATGGGGCTAAAAATTAATTCAGCAGATGATATTAGGTGCTATACTACTGGGTGAACCAAGGCTTTTAGCCTGCAACACATGTGATCTCCACCTAGTTTCCCAGTGTGTTTCGTCCTTCCACTTTGCTAATTGTGCCTCCAGACCATGTGTATCACCGCAGAGACCATCTGAGTCTCAAGGTTGTGCTATGTGGCAGTTTCAATGGCAGTTTGGGCCCTGTAATGCCATGAAACTTCGTTTATTAAGTTTTAATGACGGACGACAACATCTTGAACCCCAACCTGAAAGTGTGTTAATTTCCACAGTGATTAACTGCTCTTGTACTTGTTTAGATACTTCTTTAGTCTTCAGTATCTCCACTGAAGTATCAACAACTGGGTAAAACCCTAAATCATATAATAATCAGCTAAATAAAATGACATGGTAATCTGTCTGCAGGATTTCTTACCTCCCATAATGCTCAGTCATCCGGCACGAGTGGTCAACAAGTCATTAGGGATTCCTGAGAAGGGCTGACAAATCCACTCACCCCGACAGGCGTGTGATATCAACAAGTGTTTTATTCAGCAGGAATTGTGAACAATCTGTCAGCAATCCAACATTCTCCACAGAGGGCAAGAGGCCACCGGTGGTGACGGTGCTTCCGCCCAAGCTAATGAGCTTAGCCAGCGCTCGCCGACTCTCTGCCAGTTGTCAGACTCTTCTTACATTGTCTCATTAACACTGGTCTTCATGCAGCCAGACATCTCACATTTACACGTGTTAAAAAAGCAGTGACACGGCTGACCCTCGCGCCTCTTTGGCGATCTTTTGTCGATTGATTTTTGATGAGGTAACTGAAATTCCACGAATGCCGTAGTGGAGCAAATCCTGAAATTGCATGATAAATCCTGCAATAACGTCCATTGATTGAAACCCCTAGTTAAACTTATGGTATATTTTTGAAAACTAAATTCTCATGTTTTTTCCCCCTTGTCTTTATGAGGATAACTAACCAGATAGTGAATCTGCTTATTATGTCCTAAACGCATTTAGATAACCATTCCAAGTCTTGCTGTTTTTTTTTTCCTTCATGAAGACCTTTTTTAAAACACATTAACGCTGCTATACAATTGTGCAATATTTTGGGTGTAGGTTAAGTGACTTTGGAACGTGTTAAAGTTCACTTCCTGTCAGTTCCTGCAACTGTGTGATATATTCAGTCATTGTCTCGTGGGTCAGCCTATCAGAGGAGGCGAAGTGGAAGATACCAAGATGCTCTGCGTACAGGGATCATGCTGCTCTTTGTCATTCCACTGGTTTATGTGTGTCGTTGCACAATTCATTATGCAGTAACAACTGACAAACCTGCATATACTACAGAGTTTCTAGATGCTACAGTATGAGATGATTGTGTGGTGTAAGAGCAAGATATTGTGTTCAGTGGGATGGATGTAGAATTTTTAGCTAAGTGAACTTTTCCAAACACACGGAGTAAAGTTGTATGTGACCCTACTATTGGCATCTAAAACACTTAAAATTTAAAATTGGTTGTTCTGTAGTGTTTTCTGTTACTCTATCCGCCTGTCAGATCACAGCAAAGCCTGCAGTGGTTGTTAGCTGTCACCAGTCCATCCTATTTGTCTTCGTCTGACTATCCCTGCACATCGCATTGTTATACGAGTGTTACTGCTGTGATTCGGGGGTCATGCGTGTGTGTGTGTGTGTGTGTGTGTGTGTCCCCGCTGGAGTGAAAACTCAGGCTCTGTTCCATTAATACATTACATATATTTTAGGACAGACAAAAGTACACTATGACTTTAAACACCTTGATAATAATGGAAGATAATAGTTCACAGTACTCTTTGTCAAGTCATTTGGCATAGGGATCAATATTGAATAATAATAATAATTTAAAAACAGTAGAAAAAATAGCAATTAGCCTTTTGGGATCACATCAAGATGTTTTTTTTATGCATTCACAGGCTTTCCACAAATACGTTTGCTCGCTTACACCACTAACTGATTGAAATAGCTTACAAATAAAAAATATATCATATAAAACGATGGCCACAAGGCTGTGCAAAAGGGAAGACGTCCAACCAATCAGCTTCGCTCTCAGTTTCTCTTCCTGTTTCCAGCCAACCCTTGCAAGTAACAAACTACAAAATAGCACCATTATACAGTGGATAAGATTCCTTAATACGGTTTTGCTATATGATACCATTATGTACAATGATAGTAGGACGATGCATAAACTAAAATAAATGGGAATACTGTTTGATTATACGCAGGTACAGAAGAAGACAGTGTGTTTGTGATGTTCCGTGTCATCGGGTCACCACTATGGTGCGTATATCTCAGAGGGACTGGCTTGTCTCAGTCTGGAAGCCACAACATTCGGAGATCACGGACTGAGGAGATGGTGGTAATTCTTATGAACAGGGAGCCAGTTTGTGTGCGTGTGTGTGTGTGTGCAGGTGTGTGTGTGTGCAGGTGTGTGTGTGCGTGTGTGTGTGTGTGCAGGTGTGTGTGTGCGTGTGTGTGTGTGTGCAGGTGTGTGTGTGCGTGTGTGTGTGTGTGCAGGTGTGTGTGTGTGCAGGTGTGTGTGTGTGTGCAGGTGTGTGTGTGCGCAGGTGTGTGTGTGCGTGTGTGTGTGTGTGCAGGTGTGTGTGTGTGTGCAGGTGTGTGTGTGTGCGTGTGTGTGTTTGTGCGTGTGTGTGTGTGTGCAGGTGTGTGTGTGTGTGCAGGTGTGTGTGTGTGCAGGTGTGTGTGTGCGCAGGTGTGTGTGTGCGTGTGTGTGTGTGTGCAGGTGTGTGTGTGTGCGTGTGTGTGCAGGTGTGTGTGTGTGTGCAGGTGTGTGTGTGTGCGTGTGTGTGTGTGTGCGTGTGTGTGCAGGTGTGTGTGTGTGCAGGTGTGTGTGTGCGTGTGTGTGTGTGTGCAGGTGTGTGTGTGTGCAGGTGTGTGTGTGTGCAGGTGTGTGTGTGTGTGCAGGTGTGTGTGTGTGTGCAGGTGTGTGTGTGCGTGTGTGTGTGTGTGCAGGTGTGTGTGTGCGTGTGTGTGTGTGTGCAGGTGTGTGTGTGTGCAGGTGTGTGTGTGTGCAGGTGTGTGTGTGTGTGCAGGTGTGTGTGTGTGTGTGTGCGTGAGCATTCTGGGTAGCAGTATCGTGTGTCTGAGTAATTCGGTTTGGTTGCCGGTGCATATTAGTTGTCTTTTTTCTCTCGTTTTTTTTTGTTTTTCCCAAATGAAAAAGCATGCGGTCCAAGGTATTACAAAAGCAAAGGATCCTTCGCTAATCTACCAAAGGAGAAAAACACAGGACAAGTGGAATCAATCGTTAATCTCCTGTCTCTGCATGGCAACACTAATACGCTAATGCCCCCCCTCCCCCACCAAACAGGCTCGCAGTTAAGAACATATCTGGCTCCAGGACACACAAAATCACCCTTCCAAAAAAACGTCACGGGCTGAACATCCCGTTCCAGCGAACGCAAACCACGGTGACATCTTTTTCCACACGTTCACAGATGTTCTTAGAAAGCCCCAATGACAATGGGAGACTGTTGGTTTCAGTTGGTAAAACTCTTTTAATCTGTTTTTTTCGTCTTTCCCAGAATGCATTCCAGTGGCATGCATGGTTGTGTCATTTTGACCTAGGGAAAGAGGGATTTTTTGCTTTTTTTTTTTGCACAGTCAGTGCAGACAGAAGAATGGTTAATACACTGGATAAAATCACGTGAGACAACCATGATGTCTGCAGGCCGAAGGCAACGTGATAAAATTCGACCCAAGATTAAAAATCACACTCTCTTTTTCTAGCAAAGCACCCAGCTTGTGTATGGATTAAAACATTGGTCCTCTCTTACTGTGAAGTGGACACCCCCCCCCCTCCCATTTTTGGGCTGCTCCATCTGATGACCTCAAGCCTGTTTTTAACCCTCTCTACTGCAGTTCAGTGGCAGGAGGCAGACCGGGGGTGGGGGTGGGGTTTCATTCCCAGGCAGGATGGGTCTTCAGAGAGGACGGATGCTCAGATGATGCGCATGACCTGGGTGTGCAGGAAGGTCCTCCCACAGCCAGGAGGTGCTACAGCTCTCGCAATGGAGTCAAGCAGCAAATTTCTCCTTTCAGTTTAACATATATCTTTTAGGTGGATAGTGATCTCCCCCCCCCCCACACACACACACATTACTTTCTTACAAATAACAGTGTACATTATGGACAGAACTCTCTCCCTTCTTGCTATTTGGTACTTATTGAGCATATTTAATCAATATCCTGTTTTGTTTTGCTTATTTGTTTTGTATTATCTTCGTTGTTTCTACAGTGAACCATTACATGTTGGGACAAGGTTGGGGGCCCACACCCTTCTCCATCCTTCCGTCAGTCGATACGTCCCTCTATCACCCCTGCGGGTCCCTCTGGCTGCCCTCCTGGGCCTCCTCCTCTACATCCGGTAATTCCTGCCACCTGTATTTCCTCGGCTGGAATTCTTGTGATGCACCTCCTGCAGGGGACAAGGAGATGCGGGGCAGGAATTGTGGTTAAGGTACGGCTCGAATGCGGAGGCGATACCAAAAAGCATTAGAACATAAGAACATAAGAAATTTACAAACGAGAGGAGGCCATTCGGCCCATCAAGCTCGTTTGGGGAGAACTTAACTAATAGCTCAGAGTTGGAAAACATTGGAAACACGACGCCCAGTCCTCAGTAAATATGAACACAGCCCTCGTCGCTGGAAGACCTCATGTTTAAAAGAGAGGCTGTCGTTCAGACTGTTGTCTCTAAAACACCAAGTGTGCGCTGCTCTTTGACAGGCAGGAAATTTCATGGGGGGGGCACAGACGGGACTAGGAGCTCTGCCACTCACATTCTATAGACTCCCAGGCTTCTACTTTACCGCACCCCCCCAGCCTGGTCTGCATACTCAGGCACCTCAGGCTAAGCTGCATCTCTGCCAGACTCCATGCAAAGCTGAGACACAACAAAGCCGGGGGTCCCAGCCGTCGTGGGGACTAGGCCATGCTGCAGAGAACGGCCATGCACAGCCCAGCGTCCCACGGGCCCGACATACCTTACAAGATGGGTGACTATTACCAGATAAGTGTTTCTGTGAAAAAGATTCAAAAGAGAAAGACTGGCAACCATGTTTCGACTACCAGAATCATAGGCAGTCAAGATGAACCAGCTCACTCAGTCAATGGCAGTAAGTCCTGCAGCGTTAGCAGGTGAACGTAGCATGTAGCATGTGGTTTTATGATGTTTATGTAGCTTGTAGCATAAGATGCAAGTCTAGCTACACTGTATGTGTGATATGATTCCTGTGTAGCATGTAGAGTCTGGCATACATTTGGCATTTTTTTTGGGGTAGTTCCCTATAATGTGCAGTTGTGTGGCGTGTAGTATTTAGCGCGTAGCGTTCGGCATACCTTCTGTGCTTTCGGCGTGTCCGTGTGGCGCTGCGCTCGCACAGAGCGCGCCGCCTTCCCGGACTTGACCGGCGCACAGTACATCTCCAGCCGGCGGAGCTCACAGCTCTGGAAGCAGCATTCGTCCACGATGCCTCGGTTCTGCGATCGCCGCGAGCTCGGCCCGTAGCCCCCGGGTTTACCTGAGGAGATACGACCAGAGAGACGGCTGAGGACACACAGCCCAAAAGAGGGACGCCCAATGAACCAGACCAAACTTCAACCAAGGCGGTGCCAAACAAGTCACAGTACTGAAGTACAAGCGTGACCATCACCCTTACCTCACCTTGCGACTGGACAAGATACAGTGCTAGAACATGTGATTTTAGAACTAATATACATACACCTTTGATCACAACAACGGCTAAAGATATTAACGTCCAGTTAGCAAATGCTAATTGGAAATTCTAGGCCCTCTTTGCATTTAAGCAGGACCGGCTCCACCTTTTCAGGGGCCAAAACTGTACTGGGAGGTCTCCCCTTCCAAGAAAATTGATGATCATTTCACTTCAACCGCAATCCAGGTAACTGTACCCTATGCAACTGGCCATCCATTCTACCTATAGCTAGAGCAGGCCCTGCATGTAAGTCTTCTTTAAAACAAAAAGCACAGCCAAAGTCGAAACCCCCTCCACTAAGACGGACCGTAGCTCGGTTCCTATGAGAACCCACAGAGAACATCCAAAGCTTTTTTGGACTCTGCTAAAGGTACTGGAGCCAAATTCTCTTTGGAGTGGAACCCTGTAGGTCTGCTAACCCCAATACACTGAAAATGGATATAAGAAAGAGGGGTATTCGACCCTAATCCCCTACACCGAAGGCCCCGTTGCTGTGCAAAGGCAAGGGCCAGAAGCAAGCCTAATTGCCTTGATATACGGGGTGGTGTTAATGACGCCGATTTCGCTGGTGTAAAATTTACAGGATATCGCATTGCGCTGCCAGAATGCGGGCCCCTCTTGGCTGCTGTCCCCATCCAGGAAGCAAAGTCACGGTCACCCGAGAGCATCACGGTCTGACGCTTCGTGCCTGACGACGCTTCACTGCCCCCCCTCCCCCCCCAGCCGAGACTGACTGAGCTGGCCTGAATTGACCCGTTTTGAAACTGCGTTCCCTCCTCCCCCCCATCTCTCCTCACTCTCACAAAGACACCGATGTCACAGCGCATGCCCTCGGGAGATTGGGGGAGAGGCACAACCAAGGAGAGACAGACAATACCAGGGGTGTCGCGAGAGATTTTGGACCCAATGAAAGAATTTCATATTAGCCCTCCAACCCAGACTAACTCATTAATTTCAAATATTTTAAGGCCCCTGTCACTCAGGGGTTCTTGGAATTGTCCTGACTTTCCCCTTCTTTATGGTACCTCTAGACAGCACTATCTGTCAAGAGCTCAAATCTTACAGCAGACGCAGAATCTCTGAGGGAAACATGCATGACCTGTGTGGTCCGCAAAGGGTCAACCTCCCAACAGCCTCTAACAAACACACGACGTACCGTATATCATTACGTTCATTCGGTGGCCTTGTCTATTTCTGACGGAACAGGAAACCCAGGAATTCTGACATGCTGCTTGTGTTGCGAGGACCAGACTATTGATTTCTGACGGACCTCTAAGAGGTCTGAAGTCCAAACAGTATTAGGGTGACAAGAAAGATTGATGTTGGAAGTACTTCGTGAAAGGTACTAGGTCTTTTGATCTCCATAGTTGTATTTATGCACTTTGGTGCCATCCACAGGTCTAAGAGATTGTTGTTGTAGGGTTTGTGTATTGAGTTACTTTAGTGGGAGAACTGAAGTACCTGTAAATATACTACCAGTGCTGTGACAGGTATCCAATCAAAACAGTCACACGACTAACTAGTGGCCTTGCTGAAAGTAGCTGAAGTAATAAATGGACACACAGTTTTCAGTCTGTGAGATTCGCATGAACGGACCCCCATGTGACCCTCCTGGACCCTGTCTTGTAAGTGGTTCTCAGGCAGACGCACTGAGCCCCCCCACCCACCCCAAACTTTCTAAAGCATAACCACACTCCATCCATAATTCCCAATTCTCCTCCAGCCCAGAACACTTCTCAAAAGGAGCCCTACAGCTCCAATAGACTTTTCCCTGTTACCAAATGAAATAATCATAATGTAATATGGCATTTACAAGGAGGAAATGCCTTTCCCTTTCACAGTTAATAGCTCTTGGCTCGGGGGACGGCTGACAGAGCGCATTAACTTCTGCGCGCGGCCTGCCTTGTTGTGACAGTGCTCTGTGCCGGACGTCCAAGGCCTACCATTGTGAAACGGGCCTGTTTTCCAAAGAGCGGAGCCCATGGGGGGGTGCCCCAGTGTGGGGAGGATAAGGAGGAGCTGTGGGCCTCTCCACAAACACACGCAGGCTCTCTGGCGCTCTGATGCGGCGAGCTTGCTGCCCCGGCCGTCTCGCTGCGATCTCTCCCCGCCAGGCAGGGCCAGACGAGTGCAGAGGGGTTAGAGAGAGATAAATTAACCTTTATTATTGGAGCGCTCCATTCATGCGCTGTGTGCGCGCATTTTGGCAACCGTCTCCGTATCCCTGTCACACTAATAAAGCAAACAAAATTTAAAGACCGAAGCTGAGAGAGGAGGGGGCGAGAGAGAGAGAGCAAGAGGAAGCCATTAAACGTGTATATATATCAGCTCTCAGGCACGGCCGGATCTGTGAGCAGCTGACGAAATGATGGAGCGTTAATTCAATCTGCTCCTCCGCCACGTCCAAACGCTGGTAAATACATTTTCCCGGCTCGGCCTCCTGAGCAATCGATGAGAAGCCTCTGGGTCTCTCATCCACACGGCAGACGCAGAGGTGAATCGAACAGCCCACCCTCCTATAGCCGTGTGATATCTGACGGAGGTGTTGAATACACAGTAAGGGTGCTGTAAAGCTGGTCCCGTGTCAATTTTCACTTGGAAATGGCTCTTGAAGAACAGGATGTTGTCCAACGCAGGGATCCTGTTCTTCCGCTTCAATTAGCTATACCACAGCTTATCAGGGTTGCTTCTTGTGCGTAAGGGAAAATAGTTCTGTTCTCTGTGGTCCACAATTTATTTGTCCCAGCTTAAAATCTTATATGTGGGCATTGGGACTTCATTAAATCCCAAGTTTTCCTTAAGTGGCAACACGTTTGCCTGTGGCTCAGAGGGCAATCTGGAGAAAAGAGGCCTCCATCAATGTAATGAAACTTCTGGCAAACTTGAAGGGTTTTCTTCACGCCAGATGAAAAAATAACTACTGATCATTAGCTGGTGGACTGCATATTAATTCTTTCATTCTTCAAAACTGGGCAGCAATCTTTAAATGGGTTATTTATAAACATATATAAACAATTTTCTAGCATGACAGTATTTTAATAATTGGTTCTAATTTTGTCCTCTTTATCTTTGTTTTATTGTTCACAAAATTAAGGTTTAGGGCGAAATGGAAATCAGAAATGAAGGGTTATTTTTTGCAGCTGAGAGAGAGAGCTGGACCATTACAAGGAAGGGGTCGGTCTTGGGTCCACCACCTCCGGCTGTGGTTAAGCGTCTCCCTCCACAAGCCCAACACCACATGACACTAGATAAATACTGACACTCAGAAGTACTCATGATGCCTCACCCACCCTGAAGCTCTGAAAACAGGAGAATTCTTGTAAACTTTCTCTGGCATAGCAACTCCCACTCTCGTTCACACCCTCAATAGCTACTTTCTTTTCATCCTTTCATCCATCTTGTCCCCCTAGACTCGGCCACCCGTCACACATTACTTATGGCGCTTTTCCACTGGCATACAGGAACCGACCTGTACCCGACCTGTACCCGACCTGTACCGCGAAGAGAGACTAGTTACAGCACGGTTCCAGCTCGCTTCGGTTTTCCACTGCAGAAGGGTCGGCTCGGTAAAGCCGTTGCCGGGTTTGGAGCGCGATAGTGATGTAAAACCAGTGAGACGTTTATTGACCCTTCACATGGTGTACATCATAATTCACTATGTGCTCATTTCTTAATTTTCTAGCACATTTGTGAGAATCGTCATGCTATGCAAGCATCAAACAGCAGTGGAATTAGCATTCACTTGCATGAATTTGCATTACGAATCCATTCCGTTCAGTTGTTCTATAGTACTTCTTTTAAGTAGGAGGTTGGAAAGTTCTGAGTTTTCTGGAAAGCACCGCAATGTGCAATACTACTAATAATGAATAATACATAGAATATACCCTTTTTTCTTCAGATGATCCATGCACAGAACACAGATTTCTCCTTGCATTTTGACCAATCAGATGGTGGAGACACAACCGACTCAGTTTGCTCATACTTTAGGCCCTAGTAAGCAGGGTCATGTAAGCGCAGGTACAGCTTACATACTTTACGATGGAAAACCGCCAGTTCCTGTACGGCTTGGGCAGGGCTCGGTTCTTGGTGAGGGTGGAAAAGTAGCAGATTCTTCTACGACGCACATTGCCTAACTTGATGGCTTTGCTTCCAGGTCCTGTCTTCCTTCTGCAGTTTGAAGCACATAGCTGGAATAAAAGTGATTGTTTTCCTTCACTCTGGGCTTGGCCTTTGCTACCTAATCTACCACCCAGGCCACTAACACTCTGGTCAAAGGCCGGAACGTTCTCACCTTACATGACTGTGCCTTAAGATTAACTGGCAGAACCATTGTTCCTCACCCCAGAATCCAGAGTAAAAGCCCACAGTTGGATCCTGCCATTATGCAATCAAAGGTTGTGACGAGCCAGACTTCTCTGAAGTGGGTTGGCTCCTGTTTTGCTCTCCCCCCCCCCAACTCCCGTGGGACAAAGCTCTGCAAATTAACATCCGCTGTTTTTTTCAAAATAACCTGTAACCACACAAACAGCTGGAGAGGAGAGAGGAATAACCAGCTGGTCTTAAAAGGGGTGCTTTTGGAAAGATTACACCCTCCGATCCCTTGTAAACAAAGGGCTTTATACGCCAGGCTTCATAAATAAATACATGAGGCGGTCTTTCATGCGCTGCCTCTTGGCGAGGAAACAAGTTTCTCCAAAGCAGATCAGCGGTGGACTGGCCTTTAACTGTGTTCCCACTCATGTGCATTTCGTTGTGGAATACATATCAGATTGCCCAACTTTTCTTTGGCTTTGACAGAGATCTTGGATCCCCCAAAGGCCTGCTGTTCCAGGTGATCTTGTTGCAGTTGCAAAGTGGAAAAGTCCAGTAGAGAACGACAATTCATACGTCTGGAGGTGTTTCCTGTTAAAACTGAATTATCCCGAGTTCATATTGGGGACGAGCTCATATGGTAAAACCTCCTGATGGGGCTCTAGATGGTGATGCTCAGGTGTGCAAGTGGAATGAAGGATGCGTTAAAGGACACCAAGGCCAGGAAGACAGTTCAGGCCAGTGAGAACTCTGCTTGATGCTTCCTATCAGTAGGAGGATAAAGAGAGGTTCAAACTGCACTGTCGTCGCTACTGTTAATGTTGACTTTGGTGGGACCAGCGTGTGAAAGAGACAAAGGTCAGCAATCTGGCCAATGGCTCAAAGGCCTGTTTGCTGAGGACACCGAACATATCACGCATTCCTGAGAGGAGCTATTCAGGAAAAAAAAAATGGCTGGGATACCCATCCTGAGTGCCACAACAAGGATATGAGTTTTACAGGCTTGCGTTGGTTAATAAAAACCAGCGGATTCCTGAGACCAAGCAGTGCACGCTGACTGCAGCGTGTCAGGGAGTTTATGGCACGATGGGGACCATACAGGCCTTTTTATCACTGGCACAACAAAGTGTTTATGGCGGAGCTAAATTTCCCTCACTTTTTAGAGAAACTTTTTTGTCTTTATAGGCTGAGCAATTAAGCCCCAACGTTTCTCCGGATTCTTGTTTGTCTACCTCACAAGCTTCTGGTCCTTTCACAAAATGTTACGTGGCACATCAGCGGCTGAAAGAGTTTGGTTCCCTGTTGGGTTTTGTGAAGAGCCAGTCACAGATCAGCACAGTTTAGAACAGCTCAGGCTCCTGTGAACGATTTTAACATTGCACTTCAACATTTACTGTTGCTCAAGCACATGTTCAGGGGTCCATTGGCCTGAACCCAATCCCACATTCCCCTGTTCCTCTTCAATAAGGCCCTACTGCAAGCTTCAGGTCAAGCGCTCTTTGCACATTATCCACCGTCTCATGCATATGTTTCAAAGAAAAGCACAGGAAACATAATCAAACCAAGGTGCTCCGTTATTCTTCCCCTCCAGGTGCAAAATCACCTTAAATCAGCTTCCCTAAGCAAAGAGGACTCAGGTGCTCAGTCCCATGTGGAAACTTCTGCTTCGCCTTGGTGTCGCCAACGGCCTCATCAAGGAAACGTTCCTTGAAAAGTAAACCTTTGTTTTTCGTTAGATAAACATCTACGGCTCCACAGACGGGACAGATAGGGATACTTGCTCCAAGAAGTTCCAAGCAATTTACGGCACCATCATCAACAGTCTCTGCTTTCATTTCTTTTCTCGGACTGTCATTTCATACAGGCAGTTATGAGTTTTGAACTATGGATAGTTTTACTGCACCAAAGGGAGTCGCGTCGCTGACAGTAATGCAGGAGTTACAACTTGTTGTTTAAGCTCTGCTGAAATTTTCCACTAACCCTCCCATCCTTTCACCCCCGTCCTGGATCAAGGACATGTCACTTTTGCGATGGTAGGAGAGAAAGACTGGTGTTCCCCCAAGGATACTCTGCTGGGGGCATGTTAGTGTGGAAAATCTCATTACATCATGCAGAGTATCAGCCTCTAATTGGTCCCTGTCCTTTTCAAGAAGCTCTCACTGTTTGGGCAGGACATCGATGGGTCGGCAGACATGTTCCTCCATGCAGATGATGGCAGTGTTCCCCCTAGATGTTGCTCCAAGAACTGCATTCCTTAGACCATAGACCAGAACTCAGTGAACCCTGCATTCATGACTACTCTGAGGCTGATCTCCATCTCTTTGAAAGCAATGAGTTGCAATAACGGGCTCATTGTCAAAAGAAGAATGAAAATGGAATTGGCTGCTTGTTGTGCTGTGATTCATCGCTAAGTGTCTAGGTAAGTGCTGTTGTGGCTTTGAGGGAAAACAGCCTTCTTGGCCAACAGCAGACCAGACATCTTACTTAAGGATGTTTTCCCTCCTCCTTAAAAATGGGGTAAGCCCAGCAGAGACCGTGGAATAACTATAGTTGCAATAGATACTGTGAGACCAGTCTGAGTTCTGTGTGGGGACAGAGGAGGGGTCTTGCTGGCTGCAATCCCCGTTATGTTAATACCATCTAGAATCTTCTTCTCTGGTTTCATATTTACCTTGCAGTTAGAATACCACCGAATTTCCCTCGCTGCAGATGCAGTTTCTGGATCAGTCTGTCTGCTCGAACATTAAAAAAGACATCACTAGATTTCTAGGTCAGGCTAATAATTGGAAAAACTGACTAGAGCTGGGGTTTTTTTTTCAGACCACATTTTGTTTCAATAAAAGGTTTTTTTCCACAGTGTCGTATTTCACATTTCTGTCAAGGTAATGAAATCTGAAGTCTTGAAATCCAAACGTGGCCACTTTCAGGGTGACGTACGCAAGGTGGATTGGCATCGTCTTGGCATGGCGACGCCGCTGTCTTGTCCCTGGGTATAGTCACCGGCACCCTGTGTTTCCACGCTGCAATGTGGCTGCCCATTGCTCACTGACCCACAAACGGATCCACCGTGAGGCTGCAGTCATTCTGCCCCTCTACTCACACGCCATTTACTTCCCGTCATTTACTGACGCAAAACTCCACTTTAAATGAATTCCCCACACTGCAGTGCTGCTGATTAGCAGCTCTGCCTACATCTTTGCTCCCACGACACTTACGGTCTCCAGATAAGCTGTTTTCATGGGCTTGACCGTAGAATACATCATTCAAACCACAAACATTAACTGCACTAGACATTTTCATTGAACGTAGCTCTGGGAACGAGGCCTTGTCCTGAATTCACCCCGGACACACAAATACCCAAACCTTGCCCTGGCCTCATTATATATCTTACTTCTGGTATCCCGGTGACAACTAGCTTGCGGTACCGTAGTACAACATTATAACAATAAATAATGTCAACGTACTGGACCGTGTCTCTGCCTACTGCATTGTTCCAACCCCTTTCTTGGATAGCTATTCCCATTCCCTGTCTCTTTCTCCTGATTGGCTACTCAGACTCCTTGTCCACAGTGACTCCTCCCACCACAGAGCCCTCTTCTGATCCATTTCCAGCCCCTGGCACCAGGCGGTCTTAATGGACGCTCACACTGCCAGAGCCAATCGGATCGTGATGCCTCAAGCAGTCGTACCGGCGCTGATCCGAGCGGCAGCAGAGCCTCCTGGGGCACGGGGCTGGACCCCTGGCAAGCTCAGTGTCGCTCATGGGTTTTTCTTGGTATTTGCTTTCAGGGAAAAGGCAGCAGTGACACCATGCAATGCCAAGGCAGAGCCTGACTGGCATCATGCCAGATGAACCTGATGCTCCTAGCGGCTGAGCTGGCATCGGCGCCTGGCGGCTCGCTAACTCAGATCGTGCCGGGGCACTAAGCGGGCACCGCGGGGCCTCGCCGCAGATCGGCGTCATCGCCCCTTGTTTTGTCTGTCATGCCTCCACCGCTGTGGCGAACCCTGTATTCAAACGCGGCGTCCAAACCGGCAGGCGGACGGCCAGGATGGGGGGCCGCCGCTCTCAGCTGCATCTCCACACCTCCCAGAAATAAAGGGCTCCTTTTGGAAAAAGTCACCGTGGCACGGATCGTCGCATAAGGGAATACGAAATAGCGGCAAGGTCAGACAGGGTTCCTTTTGGACGAATACACCTTCCTTTGTCTGAGGCGAAAGCTATTCCCAGCTCGTCATCTCGGCATAGCAAGAAGAGACAAGTTGTTCTATAGTACAACCAAACCATTTCATTTGAACTTTGCTGGATTACTGAAGTATATGACAAAAACAGCATGTAGCCCCAGAACATTCAATGGCCGTGCAGGTGCTGTATTACCGTTTTATGATTGATGGCAAAAATAGTGGTAACTTTTCTGATATCTAAAATATCTAAAAACAGATCTTATGAATTAAAGGTCTGCTAGAGTCAGTACCACTTCTTATATTGCACCAGAAAGGCCCTCTGGGTAGTGAAGGGAAGCAGCCTGTTTTGGGTGCAGTACCTGATTTGGCCGCCAGGGGCAGTGCACATTGCCTCAGCATTCGGAGACCCCGCGTCCATGCTACGAGCGGTGGCTCCCAGAGAAGCGGCTTGCCACTTGGCGCGCTGACCGTGGTACCTCGACTCGGCATTGGAATGCTAGCCTGGCATTCACCATTTAAAATGGAAAATAGGCAATGGATTCCACACAGAGGGTTTTCTTTGGGTAACTTTTTCTCTCTGTTGGAAAAAAGCTCACTTGTGCGCAGATTTTTCTTTTTTCCCTCCCCTCATTTAAACACAGGCAGCCAAATTCCACTTAAAGCCCTGTCCCCAGGGACAGAACAGCTACTTGCCATGAATATAATATACTTATAGCTGTTAAATATCAATCTACACTTAATCTAACCCTCAGCAGCCCATATAACGCTAACTTCGCTATTCTTGCATCGTCTGCACTTTAAGGCCTGCTGATCTACACTATAGATTGACTTGTCGTCCCATCACACATGAAAGCGACAAAGGGATTAACAGATACACTCCAGCACCTTCTCTTCTTATAAACCCAGCTGAAGCCCAAAAATAAAAAAAGGGGGGAAAAAGAGGACACCAAAAAAAAAGGCAGCTGTTTCTTTATTTATGAAGAGCCCATTAGCACTGGGGGGGGGAGAAGCACTGGTTGTACTTTATGAATAAATAAAAAGTGCACTTACTGAAATAAAAGCCTCTCTCTCCGCACACGAACTGCAGCGTGTCCACCAGCTCCGCTCCGCACAGCGTCTCGGGACCCGCCGTCGCAGCTGGCGTCAGCGCCAGAACGCACAGCACCAGGGACAGGGTATGGGTACAGGAGATACAGCACATCTTACTCTGCGACCAATAGGGAGAGGGACACCGTCAGAGGATTCCAGCACAGCACGCAGGGCGACCAATAGATAGCGAGGGATGCGGTCACTGGGAGCACATAGCGCGCCAGGCCGCCTAAGCCTCTTCCACAGCTTTAAACTATTATTCTTATCCCTCGTGTAATCGCGACGCTTATGATCAGCAATAGTATTTCGCTTCAGTCCTTTAAAGTTTCGTAATCATCTCATTATAATCAAGGACGCCGTATCCTTTCCTGTCCTCAAGGATGAGTGCACTGATATCTCTGTAGTTACAGATAAACAGGTGGCCAAACACAGACGAATGGTTAGCGACGGACTTGCGGGGGGGGGGGGCTGCATAGACGTTGCTCATTCAGGCTACCTGCCCAACTCGCAGAGGCTGAATCCCACGATCGGAACGGTCAGGTGGAATCTACCGAGCTCACATGCGCAAGCCGCATCCAGGGAGAATCGGTGTTTCCCACATCTGTCCCAGCCGTAAATGCATTTTATTCAAAAGAGTAACTGTGCCAGATTAAGGAAACGACCGCACGTAAAGTGTTTCTAGAAACAAACAAGAAGTTTACAGTGTCTAGGGATGGGCTTTAAACGGTATTTTGGCGAAATCTCACACGCGGCATTTATATAGTTTTTGGCCAAAAGCCCTATACAGAAGCAATGTGTGCCATTTTAGCATAAAAGGCACATAAGCTATTTATTTAATGAATGCTCGGATCATTTTAAACAAAATTTCTTATATATACTGGAATACTGTCCTATTTACCTTGATGATTAGCTAGCGGATTGTGGTTATGGAAATCAGCAATTTAATAGATAATAATTAATAATAAATAAAGTAAGTAGTAATAGGAAGCAGTGAGACACCGTTGCTCAGATGCCTGAAAACACACGCACATTAAATGCTGAGCCGGGGATCTTGCTGTCTAAGACTGAGTAAAATGAGATGGAAACTGCAGAACTGCCAGAATCGGTGGCAAGAGCTCGAGGAAGCTGCACGGGCCAAATTTACATAATAAAAAGAATCTACGGCGGATTGTCGCGCGGCAGCCTGGAATCCGCCGCGCTTCTGCTCGTTTTCTCCAAGTGCGCCTGAGAGCCGCGGCTGTGCAGTAAAGCCATTTCTGCAAAAAGTTTGTTTATTCCGTTTTTTTATTTGTGCGGAGCTGTCGGAAATGAGTTTCAAAGTTCACAGCAACTGAATCCCCGTAACTTATCATTTATCACCACTACCCAATTAAATAATCCATCTAACATGCACTGAAAGACAAAACGTATCCAAAATGCTAAAACCGTACACACGTCAATAAACGTCCTGTTTAGCTATATTATTATAGAGACAAACACGTGCTCTGTAGTACACCTAATAATAATACACGTCCACATAATTACAGAAATGACAAATTGCAACAGTAAATGAAATTATATGCATACGAAGACATGTACACATACAACACAAAACACCGATGGAAATACAACTAGATGTTAATCTACAGTAAAATAATACTAGTTTAATCAAAATGGTGTATTTCAAAGCTCAGTGATTAAGTTATGTCATCATTGATGCAATCTTTCTATTCATAGGTGGAAAGTATTTATTCACAGGATGTAAAACTAAGCGCCCAGCGCTGTGATGATATGTAATGCGTTATCAAATACAAGGTGTATTATTTAGAGTAAAACGAAATCCGTACAGTTACCTTGAAGACATCACACAACTGCCACTGAAAGAAGTGACCGGCGATCATACCCAAGGGTCTCCACACGGCAAAGACCAGCAAAAATGAATTTGTTTGAAGTCATTAAAAAATCCAGCGAGAAAGACGATGGGATGGATGTAGGCAATGTCACATCTCAGTGTTTCGACAATGTTCCATTGCGCAGGCTCGTTTTGGTGAAGTGAGATTTAGCGAACAGGAGACGGATTTAGAGAGAAAATCCTTCACATTTATCTATATTACAGATATTTTCAACAGGAAACAGCTGTTGCAGTCTCTGCCTTCTCCTCTCGCTAAGTTACTCATTAGGAATTTTGGGCACATTTTCAAATAACGTCATTCCACTTTTTTTTCGATGGGATTGAATTTTGATCTCGTAAAGCCTTTCAAGATAAAAGAGAGTTACCGTGCCACCCGCGCTGCTTAACAAAGCTAGTTAGGAGAAACAGCACGTTATAATCAGTATATAGTGCAAATAAAATGCATTTTAAAAATCTGTGCGAATCAGCGACTAGAGCACATGACAATATTACTGCCCACGAAGCATTTGTGCGCTTTATTGGGTGTTAGGTGTGTGTGTGTGTGTGTGCACAGAAAGGTACCAAACAATCTGAGAAAGGAGAAACCTGACTGTGTAGAATTTAACTTGTCTTATTACGCTGTAATACCGGTGTTACTGAGAACATGCTATTTTCATTTAGACTGCTGAAAACATTCACCTACTACACTGCTATTGGGGTTTTTTGTGCGCTTTGAATCAGAGACGCTGGGTCAGCTAAAAATGAGGTAGCCAACAGTTCAGTTTCACTGAACATGAACTACGACTGCACTAAAACTTTATGAATCCGTTTGCGTTTGTTGGGTGTTGGTCTGGCGAGCGTCCGCTGGCTTTGGGAGACAAAACCAGGTCAGGCTGACCTTATACAATCGAAAGTCGGAGGCTGGCAGATTACGCTTCTCCGATGTCCGCGCAGACACACGCCTCATCTACATCCAGCCTACCTTTCAATCGGCACCTCTTGCACTTTTCCCGTTCCGCTCACATGTCAAGGATCAAGCCATCCACACTACTGTTCACCGAAACATAGTGGGCTAGGTTGCATGGGTTCATTTGTTTCCCAGTGAAACTGTTTTATCGTATTCCCTAAATGATCGGACCAGTTGAATTTCAATTTATCGTGTGACTTTTTGTCCCTGTTCTTAGGCTGCAGCGAATGTATGTATGGGAAGAGTTCGAAGAGGGCATGATTGAGTTTTGTGAACATGAGCATATCTTTTCATATTAGATATAGAGGAGATTCGATACTGAACAACTTATCCTCAAAAAACCTCACAAAAACACTTTTGCTTGAGCCGCCTGGGCAGTTGAATTGTGAGATTCATTGTTTCATCGATATGTTCAAGCTTGTAAAAGGATCCATGCTGTGAGTGGCATTATTTGCCTTTGAATGCTTAGACGGATATTTAGTATGAGACCATGCTCCTGATCAATGTTCCTTTTCCCTTGGTGATGTAGCGCTGCACAGAGCCCAAAGCACTACATGTACAATGCTGATGTCACAACACTAACCCTAGAGCACATAGTGCTGCTGGGCAACTGGAAGAAGACCTTTATCTCACACGGTTGCTGTAAACATCCACTGATGTTGTGGTCTTGGCTTGCTGGCTTGTACTTTTCTTTGGGTTACAATTCCCGAAGCATTTTGCACGACTGAGCCATGTCACAGAAGAATGGAAGAGATGCTGGACTCGGTGTCCTTCTTAATCGGGATGCTGCGAGGAAGATGAATCAGCGTACCACACTGGATCTTGTGAGGAGGAAGCCAGTGAAGACGATTGATTTCTGAGGCATCTAAAGTGCTTCTGCATCACTCAGGAGGTAAAACTGCAGGCAGTTGTGGGTAAGATTCCTGGATACAAAGACCTGGGCGTCACACACAGCCATTTCTCTCCTTTGTCAAACACACACACAGCATAATCCTACAGCCGCTGCCTTCCCTCGTCTCACAAAACACCCTGCAGTGGATCCCCTTTATCAAACACACACGTTTTTCGCATTTTTCGCTGACGGCATTGTTTTTCTTTCTGCAGACATTTTCTAACGCAGACACGTTAGGATGGACGCGTCGGCCGCCATGCAGAGTACACGCCTCTCGTAAGAAGTCCCCCATCATTCGCGATCGTCACATTGCTTTGCCACCATTGCAATCCAAGGGAACAGCTGGGAGTATGACGTCACTGATGGAAAGCGAAACGCTGGCGTCACCAGACTCAGCTTGAACTGAAATCTAGGCACCTGCATCTTAGGACACAAATGCAATGTGACATGCCTACTGTGGAGCCCCCCCCCAAAAAAAAAAAACAACAACCATCCACACCCCTCCCCCAACCACACACAAGACGGCAACACATCATCAAACGTAAGTTCACAGATTACACATCAAATCTGTATTCAGAGGAAAAAACATGAAATATTTTAGGTACATTTTTTTTAAATGTAATTATTATGTTACTGCTTCAGCACACTAATTTTACACCAGATGACATTCTAGCTCCTGAGTGGTCGCATGACAGTAATACATAATTCTTGGCACCTGCCCTCAAACCAAATCTGTTCCCCTGCTTTCTCAAGCCCAGCCAGAAAATCCTCAACAGCTCCTATATTTCCAAGGATGAGGTAAACTCTGGAGGCACGTATGGTGACACACCAGTGGCACGTGCACATGAATGTTTAGGAAATGAAGTCAAAGAGATTACGGGATTCTGATCAAGGGGGGAGACTTAGAGAGAAGGCACTGAAAATAACCAAGCAGATGGAGGAAAAATTTGTGGCGGTTCACAGAACCAGGGGCATGGAGATGTGAGGCCAATGGCTGTCAAAAATAACATGGATACAACTGGATCCCTGATCACATGACACACAGACGCTGAAACGGTGACATTTATGAGATCATGAGTCATGCACTGCAGTGGAAGAATCATCACGGTCCTTATAACTGCTGTCTAATGGCCTTTCAGGATAATTGATACAGTTAATCCATTTATAAGACTTGTACATAAAACAACAGCAGGTGCATAATACCATTAAAGCCTCTTGGGACTAGAACCTGCAACCATGAATGTGACTCTGCACTACTGCTGTGAAGAGAACGTTTTCGAAGCTTTCTCGAGGCATGACACAAACGCCTTTACAGAAACAAACCGGAAAACACAGAGTTAAACAAAAAGGCTTGCATTCTGCAGTCTTCCATTGTTTTAGCCAATCCCTTCTGGGAGGTTCAAAATCCTCTGTGGTTCTTTCTGGCCCATGAGCACATTGTTCTACCCTTGGGGTCTCGCTGCTCCTAGTGTTCTTTGCTAAGGTGCAGAGGGTACCGCACAGTTCACTCCAGGGCGAGCGAACAATTGCAGAGTCCAAGTAGAGTTGGGGCCCAAGACTGTCATAATCCATAGTTTAAGCTGCACCGCCTCAGTAAATCTGATCACCTCAGGACAGGAGAGGGAAACTGGGTGCTCTTTCTCACTCCATAATATATTTCCACGGTGTCTGAGGCAGATAAATACTCCCCCGTAATATTACACTTTTCAAAGCCTTTCAAGGAACTTCAGATGACCTGGTGTGAGACGGGTGTGAGCGATCCTGGCTTTCGTTCCACACCTTCCATCCTCGGTGTAACCGTAATTTACTTCATTTAATGACCTCTCCTCTCTGTTAAATGTGTCAGTGTTATCATTTCAGATGAATAAAATAAACACTGGGAGCTTCTTCAACAATAACAGTATCCCCCCCCTGTCTCTCTCTCGCTCCCCTTTCCCAGATTCTGTTTGAAGCAAAGGGGGTAGCATCACCTTTGGATAGCTTTCTGTATTGCTCTCTCTGCCGTGCCGCCAGAACAACTGTCTCTCTGCCAGCCCCCTCCGTCTGGGAAGCTGCCGGCCCACTCGAACTCGCTGACCAGGAAAGGGTTTGTTTTCCCCACAGCGGACTCTGGGGGGATGGAGAGAGAGTTGACAGCATCCCACGTCTGGTCCCGACCCTGCTAGCTTGCCTGCACAGCATGCCTCTTCCTGGGAGGAAGCAGGGGGAGAAACGAGGTCAGGAGGGGTTGTTACTGCACTGAGCCAATGTAGAGGAAGTAGAGTCTGAAGTCATTACTAAGCGAGGCCATATACAGGAAGTGGATTCTGAGGTCATTAAAGAGCACAGTCATATATAAGCAGAAATATGAGGTCATCATTTAGCGCAACTATAAAAGATCATCCAGAGGAAAGAGCAGACAAAACAAGATTAGCGCGATTGCAAAACAACTCTCAGATGTTTTTAAATAAAACCTTAAAAGCTGAAAGTTTGATTTGTGTCCATTTCAACGTGTCCACTCATTTAGGGGAATGCACTTGCATAATTGACACCATGCAACATAAGCAATAAACGAGCTAGTGATTTTATAGCCTTAGATGATTATATGATAACAAAATAGATGCTTTAAAAATATGATGTCCTCTGTTTTATGCCCCGTGTTTCCTGGGATAGGCTCCAGGCCCAAGAAGACCCTGTACTGCACGGACTATGGAAATTGGATGGAAGGGTGAATAGAATAAAAAAACAGACATTTAAACTGTTAGCCTGTTTAAGTTACATCACTTTTCACAACTATGGCCACAGTAAGCAGCTAAAAATATAAACAGTTTTTCATCCTTTCCATTATATTTCGGCTTGTATATAATTTACAAGCTTTAGCATTAGCAACCTACAAATAATGGTGCTTTTGAAAAACCCTGTTGAGAGCTGTTGCAATTTTCACGCAAGGCATTTACTCAACTTGCACAGTTTTTAAGCCTTGATCGGCCCAGTTTAGCAGAATTTCCTCCACTGCTCGTTAGCTACGTTCATGTCTTGTTTTCTGAAATCATACAACTGGTCAAGATCTGAGACGCTAAGAGACGATGAGACACCATTATGTGTTGGGGTCAGTGCCCGTCTGACGCTGTCCTTGTGTCTCTTCTCCGTGTGGCCGGCAGCCATTACTGACCATCCTGTTCCCTCCTGTCCTTGTGTCTCTTCCCCGTGTGGCCGGCAGCCATTACTGACCATCCTGTTCCCTCCTGTCCTTGTGTCTCTTCCCCGTGTGGCCGGCAGCCGTTACTGGCCATCCTGTTCCCTCCTGTCTTTGTACCAGTCCCTTGCGTGTCTCCCCTGCTCCCCGGACCACCACATAGCTCAAAGGGCTGAGTGTGGAGCACAGAGGCTGTACCTTGCAGTTGTGGTTACGAGGCCAGCCTCACCTCTATTCTTTATTGTTTTTCTGTTTTTCTTTGAGTTTAATAGCCCTTTGCTTCCCTATTTTTGGTTTATCCTTAGTTTGATATTGTTTATCCCTGTGTTTAATTAGTCTTGTTTATGGTTCTCTGCCCGTGCCTTGGTTATCTTCTGTCTTATTGCTTCTTGATTTTCCTCCTAGTGTATGATTTCCCTGCTTCCCCTCAGTTTCAGGTTCCTTAGTTCTGTGTTCTTTAGTGTTAGTTTCTTCACCTGTGTCTTGTTGCCCTGTGTCCTCATTGATTGGTTGTTTTTGATGATTCACACCTGCCTTTTGTTGGTCCTCATTATCATTATATTAAAGTATCTGCCTTTGTTCTTCTCCTCAGTTGGTCATTGTGTGTGTTTTTTTTTTTTTTTTTTTAAATATATACTGTGGTTCCTGGTCCTCCTGACCCCTCGTGGTTCCTTTTATTTTGTGGTTTCCTTTTGTGTTCTGCTTTGTTTAATAACCCATTTAGTCTCTGAGCCACAATTGGATCATCCTCTTTTTTCCTGCCTGCACCATCCAATCACGTCCGTAACATTATGAGACTCGCTAGTTCACACTAGTCTGGGTCTTATCTAAACCGGGCGTGCCGGCTCGTGACAGGCTTTCAGAGGATGTAGAACTGTCGAAGAGGAGGAAGTAGAGGCTGAGGTTTTTAGGAGTATGATGTCCTAATTGCAGTTTGCTAGACTCCATTATACTTCACACTGAGTGGTGGCTGACAGAGACCCAGGAGACACGAAAGGTGAGGGAGGAGAGCCGAATAAACCTGTCAGGAGGAAGTGGGGACTTTCATTTGAGGGCCCCATAACTGCTCTATCTTCTACTCAAATCCTGGTCATAATAACCCATACATTTATTTCCTGAACTCTAGAAATTGTATTATTTCTAGAATGCTGGCCCACATGTTGACTTTTATTGCACAATATAGTAGCATGCAGCTGTCATTGTTGATGAGTCTATATGCTCTTTTGGCTGCAGCAAGTCCATCGGTATGAATGAGTGCCAGACCTCACAAACCGTCTGCTATAGCCCACAGGTGTTCTGGACACCAGCCACGGAATGGAAGCGGCACTACGGCTGTGTGTTTGTCTGAGTCTGTCCTTCCATCTACACATATTCTCATTCTATATCTGTTCATATGGAAGAAATGAAGATGTGTCATTCTGTGGCGCACTAAAAACGGGCTGTTGTTTTCATCCTCTGTGTTGCCCCAGCAACACACTTGGGTCAGAATGTTTCAGCGAAGTCTGAGGGAAGATCTCGCAGTGCCAGCTGATTAAGACCAAGTATACATAGTAGAACCGATAGACGGAATCAGTGGAGTGGGCCAGTTTTAAATAACAAGACAGCTGGAGCGTCTGGCTAATCAACGACTGTGCTAGTAGTTGAATATTCTTAGAAACACATTCAGGCTTGGCAAAGCAATTCTGGCAAGAAAATGCTAAGCTCGACTCTGCCGGACTGAGATCGTCGACTGAGGCCTTAAGCTCAGGAATATCTGCCATGAAGAATCCCCAAGAAGAGATGTAAAATGGTGCATCGACTCACACTCCATTGTCTTGGGCCCTATAAAAAGCAAGCAAAAAGCACTTTTGGTTTTATAACAACTTCAACCACAAGAAACCCCAGCACCCTGTAAATCAGCTGTGAAATTCAAGGAAAAGGCACAAAACAAACACGTTTGGTTTTGTGTGGTTATGCGCTACCATGTGACAGGCCAAAGACGTCGAGTCCAGCAGTGACTGACCATGAGGAGAAATGATCATATGATCACTCTACTTAGGAAAGAGACAAAACCGAAAGAAAATAAGCTCTTGCTGAAAAGTTAAGAGTTAAGAGGCACTCCTGGCAACCTTTCAGCGTTCAGTGGAAGGAGCTCTCTTCAATAACAAAAGTATCAGTTGCAGCTTTGATTTTTAAATCTTTTTCGAAACTAATTGCTAACATGCTCCTGCAGCATGTTTCTGGCAAATCCAAGCCCAGTTAACAAAGGAGATGTTTGCTCACAATAGTGTGGCGCTACTGCTCCCCAACACACACACACACACACACACACAAAGCTGTACTCATATCTTTGTGGGGACCGTCCATTCAGCTCTATGGGCAAAACCCTAATCCCAACAATGACAACCTTAACCCCTACCCAGCTCTAACCTTAACCATAAGTAACCAAACAAAATACAGGTCTTTTGGCATTTGTTTCTTCATAAAATCGAATTTCCCTTATGGGAAATCGAAAAAAAATGGTCCCCACAACATCAAAATAACATGTTTTTATCACATTGTAGGGACATTTGGTCCCCACAGTGTAATGTATATGTGACCCACACACATACACATGCACACACCATTCTGACTGGCCTGAGTCTGTTTAGAGGTCAGAATCCTGCCTCATCCAGCAATGATAGAGCCTCACCCCTAGGGAATCGTGCTTCCAGTCTCCTGTGTCTAGCTGAAGGCTGGATACTGGGCCGTAGCCCTCCCCCCTACCGTAGATGGAACTGCCCTGCACCACCTAGCCGGAGCACAAAGCCATGCTGCTACAATCTATCATCCTATCATGCCAACTCTGTTATGATCTGTGGTGTACTCCTCCATATCTTTGTCCACAATGATGTTCTGACTACATGACTTGTCTAATGTATTACTGCAATCTACGTTTCTTCAGATTCGCATGACACAATCCACAAACTCCTCAGTGACCGTCAGCATGGAGATGAAGGTGTGAGGGAGCTGGAAAAGATCAGGGTGCCATGCAGGGTGACAGTTTATTGGGAGGTCAAACCAGTGGGATTAAAGGTGAAGAGGGGCCGGGGGGGGGGGGGCTGCGCTGCTTACAACTTGACACTGGGGAGGTGAAAACCCCCCCCCCCCCCCCCATCCCACCCATACCCCAACCCCCCTCGCGGGGAGTCGTCCAGGACACACTGAAGCAATTAGAGGCTCGTATAAATCAATTTGCAGTTGGTTTTAAAACTGATCTGTTCCCAACAATCCCTGGACAGGGTATGATTCAGGTTTGTTTTGATTTGTGAGTTCAGAACGCAGTGGGGTTTGGAATGGCCTGGGTTTAAGTTCTGCTTTGGGGTCGGTTGGTTGGAATGAATTGGGGGGGTGGGTTAATTCTATTCAGGGTGTGGTTAGTTGAAATAGAGTTGAGTTTCACGCCAGTTTGGGATAAGACACGTACTGTCCATCTTCTTCCTTCGATAGGTTACAACGAATACCTTTTTAAAATAAAACGTCAGTGCAATTCCATGGATAATCACCAGCTAGAAACAAACTGTGCAATGCTGTACATAGTGCCCTTTTTACTAAATGAAAGTGACCGTTGTTATATATTTAAATGTCAAATTTTAAAAATTCTGTCATTAAAAACTTGAGAAGTTATGGCTTAGCCTAAACTTTGGCCGTAGCAATTCTCAGATGTTAAATACATTTAATAGATCAACAGTAACTATGCCAGTAATTGCCATCGTGGAAAATACAAAAAATGTGCTAGTCATTCCTCATAGTGTCACACATATTACTCATTCATGCAAAATCAACAGAAATGCAAAGGACTTCGTGCCAGCCTGCTTGTGAAAGCGTACTGAAATAAACGAAATTCCCCGGACAAAGACTTGCACTGTTAATTTTGCGGCGACAGCTTTGCTGATTTTTCATTCGTTTCACGCCACTGCCATCTAGTGGCCGCATAAGGACAAGCAAAGGATTTCTAATACTTAGAATACAGTCGAAAATTGAGACCTCTTAACAGTAACTGGAGGACTTGTAAATTATTTGAATACGTGTAAAGTTACATCTTCAGATTAAATAGTGTTTTCATTTTATCTGAACGATCCCATATCATATCACACCATACCAAAATTCATTTACGTAGGCGTCCATGCATCCACCTTCGAGATGTTTATCCAGTACATCTTCCCGGGGAAGCCTGGAGTTTCTCCCAGGCAGCACAGTGGGGAAGGCAGGGAACACCCTAGACGGGATAGTAGTTCATCTCAGGACACACACATACATAGCATTTAGCTAACTAGCGCCATTATTTTGCAATATAACAACAACAATGAAAATAAGAGAAGTTAATATCACGGAAACAAAAACACTAAATAGGCTACTTTTCCGTAATGATCCTAAAGAAATGTGCTTCTATCGTCAGTGTCCAAAGAATGAGTCTAGCGGCATTGGTAAATCCAATCAACTACTTCCGGGTAACAAAATCACATGACACACGCCTGACAGTAGTGACTGTAAGTACGAGGTGGCCGGAGATTATACTGACGATCACTGACACGCTTTTAACAAAGTTAGCCATGGATGAAGACGGTCTGCCGATTGTCGGTTCGGGAGTTGATCTGACAAAGGTGAGCTTTCGGTTGGTTTCTGTTCAGCAGTCTACGTCTTCCAGAGTGTAATCGGTGCTACAGTAAACGGAGCTGACAAGGGGCGCTCGTTTCGTTTTGTAATGAAAGTAGACATGCAAAGGAAAGTTATTCATATACAGATGAATATGGCAAATGTTTCCCCGAGCACAGCCCTCGCTGTGGAGCCAGTGAGCCCCTTGCGATCTGCCTGCCTGCACTTCCGTTTATTGACGTGCTCCACCTTTTCGGGTCCATCCCGCAGGTCCCGGCCATCCCGCAGAAACGAGTCGTTGCGTTTCTCAACCAGTTCATCGTGCATACGGTCAGGTTCCTCAACCGGTTTTCCACTGTATGTGAAGAGGTAAATAAACCTGTCTAACATATGCGTGATATTATAATAAACGTCGTTGTTAGTGTTTGGGTAGCAGACATACTGCTCTTGTGTCTATTTCAGAAACTAGCCAGCATATCCCTTAGGATTCAGCAAATTGAAACCACTCTCAGCATTTTGGAAGCAAAGGTTAGTTGTATTTTTCTCGTGTATCATGTGTATGTCTAGCCCACACTGGTTCTTTAATTTTTGTAGTTTGATTGTAGTTTGCATTAGTTGGTAATGTTGATTTATTATTATTATTATTATTAAATGAGAAAATGCCTGTGCTTAGATGCACATGGTCAGACCCAGAGGTCTCTGGGCTGCAGCCCGGTAAAGCCTGTATATTAAAGCCCCTTTCCTGTGGCGATACTGAAATTGTGTCATGGTTTCTTCAACCAGCTGTCCTCTATCCCTGGTCTGGAGGACGTGAGAGTGGAGGGAACCACTCGTGCACAGGCTGAGCCCAGTGGCCCTGTGCTGATGCCTGGGCAGTCAGAGAACCCTACAGCAGCATCATCTCCAGAGGTATCCATACATAAACTACTTAACCTAGTTAAACATCTCCAATGTCTGCAGGCACCTTATCTAAGATTTTGTTTGGTTTAAGGTTAATATATGGTGACGTTTTCATTATTTTTCCAATCATTCCCATTCTGGAGATTTCATCCCTGTCGCGTGTTTTGGTTAAAACTTCATCAGCATGTTGTATATCGTGCGTCAGTACTGTGGTGTGATGTACTTCCACAGAATCCAGAGGAATCACAACAGCAACATCGGGCAGATGAGGGTAGAGATAACATCATGACTGTGGCCAAGGACCCACGCTATGCGAGATACTTAAAGATGGTGCAGGTGGTAAGTGCGGAGTAAGGGCTTAACTGTGGGAGGAAGCCGACAGGGCTGGTCTTCAGATACTCGGCATTTATTCTGCCTTGGGGGTAATTCTACATCTTTTTAAATCTTAGGGTGTTCCTGTCATGGCCATAAAAAACAAGATGATACTTGAAGGCTTGGATCCCAGCTTGCTGGAGTAAGTTCCCCTTCCGGAAAGTTCTACCACTCCATCTGCACTGATATTTCTTCGATTACAGCTAATGATGTGAGGCTATGAAAGAGATGGATGGGACTGTTGTTCAAAAAAAGTCATTTGTGCTAGTTCAAGTACTGGTTACAATGAGATGCTTACTTGTGCGTTCCCTGCATACTGGGTAATTCAACACAAGGTAAGTACAGTGTGTAAACATTTAGTACAGCTACTCTCAACCCATGGGTTGCGACCCAAATCAAGTTCTGAAAGAGTTGCGAGCTTGGAAATGCACGCATTTTAAAACAAGCAAGCTCCGATACTTATCCGCACTCAGATTTCCCAGCCCCTGTTAACCTATGTAGATGGGGTTTGGGTCTGCAACTGGTGAGTGCAAAACTAGGGAACACTCAACCAATCCAAGAAGCCAAACCACAGATGCTTAATTTAAAATTCACTGGCACATCGAATCAGATTTGCCCGATAGGCATCGATTGGCATAAATTGCAGTGTTCACTGCGTGTTTGATCATAGCATTAATTTATACCTGTACTTGACATAGGGTCGCAGCTGAGCTGGTAAAACTTGGGTCGTAGTAAAAAAAAAAAAAAAGAACCATTGACTTAGTAACAGGACATAGGCCAACAATAAGGTAAATAAATATAAGTATGAATATGTAAATATAAATGTTGGGATATGGATGTATCTGGAAGAATAAATGGTATAATTATGTACAGTATACATGCATAGCAGCAGACAATAGCACTAAGGCAGGGGTGGCCAATCATCCGCAAAGGGCCGGTGTGTATGCAGGTTTTTAGGATAACCTGTAGGTCAGCTGTTCAAACCCAGGTGTGAGGACTCTTCAGCCAATCAGTCCTCTAATTAGTAATCTAAGTAGGGAGTTGCACTGAAAACCCGCATACATAGCGGCCCTTTCTGGATTAGACTGCCCACCCCTGTGATAGGGATATAGGGCTGTAATGGGATCAGTACAAAAACAGCTCCTGATCACAGATTTCAACTCGCCTCTTACTGGATTGTACTGGAATGAACCGGTGATTGACAATGTATGTGAAATCCACCCTCCTACAGCTGTTTCTCCAGATATAATCAGGCACTTCTACTAAAGGCAGTCTTGTGCACATTGCCGGGCATGTTTTGACTGTTGCTACTGTATCAGTGCATCTCTGCTCATTTCTCTAAGTAGCAAATTCCTGCCCACCCTGTACACGCTGCTCCTGCCACTAGCACGACTGGGGGCGGAGCCAGAACATTGTCTGAACTGTTGTCATATCCTTGTCAGAGCTGATTTCTAAGTTGTAGTTATAAAATATCCTGTTCATTTTAATTCCAAGGCTTCCAACTACTAATCTGACCCATTTTAAAAATAAAATGTTAAGCTAAACTTAGTTTCACAGTTTCCACATCCATGTAGCAGTTTATTTACTTAGCAGTTGCGGTTGCGTATGTTGCTGAATGGTACAACAGCTTTGCCTGTTCTTTCTGTTTGATTATGTGATGGATTCCTCCTTCCTCCTTTCCATCGTCAGTAATCCTGAAGCCCCAGTGCCAGATGGAGGAAAGAAGAATGTAGAAGAGGAAGACAATAGCTCCGGCAGCGAATCATCCTTCAGCGACTGACCCCCTCCCGTGACGCAGCCATCTCATTTTAGCATTAAAAGACTGGAATAAACGTTACTGGCTCCTATTCCATCCTCGTTCACGCCAGGCTGGCGGTTCTGCGATGGCTGGGACCTCATCAGTGTAGAAACTCAAATTGTATGCACTCCCAGGGGGGAACAACGTATGATCACTGGGTGAAATAGGAAGGAAAGGGAGGAGAAAATGGGGAAGCCCCAGGACCTTGACTGGGGCTCCCCTGTTAGGCCTAACTGCAGTGAACACCTGCAATTGTGTGTCACACCCAAGGACATGTGACACATGACTCAGCGAAGGCCTAATATGGACATGCACTTATCAGGGGTTTTCTTCTTTAATGACGTTTTCATTCTAACTTGGCTACTGATTGAAGATCTAAATACAGTATAGTTTAGGTGTTATAGTAAGAGAGCTGGAAAGTCCAAAGTAGCGTCATCCAGAGTCTCTCTCACCTGTTCTTCACTCTTATTGGCTCCTGTCTTGTTTCATCCCAAATATGTCCCTTCGAGATCTTATTGGCCAACACATCCTTGTACAGCACAGCATTTGTGCTAGATGTCATCACTAGAGACAGACGAGTTGTCTTAAAACCAGGGTTCTAATTAAAGCTCAGTGTTTCGTAATGGTTTCTGATGAGCTATTCATTTGTGAGCTGCTTTGGTTCGTCAGGGAGTTTTGAGTCTCTGAGGAATTTCGAGGATGACTGTAAATGGAGAATTGGGGGGCCAGGAGCCTATGCCACGCTTTAGTGTTCATTAACACAATGTGTCTAACCTACTGTTATGATGATGAGAAATAAATTGGGTATAGTTGGGTTCTTTTGGGGAAAAAACTAATATAACATCCAAGGCTATGAAGTCAATAGCTTGTGAGTAATAAAAATCCAACATCTGTAAAAACAATTCAGTTTTATTTCAAAGTGCATGATATGTCTGTAGGTTAAGTGCAACTTTAAACAAAAAAGTCAAAATATAAACATGTTATTTTTATCCATTAAACAATTTTGTCAGTAGTGGACTGACACTTTCAGTTTCAGTGTGACTTTCTGGAAAAGAAAAAAATACAAGGTGGTAATCATTAATCTACAGCATTATTTCAGATTACCCATTACCCAAGTTTTATGACCTGTGGTTATAAACCATTTTCTGAAACTTTTAACTAATATGTAAATGTAACACAATTGTTTACAAGGTTTTATGCAGTGTGCAATATAACAGATGAAAACAGTCAGGTATAGAGGTGGAGAGAGTAGAGATGGATACAGTCAGGTATAGAGGTGGAGAGAGTAGAGATGGATACAGTCAGGTATAGAGGTGGAGAGAGTAGAGATGGATACAGTCAGGTATAGAGGTGGAGAGAGTAGAGATGGATACAGTCAGGTATAGAGGTGGAGAGAGTAGAGATGGATACAGTCAGGTATAGAGGTGGAGAGAGTAGAGATGGATACAGTCAGGTATAGAGGTGGAGAGAGTAGAGATGGATACAGTCAGAGTAATGATGAAATGCACAAAGATACATTATTAGAAGATTACAAGCAATATTACCTTGAACTCCCTAATGTAGGTAAAAAAGAAGAAGACGAAACCAAAGGACACTATCCACTCGCTGACAGCGCTGACAACATGGAGGATATACTGCTGTTTGCCAGAGAAAGGTAGAGGACACTTAGAATTGGTCCCACTAGGGTTGGGCGATGTGAACCAAAAACCAGTTATAAACAATGGGCCTCATTCACCAACCGTTCTTACGAAAAAATTTGTTCTTAAACCCCACGTACGCACTTTTTTACAAAGATTCTGACATTCACCAATGTTTTCTTATCTGAATTTGTTCTTAGCTAAGAACAGAATCTACGCACACTCAAGACCATTCGTACGCACATTTGAGTAATGATAGTTTGTTAAAAAATAATTGGTTATAGCAATTTTGTTCATTCTACAGTTCATAAAATGATAGTATTTTAATAATTTATAAAAGTAAAATATAAAAAATAATTTTAAAGTGTAAAAATTATTTTCATGGTAGTAACGGCGATCAGACGGATTATAAATAGGTCAGAATCTTTGTAAATAAGTGCGTACGTGGGGTTTAAGAACAAATTTGTTCCTAAGAACGGTTTGTGAATGAGGCCCAATGTTCGTAAATTATTATTCTTCCTTTCGTATGAAAAATAAAAGTCAAATTTATAAAAACCTTGCATAAACCACAATATGCATCATGCAAATTATAAATCCCACATATAGTAGAAACATTTGCAAGTGTGGGTGCTTAAGATACTGCCCCATTCCTACCCACTAATTACCCTACAATGGTAATGCAAATTAGCCACGTGTATATAATCATGCACATTCTACGCTTGCAGCTAATGGGACTTTTACTTACACAAGAATGTTCTGAGGGCAGAATGAAAAATGATTGGTTCAGAAAGATAACCAGTTAGATTGCAGAGTAGGTGGGTTTAAGCAACTAAGGTTGGTCCCACCTCCTCTACAATCTGATTGGTTCAGAGATAACCAATAATTTTTCTTTCTGCCCTCAGAACATTTTCGTGAAAGTGAAACTCTCAAGAGCATGTTTGCAAAGCCACTTCAATGGGGATGGAGGCATAAACCACAGAGAAAAAATATATTTCTCAGAAAACGAAGTGTAGACGTTATAGTGTTTAAAGTAGAGGAACGGCAAACCATTTTATACGGTAGTACATTTGCCAGTTTGACAAAAAATAATAAAAAAAAAACTCGAAAGGCAGCATGTGACTGCTGCTGTTAATGCGGACATTCAACAAGCCGGATAAAGACAAATTTAAAATCCGTTAACATAAAAAGTCTATTTATTATCAATGTCTAAACAAACAGTGCTATATGCTATACACTTTGCATATCAAATTACATTTTGCATGTCATTTGCCTCCTAAACTTCCTATATAGGCCTAATATACAAATCATCTAAATGATATTAAATTATGTACAGTTACTACAGTACACACTGAAAGCACTGTGTTTTGGCCCCCTTACTAAAAATGCAGTTAATGGCAGTGAAAAGTTTATAACTCGCAGTCACAAGGACAGCTAACATGTGAGTGAGGCTGGCTGCCAAGGCATATGAATATTAAAGATACACTTAGACTAACATATAGTATGTAGGGCCTAAATACTGTTTGATTAAGTGTATCTTTAATTGTAGGCCTATCATTAATATTTAAATTTTATATGATTTTATGTGATTTTGTTTTTGGCTCAGGTGTCGGCTGTGAGTTTCTCCGATCTTTCGGCAAGCTCCAAAAACGTTACCGTTTAATTGTTCATGGCCAACTGACAAATAACTGATACCGCTAATGGGAGGGGGTTTACATGCAGATGCACACGAGTTGGCGCCTGTATTTACTTTGACTTTTCAGTATGCATATATCTAACTTAGATTCCATGCAATAAATATATTGGTACATAGAAATTCATTCATTAGAAAAATCAAACAAATTCTGAATGTTAGTTGTATATCATATATGATAAAAAAATATTTACCTTAAATATTTACAGAAAATACTGAGTTATACAGTATATCATGTACAGTGATCCCCCACTATATCGCAGATTATTATCTGACGCGTTACATATTATCATTTTATTATTATTATTATTATGTTACTCTTATCCTTAGCCCGACATCCACATATATGTGTTGTTTTAATAAGTTTACATGTTTTTCAAACGTGTGGGAGGGGTATTTTAAGGCTTAAACTATATAAAAAATGTTTAGTTATATGGACTTTCTATATTGTGGATTTTCACCTATCGTTCCAAACCCATCTTCCGCGATAGGCGGGGGGGGGGGTCGCTGTAGTGTTATTCTGGCTAAAAATAGAAAGATATGGGGCCTCATTCATAAAGGCTTCATAAGTAACAAAATAGCCGTGAAACACTTGTATGCACAATTATATGAAGATTTTTGGATTTAAAAGGCACAGCGAAAACAAAACAAACCCTGATCGAGTCTGGAGCGGTTGTACAAACGTTTTGATGGAGATATAAATGAACGACATAAACGTTCAGTTGTAAGTCAGAGCTACAAAGATTGCAAATACAGGGTTTCTTTCATTGTTTGCAAACATACATTCAACTATTCAGTACTGAAATGTATTTCTTCCAAACAGAAGTCTCAAAACAATAACAAAAATAAACCGCCTTCCCTATCAGATTTGCAGGATAAATAAATGGCTTTAAAGTGCATTCTATCCAACTTCCTTTGGTGCAACAATGCAGTAGTAAGACGTCAAGGTATTACCTCATTATGTATCTCCCAGTGCAGCTTGGAGGACTTCACCAACACTCCACATATGATCACTGATGGAGGAGAAGTTTAGGAGAACCTCAACACAACACAGTGCTGTAATCTCAAATCAAGAGGATGATTTCTGTGCGGTGCAGGTCAAAATTGCAGCTGTTTTTACAGAGCAGCTAGGCCACAAAGTTTCAGTCCAAGTCAAATGCTTTTGTCGATCATAACATACAAACCACACTCCTTGATACCCACTTCAGTCACACCACACCACCCCACGGCACTTGCTGTTCGAAGGCAAGTGCTTAAGGTGTCTGAGGCAGCAAAGGATACTTAGCACAGCAGCAATGACAGAAATGGCGGAGATGAAAATTTGGCTGAGACACACACTCCTGGAGGACCAATAAGGGTACATTCTGCGGGAGATGATGGACTGGAGGACGATGTAGGTCACTCCTGATACAAAGAAGGTGAGACCAGCAAGATCGTGCACCGATGGAACCTGGGTCTCCTGAAACAACACCAAGAACCAAACAGGTGCATCACACAATGGTAGAACCTACTGCAGACTGATGTGGGGGTCTACCCTCCCTAGAGCATCCGACATTGAGTTGACCTTCCCACAAAGCATTGCTTTCCTATTTGCTTATAAGCCGAAATGACTGATGATTGATCTGATGCTAAGTCAGTTAATGATTAAAGAGAGTAGAGCAGCCTGAGATCTGCTGTGTGAAGTATGAGAGTATTGCTGTTTGAAGAAAATAAAAAAACGATACAACATGTTGATCATGCTGAACTGTCAGGATCAGTCCCTGTCTTGCCTGCTGTTTCCCTGTTTGGCCAGCAGATGTCATTGGTCATCCTGTTTGTCTCTGTGTTCCTTGTAACTCCTAGCCCTAGAATTTAGTTGCTTAGTAATGGCCCACACCTGCCCCTCGTTTTGCCCACATTACTAGGGTATATATGTGCCTGCCCTTGCCCCATTCCTCTGTCAGTCTTTATGTGTGCTGTGTGGTGTTAGCTTTCTCAGCTGCAATGTGGACTGTCCTTCATCACGCTCTTCTGTAACAGAACAACCCAACCACGCCCAAACCGTTGAAGCATTGTGTTTATGGAATAGCCACATGTAACATTATTGTGATATTGCCTGTGGCCGTAGCTTCTCTGTAGAGAGAACTATGCATATTGAATGCTTAATTAAAACATGACATAGAATATGGGAAAATAGTATGTTTGGGGCCTTAGAAACTTTGTTGGTTCACTTTCCACCACACATCTGCCACCACGATTAGTTCAACAGTGAAGCATATTTGTGTATTAGGAAGTACAGAACCTGGAAGGGATTACAAACCACTTCAGTTGTCTGCAATGAGATGAACAAGCAATAAACATGAATTAGAACCATTCCATACCTGAAATGTAGCAATGAAACACATTCCCAAGCAAGAGATTATTCCAAAACAGAAGGCAATGCAGTTCAGGCGACTCCCAGTCGTCGCCTCACATATCTTCTCCACATACTTGTACCTAGCAAAAATGGTGGCTATTCCTGGAAAACACCCAGAGAATGAAGTTCACAACAAGAAACAACAACAGGTTTCTTTCCAAATGCTATTGAGTAACTCTGGGACTTTTCCCAAAAAACCATTTCACTGCAGTATAGCGTAAGAATGCAAATCACATGTGCAGCCAAATAGTCAATGCGCTTGACCCAGAGTCCCATCATGCCGCCACTTCCTGCTTTCATTAGCCCCGTAAATGGGAAGTTGCAGCTACAGTATTTCAACGTTCTTCAGATGATCATATTTCCCAGCAAGAGACACATACAAGTGCAGGCATGACCTCACCTTCCCTGCTCGGAAAGCTTTGAAGCTTCTCACATCCCCCCTTCCCACCCTCTTACTTGTCTTTCTTATTGTTTGAGGGGAATCAGCAATAAAATAATGCAGAAAGTCAAAAAGTACAATTTTATTAAATAAAAGATGGTTGTGGTTCTAAGTGTGGAATTTTAAAGATCTATTCAATTCCACATCCTTTTTGGGAAGCAAAATGCAAATTGTTGGGCAAAATCACTGACCAAGCACATGTTATGGGACCAGCTGTGCTCCCAGAAATTCTGGGTCGCCTAGAAAATGTCACTGTGCGTCCCCCCACCCAATTTTACATATTTTTTTTGTATTCAAGGGCCCCTATCAAGTGCTGGCCCCCTGAATCTGCCAGGGTATCCGTGCCCCTATGCACGACATCGTGATTTTTGTCATCCATTATGACCAGATTGCAGTAATACAGGGTTTTATAGTCCTTAGACTATTTTAACTCACCTGCAAAAGCACTGATAGTCGTCATCAGTCCAAAAATGCCACTTTCTGGGGGGTTAGTGCCAGTGTCACTAGAGGTGATCAGACATTTCATTATCACATTGTAATCTTTGAAGAAATACAACATTATTCAGTGTTCTTCGCAGTTATGCGCTGTCCCGAAAGACTTCATCACATATATATTAACAAATGACTTAACAAGTTATTCATTTAGCAAACATATATGAAGAAGAACAACTTAGTCGCAGGGAATGTTTTCCTGGGTGGTAGCACAGGGACCATTTAATTTCCGTTTAATGCTCAGGGTTAATTAAAGCAGATCTATAGTCTTGTATGCAACATAATATTTACCGCTACACCTACTACCCACTGGTAGTATATTAGGCCACTGAGTTCGCAAGTATCGAAAAAATGTTGTATGATACAGCTGACATTAGGCGGGTTACGTTATACACGATATTTAATCCAAATGATAAAAATATATAATATGAATTCAATACAAAGCACAGTCATGAATCTTGAAAAACAATGGTAACATGAGTAAATAAAAAACAGATGTAACTTCAGTTACGCACATATACCAGCAGCAGCAAGCCTGTGCTCTTTCGGGTGAAAACGAAACTGATTTATTTTCTTTTCTCAGACAGCCTGGAATCTCCACAGTTCAAAAGTGCGCATATGAAGACATTTAAATAACAGATAAATATGTGACAATTAATACATATCAATGAGAGTTTAATTTACTTTAAAGTTAACTCATTATAATCCACCCTCTCGACAAAGAGCCGTTACGGATCGATCTCAAATAAACTTCCACTATTGTTAACGATCGCGAATAAAATGATAATTGCAGCCCTTTAAAAGGTTCGCAAAAGCACTCACCTTATATATGGGAAAATAATGTCAACATCATGTCTTAAGAGTGCAACAATATACGAAATCATGAATGTACAGGAGGACCATATCACCATAAAAACTGGTAAAAAGCATATTCCCTCCATGAACCAAAGCATCACGCCTTCAAAGTGCACCGGCAGTCAAGTGACAGTGAAGAAGCGTCTCATATGGTAACTGTTTCTGTCCTTTCAAACGAATTCAGTGACGCTTACAGAACAAAACTTTAGAAGAGGAAAAAGTTCCGACCCAGGTGTCACGTGGGCTGGTATGAAAGAGGGGCGCTTTTAATGGCTTAAATGACGATGCAACCGCAAATCTCTCTTCCTTATAGCCCGGACTCCCAACAGCCTCTGAAATGTAATCAGTCAATAAATCTAACAAATCCTAGTTATCAACGTTGCGCTTTTGCTGAAATATACAGCTGCGGAAAGAATTAAGAAACTTGCTTTATGTCTTCGCACATTTCTTCCTATCACCTCATACCACTTAATGTTTCCTATTACTTATTTACTTATTTATATGAGACACTGCCGGATAAGTTGACAATCATCTCTGACATTAGAAACTTACTTCTGCCCTCTACCTGGCTGGCTTTTGGTTATTGCCAGTTCTTGTTTTACTAATGTCTTACTAATTTCGAGCCTCGAAGCAACCAGCCGCTCAGTGTATCCTTATGCCTATACAGCCAGGATATTAAACCAGGATTTTTAGATGCAGATTTTAAAAACATATACAGTGGGTTCTTATTTTTCCAAAGCTGTTTAGTCTGTTTCGAAGTAATATTCATTGTCATATGTATTTGCCCCATCATGTGGTGGGTTGTTATTATACGGTTCTTTTGCTGATGGGTGTATTCTGCTTTTTTATTTTTTCTTAAGAAGGTTTCGCCCTCATTACTTCCGCTGCAGGCGTCACATGCGGTTTGGCACATCTATTAATACCGTAGCAACAGGTCTGGATGGAAGGACAAAAAACGCAGCTAAGATACCACTTAAATAAGGCAAAAACGCTTTTATTTTATTCGACTTCAGGGACTCCGGAATAGTAACACAGCTCTTTCCGGTGTTATGCCGAAAAAGGCATCCCTGCCTTAGAATGCATGCCGGTGTTCCGACGAGTTGAGCTTTTAAGGGTTTTTTGGGGGTTAGGGTTTTAGAGGTTCAAAGTACAGTAGCTCAACTCGTTTCAGATCAGCGACCAATCGGTCATTTAGAGACAGGCATGCATTCTACGGCAGGGATGCCTTTTTCGGCATAACACATGTTAAGCTGGAACAACCTTGAACAGAGATAATCATAAACGTGCATGACTGACCCAAGCAGCCCCCGAGGCTCATATGGGAGCCCAAACTTTGAATCTTTGAAAGATAATTTCGTAGCGGTTGCTACAGGTTATAGCCTAGTTTGCATGGGCAACACTTACTGTTCTGGAAGGATGGGATATATAAGGATTGGTTTAATGGTGCGTTCCATTTGCCCTCGGAATGTTTCAAAGATTCAAGGAGACAAGACGATAGCGCAAAATACATTACGTGCATCTCGCTGCCAAAACTCCCCCGATAATGGCAAATAGCCTTGGGCGATATGACGGTATACTCTGGTATTTAGCAATCACGATAGTGGTATTTTTAATACCGTCAAAAATTAAGACGCTCCTCTTTCAATTTAGTTGATACGGGGATGCTGCATGTAGGCGATGCATTGTTGTGCGCAGCATTAGTTTGGAGCCTTACTTAAGTTAAAAAGTATAAAAAATAATAACGCACATACCGTGGATAAATTCACAAAACACCGTAAATGCCAGACTATTGGAGCATGTGTGGCATGCGTGAAACCTAGTGCGCATGCGGCCGCAGGTTCATGCTGTCGCTCCCCCCCACCTCGTTTCCCTAGTCCTCAGCTTCCACGGTGATGTGCCCCTTTAGGCTCTCTCTGATTCCGGAGTCTACATGATTTTTTAAAATATTATTATTAAGTACCGTCATATACTATATGCCGCGGTGAAATGTCTAGGAGGTTTGACGGTATTAAAAGAATAGATACCGTCCTAGAATAATGGGAAGACAAAATTTTCCTTTATAAATGAATCACTTTAATTCACAGAAAGCCGTTTTACATTTATTCCACGCTGACATTGTGACAGGGTGGAAAAAACAAAAATATTTTGGTGTTATTTCTTTTATATATATATCTTTTATCATATTAGGATGTTGTTCCTTTGTTTTGTGCTCTTGTTCCTCAGTACCAATTCATTCTAAACGGTAGTTTGGCCTCCGGCCGCTAGAAGGCGATAAACAGAAAGTATTGCGCGGATACTGTCACCCAGGTGACACGGTGAGGAAGGGTGATTCACAGGCTTTCGTTATGACAGCTCCGAAATGGCCAGGCGTTGAGGACACTCGGTAGTAATGTTACAATAGCACTATTAAAGTACTGTATGAGTATATTGTTTGTGAACGTTCATTATGGGTCCGCGGTGTTACTGAATGGATGACAGCCATGGTTATCATTAATTCCGTCCTGAAACTGCTGCAGAGGCAGACATACACATGTCTGTCTCACCGATACGGGCTGTATATTTGCTTTGGAGGAATTGTCCTCATGATCGTTTCCGCCTTTCAGTTTGGGGAGGTGAGTAAAACGAGATATATATGTGTGTGTGTGGGACCACGGTAGTAACTTATCGTTTCAATCTCCGTTGTATAGCATTTCTCAGCATTTAGTTGTTTTGGCTAACTCTGCAGTTCCCCTTTTTTACCCAGATGACTGAGTGACACACTAACTGAGTTAGTGTTAGCATTCTATCGATCGCAACAGCTTGCTTAATACATGAAGATCTAGAAAGAAAGATGCATATCGTGACTGCACGTTAAAGAAAGCTTCGCGCAAGTATTGCCAACAAGGTGACAACAGGACTGTTTGTACCCTAGAGAGATGCTTAGATTAAATTTCTTTAGTAATATGGCCAACTGCAAGAACAGGCAGACATGTGCAATTAAAAGAGACTGTATGCATGTTAACAAACTTGCAGCCAAATAAATAAATTAAGAAATTGATGTTATTGCATGCTTTTACTAAATACTTTCCCGCAGACAGTACTGCACGATATAAATTCTCAATGTTGTACTTCCTGGCACTTTACGGTATTTATTATATTCATTATTATAGTTACTCCTGCAGCACGTATTGTACCCCCCGAACTTTACAAAATCTTTTGTCTTTGCTTTCTGCTTGGCCAAAGGGAAATACCACCATCCTGGTTATGTGTAAATCGTGAATCTTGAGTAAATGTTGTATCTCAGATCTTGACTCGAGCTTCAGTCCGGGCTGTGCCTTTAGATATGTTTTCCGTGGTCTCAGTGGTCAGTGGCTAATTGTCAGTGTCTCGGCCTGACAGGTCGTGATCGAATGGAGCCGAGATCAGTATCACGTCTTGTTTGATTCCTATAGAGACAACGTGGCTGGGAAGTCCTTCCAGACACGGTGAGTTCCTGACCCATAGCTTTTAAGCCGAGCGGTCGGAGTCTCGCGTTTTGATCCAGGCTTCGTTGGGATGCTGTGTATTACTGCTATCTGTTGCTGGTTGCTGCAGGGAGTCTGTCTCTCATTTGGCTCCCCAGGCTGTGCCTCCCCATGCCCATCGATGTGGTGTACACCTGGGTGAACGGTACCGACGCGGCACTGCTGAAGGAGCTCCACGCGGAGAGGGAGAAGCTGCAGGCAGAGCAGAAGGCCCTCAGGTGCTTCACGTGGAATTGCCTGAATGCTGACATTACATAAACTCCTGCTGCTCAACAAGTAGAGCATTGTGCTAACAATGCAAAGGTCATGGGTTTGAATCCCAGGGAGCGCACATAAACTGTAAGCCCTCCCTCTGCTGTAAGTTGCTTTGAATAAAAGCATCAGATAAATAAGTTACCTGTAAATATAAACTCACTGTTGTGCACGATGGTCCACGCATTGTGAATGATGCTTTATTTGCACAGCTACGCTGGAATGCTGCTTCTTTGCATATTGCTAACCTTTTCCAAGACGCACACGCACATGCTGCTTAGAGTGAAGCTTGGGGGCTGGAGCATAGGGTCTGCCCAGTTATCCGGTATCCCTGGAGCATTGTTTCAGTTAAGGGCCATGCTTAATGGCCCAACAGCAATGCGGCTCTTCTTCTGAGACTGGGATCGAGACTGGTGACCTTTGGGTTGCAAAATTCTGGGAAGTTTCACAGTTTTACATGGGAAACTTTCCATGGGAATTAACGGGAATATGTTGGAGTATATTATTTACAGGTAGCCAGAACTCGTGACTCGTTACCCATAACCTGGCTCAGCTATGGTGGTGCTCCCTGACGGTGACTCTCAGTGGTTAGGTGTGGTTTGCCATAAGAGCAGTGCAGTGCTCTTACCTGGGGGGCTCACGGTTTGCACTGCATTGCCCAGGAGACCAGACACTGCAAACTGACAATATTTCATTAATGGGGCTCCTTGTTACAGGGAATTTGCCTGTATAAGCAGGTGAAAATATAGTAACATTAAGATTAATAGGTCTCCTAAACCAAAGAAATGAGTTAATACTATCCTTCTTAATGAAACCTGCTTTTTTGCCACAGGGAACAGCTTGGGAAGAATGTCAGTGATGTGACTGAAGTGCCAAAGAAAAGGTGAGCTGTAGGGGCAAAATTCTGTCAGAGAGGGGCGAGTCGATGGCTGCCTCTCATGATGGCTTCCCCTCTGTGGTCATGCCAGTGTTTTAGCTGTAATAGACATTGTTAATGCGCTAGCATTGTAAGGTGATCGCGACACAATGACCCCCCGGTAGTCCAGCCTGTAGATGATTCTTCGTCGCGATGGTGTTGCGATTGAGGTGCTGCCATGTGCTGGGACGCCGTCGCAATGGTGTCGTGTCCACGGTGCAGCGAGAAACCGGAGTGTCTCCTGTCCCACTGCATCACGGCACCCGTGCTGGTGCTGGATCCCGGCCTTCCAGCCAACGTGACGCTGAAGGAGCTGCCCTCACTCTCCGCTGCCTTCTCGGCGGCCAAGCATCTGCTGCAGGTGGCCAAGCCCCGCAACCCCTCCACCAGCGTGTCCGTCCTCATATTCCACTCCCAGGCTGAAGGTACAGCAATACCGCACTGCATGTTCCCGACCCCACTGGGCCAGTGTGAATCGGTATCCTGGGTTCCCTGGGTTCCCTTAGTTCTCCCTAACTCAGCTAATACCATTGGTGCTGAGGGTGTGTTTTTTTTTATCAGCCCTTATCCAAAGCAATGTACAGCTGGGTATAAGGAACTTAAGGGTCAAGTGGTGAAATCACTCTGCCAGCAATGGGATTCGAACACATGACCTTCTGGGCACATACTGTCCTCATGTTAGGGCAGGGGTGGGCAATCTAGTCCGTAAAGGTGCGGTGTGTTTGCAGGTTTTTGGGATAACCTTTAGGTCAGCTGTTCAAACCCAGATGTGAGGGACTCTTCAGCCAATCAGTCCTCTAATTAGTAATCTAAGTAGGGAGTTGCAGGGAAAACCCACATACACAGCGGCCCTTTGCGGATAAGATTGCCCACCCCTGTGATAGGGGGGCAAGGAGAGCTGTGCAGAATTGGAGCTCTTTTGCACATGCATGTTTTTGTTATATCTGTTCTCTTCAAGTGTCTTTTCATCTTCTACATGCACGTACAGTGTAAGGATTCGCCTCAGCACCGGCCCTCACTTCTCTGCCCTGTTGCTCTCTCTCCCGTGGCTTAACACAGCTAATGAAGCTCATTCTGAGGTGTCGAACGATGTTCTTAAGCATTCCATCAGCCGCGGTTACTTGGTGAGTTGGGGTATGTAACCCCCCCTGGATCCCCCCCTAACCATCCCCCCCACACAGGGAGACATTTTTGAGGCACCTTCAATATTCCCTTTTGTATGGGAACAGAAAATGAGTTGCAGCCAGTGTTAATCAGTGTTCTTTAAAAGATGTGTTCTTACCCAGAATACACTACATCTTCCCTATGACTGCTGGGACATTGAGTTTTCCTGTCCCTTGAAAGACTACAGATAAGGAGGCCCCTGGAGTGGTACGGATGCAGTCACTAGCCTACCTGAGCGGCTTCCCATCATCCCTCAAAGAGGCTGAGCAGCTCAGGGTGAAGCTGCCACCCACCATCACTGGCAAGATCAAACAGGTGAGGACTCCCTGGCCATGGAATTCACCATATGTCTCATAAAAGAATGGCCACAGCATTTTGATGTTCTGTCACATACCACTGGATCCCAGCTGGGTAGATTTTAGAAAATGCAGCTGTGGCTGATGGGAAGTGAAGTCCAGTATTTCTCATATCAGTCTGTAGATGCTGTGTTTTTACACTTTCTGGTAGGTATTCAAGTATTATTTGATAGGAGCAAGTAAGATACAACATCATTGCACATTGTTACCTGCAAGAGACACTCACAGTGGACACAGGACAGCTAAAATCCACTGACTTCATTGTAACACATGGTGGAGTCCAGCAGAGGGCAGTAGAGCCAAGGGTAATTACACTTGTCCTGCACTTTGAATGTTTGTCCATTGACCCCAAGCAGGGTGCATGCTGGTCTGTTAGTCTGGTTAGTCTGGTTAGTCTGAGGAATATGTTGAGGGTCACTGTGAGTTTTTGCATCTTGACCCTTTAAACAGTTAATTCTTCAGTATAATTATTTTCATCTTTATCAGTCAGAATTTATATGAAGATTTTTACAGTCATTTTAACTGTATACTTTACTTTGGATGAGTGAATTAAATGTAATTGTAAAATGTTTAAACCCCTGTCCTGATAGTTCCATATAAGTAAGGTGTGACGTGTCACTACCTTCAGTAGCAACACGTTAGGAGTAACATTGACAATAAAGAGGCGCATAAATTTTGTGAACTGGGCACCCTGGGAAAATCACTATTCAGCCTGGCAACCTGATGTAAGATTACTGGTTCAAGCCTTTGCTTTAATCAATAAAAATATGATTAATATATAACATTTATCTGTTTCAGAGGAGTAAGGTTGTACTTTGTGTTAATCTTATTTCTACCACAAGGGGGTAGTATTGTTTCCCCGGAAAACCAGTGTGAGTATGTTTGGTTTGGACTAAATCTCACAGTGCACTGAGTAATTGGGCTCTCTGTCACTCCGTAATTATGCTGTTGCTTACAGTACCTTCTGTGGTGAAGATAACTTGACATGTGACCAGTGTGGTTGTTTTAAAAGCTTCCAGATTTAGCTGAAATGCCGATCCTTTCTAAGCGGCAGATTGTGAGTAATTGGCTTGTTATTAAAAGATTTGCAAGGTATCACTGTTTTATAGGCTCAGCAAATACAATGTAACACTTTCTTTCCTATCACAACTTCAGAGACATTGATTGTTGCGGAATGTTTGTAACGTGGGATTTTAAGCACCGCATCTGCAATGGAAACAAAGCTCTGGTTTTCTCTAGCCCTCCACTGTCCACTCTCAGGTTTATATCTGGTTCCTGTTCCGTGTCCATTTGAGGGAATAAGATTCCACATGCATTTACATCATTCGGTATGGAGCCCTACAGGATAGATGCTGATTTAATCCCCTGTCTGACTTTCTCTCTATTTACATATACATTTACATATTTACATGTATACATTTACATATTTACATGTACATTTACATATTTACAAAGAGATATACAAGTGAACCAAATAGCACATTTTAATCATAAATACTGTCAAGGAGTCACCTAGACATAAGTGCAAAGACGGTGTCCTACGTGGGTGGAGTTTGTGGGGAGGCACATTGGCTCATTTGGGGGTGGCATGGCTCACAAATAACAACCCCCCCCCTCCCCCCCCCATGATGCTGACCCTGGTGTGACCCAAAAAGGTTGTGGTTTCCTTGCCTTAAATGGACACCTCTGACATCTTTTTTTTCACAAAATGGTGGATAGATTTTCTCACATTAGAGCTAATGAAGTGTACATTATAGATCTATTTAGAAATGGTTTCCAAAATTCGATGCATGCGGTGTTTATGTCAGGAGCTGATATCTTGTGCTCATTTGCCATATATACCTTGGGTTCCTATAATAATTAATCATTTAATCCATTAGGTGACCTTAAAGTCTGCTGCTAAACTGCCAGCACCCCGTAATAGAAATGTTGTCCCCACCCTTGAAAATGGAGGGTGCGGGGTGGGGGTGCTTTGTCCCCATGATTCCATCTTCTGAGCTGTCATGTGATAACAGCAGGGGTATTAAGGTGAAACCTGAGCAGGGGGACAGGGGGTTAACTATAGAACAACTGTTTGAATTGGCGGCACGCCAGACCAGTTGAGGAGAAGGTCAACGAGGTATTTTCGTCACCTGTCCCCTTGCTCTCTCAGCAGTGTCCTGCTAGCTTACCGCCAATCAAACGGGGACCGCGCCTCTTCAGCCGGGTGCGACGGTCAGCGGTGGCTGCAGCTCTCCCTTGGACTAAGGCGATTAGCCTGGCTTCTTCAATCCAGAAGCTTAGACGGGGACCAGCCAAGTATCTCTGTATAGAAGTATCTGCTAAGCAACTCGCGGATGCGTTGATATTTTGGTGTGGGGTCAGGGATCTGCGGTGACATTTCCTGGCCTTTGATGGTCATGTGAGGAGGTGCGGGAAAGCCTGTGGAGGTAGTGCAGCCTGAAGGGGGCGAGAGGTTAGAGGGGAACTGGGTAATGACCCAGAGATCTGATACCCCTGTAGGTAAGATGTTAGCATTTCTGGATTTTGGACTGTGAGGTAGGGGGTGGTCTCCAATTAGTATGGGAGTAATGTAACACGAGAGAAGGTCTGGTTTTAGGGTTGAAGGGCAGTGTCTATAGTTACAGTCGAATACGTCGGTGATGAAAGTTCCCAGCTTTGCCCCTGTCATCCACGTGCCTGGAGAATATCGCCAGATGTTCCGAGAGAGGAGGTGTGGGTGTGAGGCATTGTGCGCCCCTCCGTGTCACATGGGTGGCCCTAAATATATCCGCAGCTTCTGAGGGAAGCAGCTTGTTTCTGGTCCAGGTGGATCAGTTGTAGGCATTACCTCATCATCGGTGACATCATACCAGAACCACCTTCTGACCCCTTCCGGCACCTTTGATTGGCTGCAGAAAGGCCTGTGTTTCTGGGGGTGTTAACAAGCCCGATGGCCCCCTTCCCTGCTCTGTTGGCTAGGTGACTGCGGTGATGGAAATGGTGACCTGCCATGCCTGAAATAACAATGAGAATCTGATCTGGAGGGAGGCCGCGGTATCTGCCAGGGATGGGTGAGACTTTGGCTCAGCCTCGAGTTTGGGGTGCTGGTGCAGCCCCGTCCAGGGAAACCAGGAGAACATAAATTATAAAGTTTATAATCGCACATAGATGAATGATCTAGTATGACTGACTCGGCTGAATGATACATCAACAAACATCACATTCATCATGTAGTATATAGGGCTGATTTAAAAAAAAAATTTTCACCCAATGAAATTCTGCATGAGCTTTACTGGTGACACAGAAGCTAATTTATCTGTTTCAATAAATATATCCTTGAGAAACCTAAAACATGAAACATTAAACGAAGGGAATGCCGATCTCCTTTATGATAGTCCTGCCTTTTTTATATCACGGTCCGGTGATGACAGCGAATGGTTGGTTATTCTCCGTCTCTCCTGGGAGACCAGAGACCGAGACGTAATAATGTTGGATATTAGGGTAAAATGTTTTGTTGGCGGATCTGAGTTTGGAGCCCAAGAGCAACTGTTCCCGTCAGTCCCGGATCACAGCAGCTGCTCAGCTGTTTGACGCTGTTATATCTCGGCAGTATAATTCTATAATCATGGTTGATTGAAGAGGGGGAAATTGGGGGCTGTAATTTTAGGTGTTGTTTATGTCAGTTGTGGGGTCAGTGGGCGAAAAGTATGTGGAGGTGAAGGCATAGGGGTAAACAGTCTCTCATCGTGTCTCAGATGCCTCCTGTCAAGCCCCAAAGCTCCTGGAAAAGCTTCTCCGTGTGTCTCCATGCAAGGGCCATTCTCCTGAGAGGAATGACATCATGCCACTTTCTGGGAACAACCCACATTTCTCCACCATGGGTAACGGAGAGTATGCGAGGCAGCCCAGGGTGCAGGAAAGAGCAGGTTCATTTCAAATTGTTTGGGGGGATGAAGAGTGAGACAATAGGCCTCTTGTTATAGGAGCACCATTTTCAGCTTGGATTGATTTATCTCTTGAAAAGCAACAGGGGGCAGGTGTTAGTCTATAAGCCGCAGTGTAGCTGAACTGCCACTAGAGGGCTCTGTCGTGTCATCGTCCGGTCACCGTGTCCTTACATCGCTATGGACTTCTGGGATTTGGTTGGGCTTAGTTGGCTCATTTTCAACGTCATTTGAATCTTATGTCAGTGGCCGTGCTGTATTATGAAGGCAACGCTATATAGTTCTGTACAGCTGCTTATGCCCTGTTGGTTCATCATGTATTAAATCAGGGTCTCTGGAGAGCAGCAGCTGTTGCATCAGATGTAGTTGTGAGAGACGTTTCGGGTTTATTGGGTGTTACGTGCTTGTTGTTGGGGTGGGTTTGACACTGTGGGCTTCTGCTCATGGAGGGAGCCGGAGCGGCTTGGGAAACGTATAGCTGTCTCACTCCCTGGGTCGTGACAGTGTATTTGTTTCATTCTGCAGCTACAGCTTTACTCAGAGGCCAGCATCGCACTTCTCCATCTGAATGACCCTCAGGATTTTGGCGAGCTGACTCAGCAGGTCCGGAAGAACCTGACTCTGGATGGCAAGGAGCTGACCGTCAGCCCTGCCTACCTCTTCTGGGATCTGAGTGCCATCAGCCAGGTGTTGCTCACTTCCTGCTTGTTCTCACAGCAGCCACCTGATTGGCTGGCTCCCTGACAGGCTGGTAGCATCGACTGTACCCATTGGACAAAGCGTGTTCTCCGATCCCTTATCGTGAACTTTGTGATCATTTAATTTTTTCAAACACTAAGCAGAATGGCTTCAGAGGTGCTGACTTTTGGCCTGTCTTTCTCCCTCCCCCTGCTCCCTACCTCTGCTGGGCTCAACAGCCCAAGCAGGACGAGGACATCTCAGCGAGCCGCTTCGAAGACAATGAGGAGCTGCGCTACTCGCTGCGCTCAGTGGAGACACACGCCCCCTGGGTGCGTCACATCTTCATTGTCACAAACGGTCAGATCCCATCCTGGCTCAACCTGGACAACCCAAGGGTCACGATCGTCACACACCAGGTGAGTGTCGCAACTTCAAGCCCTATTATTTTTAACGGCAGTGGAAATTTAAGTTTGATAAATTGGTTGGATTTTAAAATCCATATAGGATCTTTTTACACAGTGATGGTGTGTTTCTTGTGAGGAACAAGTCAACATAGATTTGTGGATATTTAAGTCGCTCAATCCCCATTGCCCTTCTTAGGAGATCTTCCAGAACGTCTCACACCTGCCCACCTTCAGCTCACCTGCCATCGAGACTCACATTCACCGTATCCCTGGCCTTTCACGCAAGTTCATCTACCTTAATGATGATGTCATGTTCGGGAAAGATGTCTGGCCGGATGACTTCTACAGCCACTCCAAGGGACAGAAGGTGAGTACAGGGAAGGAGCCCTGGCTCTCTGATTGGACACCATGGTCACATTTTTTCCAGGTGTGCCCTTATGAGATTACTTAGGGTGTTTTTCCACCACACCAGATATGGTACTTTTGGTACTTCAAGAAAGTACTAAAAGTACTGTACTTCAATGTGTTGGTTTCCTCAAGGTCAGAGCCATTTTTGATGTGTTCTTCCGCATTACTTATCTTAAGGTGTACCTGACATGGCCTGTACCAAATTGCGCGGAGGGGTGTCCTGGTTCCTGGATAAAGGACGGCTACTGTGACAAAGCCTGCAATAATAGCGCCTGTGACTGGGATGGGGGGGACTGTCTTGGTGAGCGAAGACTCTGATCTTTGACTTGCATGCATGAATTCCCAAACTCTGATGTAGAGAGTGTTAGAATCTGTGTATCTTGTGTAACGTTCCAAATCAGTGTTTAGCCTCATTATTATTCATTAGCTTCGTTTTCATCATCAAGATGGTGGCATGCACGGATGCAGCAGCCTGGAGCTTCCCATGTAGTTTTTACCCCACATCCATCACACTTCTGAACTCTCAGCACTGATCTCAAACATTCTGAAGCAATACTCCACATGTGCAAAGTCCATATTTATGTACATTTAGTCCACTCTATCTCTGTGTACTTACTTACCAGCAACTTATTGTGTGTGTGTGTGTGTGTGTGTGTGTGTATGTATACTCTCCTGTTCTATTTATGCCTCAGAATGTATTTCATTGTAAATATACTGTGCATCTGCTGACGTGTTCCAAACTAAATCTCATTGTACTTACAATGACAATAAAGCATCTATCTATCTATCATTAGCATAGATCTGTGTTTTAGCTATTTCATGGTCTTCAGCTAGAGCATAAAAACAGAAGTCCCCAAGGTCAGAGATTGGCAAATGCTGAAGTAAAGTATGTTTTTACCCATAATCCCTTGGAGTAACAGTTGTTATGGCCCCAGTCATTCTTGTGTGGAACTCTGTGTCAGTTGGTAATGAAGGTTGCCCATCTTGCTGCAGGTGCTCTGGGAGGCAATCGGTTTGGAGCCGGTGCCGGGGGTGGAGTCCCTGGTGCGGGAGTTGGGCAGCCCTGGCAGTTTGGAGGTTTGGGGGGCATAACTGGTGTGTCATACTGCAACCAGGGTTGTGCCAATTCCTGGCTGGCAGACAAGTTCTGTGACCAGGCCTGCAATGTGCTGTCTTGTGGATTTGATGTGGGTGACTGTGGCCAAGGTTAGTATCTCAGGAATTTGCGTTATCTAATTGTATCAAGGTGTGCTTCAAAGAATTTTGTTTATATATGTTCAAAATGTCTCTTTTTCTATATAAATTTGATTGCGATTGATATCTGCTCTCCCTGAACCAGAACACTTTGGCCAACTATACAAAGTGACCCTACGGAAGAACCAAACCCGGTACTCCCTCCCTCAAGGGGAGACCAAGCCCTACTTCAGCTTTGCCCTTATCGGTCGTAGGGTATCCGAGGCCCAAGTCAGTGACAACCCTGTGGTGCGGCACACTTCTATAGCCAACAAGTGGCAAACGGTCCACCTGCTGCTGCATGCTGGCATGAACGCTACGCAGATTCAGTACAACCTGACCTTCCAGGGGGCAGATGACCATGAGTTCTCCATGGTCTTCACTGTGGATGTCGACACTCGCGAAGGCGTCCGGTCCAACACATCTGATGATGGCCAGAAGGATGTTGACAAGGAGGCCAAACCCACTGAAATAGCCCAAGAGCTTGAGGTACCTTTTGAAAATGTTCCCTTGGAGAAGAGAGGTCCCAGAGTCCATAAAAGACCCCCAGGGGAGATGCCTGGGATTGTGGTGAAAGTGCCTCAGCTGAACGAATCCGGGCTCCCAGCCAACATTCGCAGTGAATTGCTGGAGTTGGAAAACAGACTCCTGATTGGAGACATCACTCTTAAAGGCTTCAACTTCACCAAAGCAAAACTTCTGGAACTATACCAGACATCAGCAGGGCAGGCTATGCAGCAAAAACGAGGGCTCTCTACTGAAAGGGTGGTGGAACTTAAGCCTCCAGAGAACTTGGATTCCCACAAGCCATACAAAGATCTTGGAGCAGAAGATATTAAGAAGGACAAGGCCGTAGCACCCTTGGTGGGTGGCAAGGAGAAACAGAGACTGGTCCAATCCCACCCTTCTTCCATCAAGCTACGTGTGGATGAGCAAGTCCCTGAAGGCGCAGTGGCCCAGCTCCCAATGTCTCCAGTTCCTATCACCACCAGGGGACCATCAGCAGCCAAACACCTTATTGCATTAGTGGGGATTGGGTCCAAAGTTGCAGATTCTGAAAGGGGGGCCAATGCAGCCAAAAGGGCAGGTCCAGAACAGAAGGTAGAGGGTGGAGCGGCGTTCCTCAGCAGGAAGCTGCAGCACTACACGTCAGCAGATCGAGGTTTCCTTCCCTGGGAGAGGAGGAAGTACTTCCATGACCTGCTGGAGGTGGGAAGCATACCTTCAGAGGATTTCTGCCATCCTACATGTTTTACGGTGTAAGTCAGTGTCCTTGGTGTCCTGTTAACCTTCTGCAGGAAGGCGAGGAGCTAGAGAGGCAGCTGGAGCAGAAGCTGGCTTACCGTGCTGATGGCACCGCCGCTGGCCGGAGGCTGCAGGACACCTTCGCCGACTCATTGCGCTACGTCAACCGGCTGCTCAATGGCCAGTTCGGCTTCACGTCACGCAAAGTGCCGGCTCATATGCCTCACATGATTGACCGTGTCATCATGCAGGGACTGCAGGACATGTAAGCAGCACCGCTTAGAGGCCCCTGAGTACCATCAAGGGCACTACCTGTAAATTGTACCAGTACCAGCAACGTACCTGTAAATTGTACCAGTACCAGCAACGTACCTGTAAATTGTACCAGCAATGGTCATTAAAATATGCTAAATATAACTCACAAGTGCCGCCCTTGAATAGTAAGCTGGCATCTGTCTTACTTTTAGGTTCCCTAGTGAGTTTGACAAGACCTCATCTCACAAAGTGCGTCACTCGGAGGACATGCAATTCGCCTTCTCCTACTTCTACTACCTGATGAGCGCTCTCCAGCAGCGCAGTGTCTCCCAGGTCTTTGACGAGATCGACACCGACCACTCTGGCGTCCTCTCTGACCGAGAGATACGCACACTTGCCACGCGGATCCATGACCTGCCGCTCAGCCTCCAGGTAGGGTCCAGCCCCAGGTTCAGAAACACTGATTGGGTAGAGAAGACTTTCCTGCTTTTAATTCAGCACTTTGGCCACAGAGTTGATGCGCCCACTGTTCTGTACACATGATAGCTGGTCTGTCCTGCTGTTTGTGTACGTAATAAGCAGACTGAAGCATTCAGATGTATCACTGTCTTCTGTTTTGGACAGGATCTAACAGGTCTGGAGCAAATGCTAATTAACTGCTCCAAGATCCTGCCTACCAACGTCACACAGCTCCACATGATTAGTCCCACCCAGGAGGCCTACTATGACCCCAGCATGGTGAGTATGTCATGAGGAACTAAGACCCAGACCCTCGGACGTGTGCTCTTTCTGCTACATAGTGCAACGTACTGTATGAATGCTGTATTATACATCTAAATAAAGTTTGATTGCAGATCTATCAGGGCAGTCTTGGATAGATCTAGGTCAAGTTGGAAATGTAACGAGTGCCTGAGAGTGAAATGTATATCCACAGCCTCCAGTCACTAAAGGTCTGGTTGTCAACTGCAAGCCCATCATTGACCGCATTCACAAGGCCTTCAAAGACCAAAACAAATACAAGTAAGTAGTTCAACTATGCTTGTAACCTTGACCAAGATAAGTAGTTGGATGGATGGAATTAATGATGGCTCGATGGATGGAGTAGTTCAACTATTCAAATCATTTACATAATTTTTCGTTTGATGCCTGCTTTGAAAATGTGGTCCGAAGGCAATATTGCCGTCCCTGGTTGAATGTGCTATTTCTGAAGTTCATGGCGGGTGAATGTCTTTTAGAGAGACCTCATAGCTCTATAATTCACTGCCTTCATCACTTTCACTTCCTCGAGCAGGTTTGAGATCATGGGGGAGGAGGAGATTGCCTTCAAGATGGTTCGCACCAACGTTTCCCATGTGGTGGGCCAGCTGGATGACATTAGGAAGAACCCCAGGTGAGTCGGCAAGGGAGCTTTTCTTGCAGGTCCGGGTGTCCAATGCCATGAACCATTTCAAAACCTTCTTCCGTAGGCCCTACATGTATGACGGTGGTACTTGTGTACCCTACAGGAAGTTCATCTGTCTCAATGATAACATCGACCACAGCCATAAGGACGCCCCTACGGTGAAGGCAGTGCTTCGGGACTTCTACGAGTCCATGTTTCCCATTCCTTCTCAGTTTGAGTTGCCAAGAGAGTACCGTAACCGATTCCTCCACATGGGGGAGCTCCAGGAATGGTAAGACCCAGGGAAAGGAAAGCCTTCAGTGAATGCAGAAAGCGCTGTTAGCCAGTCAGAACTGTTAGTCTAAATTATAAATTACCATTCTGTCACTAACCCGTCATTTGTGTGTTTACATGATTGCTCACTGCATAGCATAAGTGATGTATTCTGTCAGTGGGTGTTTTAAAGGATAGATTTTTCAGAAGGAAATTTAGATCACTCATTTACTGCTGAATTTACCTGTTTTATTAATAGAACTTTAGTTTTTAAACCAAGAGGTTAAGCGGCCATCCTGGTTAGTGGTTTAGTAAGTCTAACCTGATTGGAATGGTGGATAAATGACATTAAGTCTTTATAAGGGATAGTCGAGGCTATTTTGAAAGCAGTACCCATTTTTGGAAAGGTGATGCCATTGATTTGCATCATGGATGAACACCCTGGCTTCCATTTCATGGAAAAGCCCCTTGATGTGGGTCCTACTTGAGTGGCGATGGACAGGCGGTCCCCAGACACACGTCCGCTCACTGGGCTCTGTATGGAATGCGGCTGTGTGTGTGTGTGTCTGTGTGTCTGTCTGTCTCTCTGCATGAATGACAGTGTGTCAGCAGTTGGCGGTTGACGTCCCGCAGTGTTTCTGACACTGTCCCCTGCATGTCTTCAGTGATCCGTCTGCATTGTACTGTGCAGTGCACTGCTGGGCGTACATGTGTCTGAACATCTTCAGATCCCCTCCTTTTGTTTCATAAGGCGTTTAAAGTAATGCCCTCCTCTGCTATAAGTGCATAAACAGTGGTCTAGTCCTGTCAATAGAGGATTGACTGAGATGGGGTTGAACCACTGGTGGGACGGAGGGGGTGGTGAGCTGTTTTGCTAAAGAGCTGTCAGGAATGCATGGAGCTGTCCAGTGAGATGATGAAAGTCACTCGGGGAGGGAAGAACACCAACCCTGTTTAAATATAAGCTGAATAAGCTCATGTGGCCCCGTCATGGAGGAAAGGTACAGACAGCCTCTCTGCCAAACAGCATATATACTTAGTGGCCATTTTATTGGTTACTACACTGTCACCATGTGAATTTAAATCAGCCAGTACTTAAGAGCCAATGACTGGATCATTATGCAGTAAAGTGAAGTCAGCTGAGCAACTGAATCTCCTGAATGGCCAGGTTATCCATCAATGGATTTTTTCTTTCCTAACAGCATGGGCATATTCCAGGACGATAATGCCAAGATTCATCGGGCTCGAATTGTCAAAGAGTGGTTCAGGGAGGGCGCAGTGGTTAGCGCTGCTGTCTCACAGCAAGAAGGTCCTGGGTTCGGTCCCCGGGCCGGATTTAGGACTCTTCTGTGTGGTTTCTGCCGGGGACTCCGGTTTCCTCCCACAATAGGTTAATTGTTGATGTGCTGAAGAAGACTTTACGACAGGGGTGGGCAAACCTATCCGCAAAGGGCCAGTGTGTATGCGGGTTTTCGCTGCAACTCCCTAATTAGATTACTAATTAGAGGACTGATTGGCTGAAGAGTCCTCACACCTGGGTTTGAACAGCTGGCCTAAAGGTTACCCCAAAAACCTGCATACACACCGGCCCTTTGCAGATAAGATTGCCCACCCCTGCTTTACGGAGTGGTTCAACTCACCTATCATCGATTCAAGATCTCGGCGAGAAATTAATGCAAATCTGGATGAAAAACAATGTTGAAATGTTGCATAAGCATGTGGAATTGACGAATGTGCACCATAATCAAAGCTAAATGCGGTCCAACGAAATATTAGTGTGTGCGACTTTTTTTTGGCCAGGCAGTATATATAAACAAGTGGTCACCAACCAGTGAATCATGATTAACAGGTAGATATTTAAGACTTGCCTTGTCGAATGATGCAAAATGCCCCCCTCCCCCACCCAAATATAAACCACTAATATAAACAATAATCGGCCAAACTTGGATGGCTCACATTCTTTACTAGTGATCCATCATGGGCGTAACACAGATATTCTGGCCCCAGGGGCAGTTTTCCACTGCACCAGGTACCGTACTTTTGGAACTTCAAGGTGTTGGTTTTCCACTGCCAAAAAAACTGCTACTGCTGCTGAATGGCATGACAACGTGAGGCAGGGAATTTTGTACTGAATTCGAAAAATGGGTGTAGTATATGATATGGCTGGGAGATGTGCAATTTTAATACTAACATGACATGTTATGCACATGCAATTTGTACATCACTAGTCAGTGAGTCTGAGATCAGGCTTTCTCTTACTTTCAATTTGGAACGGACATTATAGCACAAGGGGTTTAAGTTTTGCTGAAACATTTCTACTCTGTCATAGGAAACAATTTTAATTGCAATTTAATTTTGCATTGCAATTTTAATGAATGTTCCTTTTCAAGATTATCTAGTATGTGTTTTAAAATCAGTTTAAAGGTTACCGGCACTGATTTTGCTTGAGCTCTTTATGTCATCTCCGAGAGAATCATAATCATTTTCATCCTTGCTGTTTAAATCACTTCTAGATGGGTTTGTGAGAAATTTATTTTTTTGCTAAATATCCCAATACTCATTACAACAAAATCACATTGTTATATTTAAATTTTTTTCCAATATTGTGTGGCCCTAGTGTATTACATTATTGTTTCTTGTCATGTCATCCAAATGTCATTGAACCTGTTTAGTATGGTACCAAGAGTACTGTACCTGGTGCAGTGGAAAAGCAGCCTAGGCCTCCGTCAGGGTTTTATTTAGTGGGTCCACCTGTTCTTTAACGCAAATAGCCTGCTGTTCTAAAGAGAGGGTCATTTGGCTACAACTGAAAATATACAAAATGCAGACAGGGTCAACGGGTTCTGTCGCTGAATGGCGAAGATGCGAGACCTCAGCAATTTTTGAGATATGCTGACACCTGTTACAATGTCTTGTTTACTTAGAACAGTGCAATAAGCCAAAAACACCCAGTACAACACCAGTATTGTGGGGAAAAACGTCTCGTCAATGAGAGGTCAGAGGAAGACGCCCAAACTCGTGAAACTTAACAGCAAGTCCACAAGTGCAAAAATAACAGCTCAATACGACAGTGGAGTGCAGCAAGACCCCAGATATATAGCTGGGCAACCCTGGTTCTGGAAACGAAGGGACTCCTGCCTGGCACTACATAGGGGAACCTAATAGAGGCCAATGAGTGCCCATCTTAAGCACATCTTGCCCAATACTGCAGTACCCAGCTTGTAGAATGTTTTTCCCTAATCGGCAAGATGATACGCTGTTATATCTCTGCATGTGTGTGTTGCAGGCGTTTGTATCGAGACAAGCTGAAGTTCTGGACGCACTGTGTTCTGGTTACCCTAGTCGTCTTCACTGTGATTTCTTTCTTCGCAGAACAGGTAAATATTAATTTATATTTAAGCTGAGAACAAAAAGAAGTGCATGTGTGCGTGTTGCGTTCATGTGGGTCATATGCATTACATTGTGGGGACAAAATCTGGGTAGGGGTTAAGGTTGTCATTGTTGGGATTAGGGTCTATGGACGGTCCCCACAAGGATATAAGTGCAGGTGTGTGTGTGTGTGGGCCAGAGTGTGGATGTGCTGGGTCTGTTCATGCAGGATTCCTCTACCAGACATCTGAAGAAGTTCAGCAGTGTAAAGGACCTTCTGCACAGACCTCTCCTCCTCACATACTTATAAGGCTGAAAGCAGGGCCTTCACAAAATGTCCCTGATACCCGACGTGTCACCGACCCCCATACACTGACATCAGCCCCATTGCAGTCTCTGTCCCTCAGGATCGTACCTCATTGCTGTTATTTCGCCTGACTGATCGCTCTTGTCCCCTTTCCCTCCCCAGCTCATTCTCCTGAAACGGAGGCTGTTCCCGCGACGAAGGGCCAACAGAGACATGAACCCTGAACGAGTGTGAATAGAAAGGCGTTTCCTACACCTCCCCCCCCCACCTCTTCTTTAGGCAGGACTTTAAAAGGTGGGGAGGAACAGGAAGTGTCTGAGGGAGCTCTAAGTATAACTGAGAAGCTCCTGTTGGTGCAGATCTGCATGTCGCCACTGGACTGAAGTGACTGTGCCTAATTGGGCATCTCTTCTTGTGAGGAGGATGATCCAATTGGTGGTTATTTGGGGGGGGGGGGGGGTTGGATGGGGGTTGGGGTGGATGGGGTCATAGATTGTATTGGAGTGGCACCCAAAGCCTGAGGACTTCTGGGCCAATGATGCGTCGTGTACATCTGTCCAGGAATAGTGAGTTCCTACCTAAGAGGATTTCACTATGGGTGTTAGGGATTGACGGTGTGTTCTGGGTGAGAAGACCTCTGGGAAAAGGGTTAGCTGATTAACCAAACGGGAAGCAACGTAACAAGAATGGCCGGTTTAATGAAACGCGTTTGTCCACTTCAAGTGCCTTTTTGGGGATGTTTCAATGAAGCACGTTTCCTGTTAATTCCCATAATCCATGGTTTTGTCCTCGCGTTACTTTTACGTCACGTTGCCCTTTTAAAAGTTGTGCTGAACTGATTTTGCACAAGAGAGGACGGTGTCTCACTTGAAGATTTTTTTATATGTATTTTTAATCATGAATGTAACACGGCTGATCTCCGATTTTGAGATAACCATGTGTCTTACATGTGTGGAGGAGATGAGCAATACCTCCAGTGTCTGAAATTCAGATGTTATCTGCATGAACTTTTTGGTCAGTGATGTCAAACTTGTTGATTGGTGCATCTGAAGTATTATTTTTTTGTTAAAGATTGCGTTGTGCGATAATTAATGTTTATTTGGTGCCATCTTCCTCTCCACCTGCGCATGCACTAGCGGCATCACCTGTGCTGTGCTCCTGCATGCACACGCAAGACAGTCTTAGCCACATTTCTCATTTTCTTTCGCTCTGCACGCACAGCTGGGGGGGTTCCCCGAGTCCTGCCTTTCTACCGATGTTAAATGTGATGCTGAATTAAACTGGCTCAGAACTATCACAATGTCCCTGCCACATGATGGTCTGTTCCATTAACAACTTATTTACTTCAGTTCAGTTCAATTCAAAGAACTTTATTAATCCCAGAGGGAAATGACTTTGTCTTGGTTATACAGTTGCTCTAATTAATTAATTTACCGGGAAGAAAGAAAAATTAGATTAGAAGAAAGTACATTATAATATATATAAAAAATAAAAAATTTAAAGAGAAAATAACAAGTAGAAGTAATATATAATAAAATTAAATATAACACACAATTAAATTATATAATAATGCAAAAGAAATGCAGTGTAAATAAGAAATATTACCCAAATGTATTGTAACCAGATATTGCACTTGGAACTCGACTTAGAAACAGTAGTATTATAAAAATATTATTGAACAGGAACTACTCATAGTTCCTGTCCCGTAGTAAAAACATTACAGAGAAGAGTTATATAATTTAATGGCCATTGGGAGAAAAGATCTCCTGTGGCACTCTGTAGAACACCTGGTCATAATCAGTCTCTGGCGGAAATTGCTCCTCTGGATGGAGAGAACTCTGTATAGCGGGTGAGGATGATTGTTCGAGATGGAGCGTGTTTTGGACAAAATCCTTCTCCTTGCCACGACATCAACAGAGTCTAGATCCAAGCCCAGTACAGATCCGGCCCTTTTAATGACCTTGTCCAGTCTGTTTCTGTATGCTGCTTTCATGTTACAGCCCCAACAGACCACAGCATAAAAAACGACACTCGCCACGACAGATTCGTAAAACATCAGAAGAATGGTTTTACAGATGTTGAATGACCTGAGCCTTCTCAGAAAGTACAACCTGCTCTGTCCTTTCTTGTAGAGTACTTATGAGCAACATACAATTCAGACTGCAGGGTTAGAGAGTCCCTGAAGTAACTGGGAGCTAAGGGCCTTGTTCAGGGGCCCAATGATGAAATCATTCCACTGACCTTGGGACTCAAACCAGCAACCTTCTGATCATAGGCACAGCATCCTAACCCGCTAAGTCACACACCACTCTGCAGTATAGCTCCATTCCCCGCCTGCCATAGCGCTCCTGTTTCTTTCCAATTCACTTCTCTGTAAAATATGCTTTATTGAACTCTGACTTACAATGCTAATCACACAAAACCAAGCCCCTTTAGGACTTAGGTCAGGTTGGGGAACATGTGCTGGTACAGCATGTTGTTGCACTCACCACACAAGAAAATTCCTCGGAATCCCGGTTGGTGACCCCCCCCCCATGCCGACATGAGGTCCGATCTCACCCTCCGGAAATCGCCGTCTATCTACCACAGCCAGGTGTTACATGGGCGTCCCCTTGGCCTGGGCCAGCTGCTCGAGTCCTTAGCAATGAGGATCCTACAAGTCGGATCACCTTCAGGGATACGCGTCACATGGCCGTAGTGCCGTAACTGATGCAGTTAGCCCTCACAATGCAGTTAAAGTGCCTCATTTGGGACTCCCTGAGCAACTGCTCATTTGACAAACCAGCAGTACTCAAACCAGCAGGACGTGGTCGACATTCTCTCCGCAGACGGACACACTGCTGATGGCTGTGCCCAAGAGGTCAAAGAAGGTCTGGATGCTAGTTTTTATTCAGGACACTCTCAAACCCAGACACTCGGACTCAGTCTCTCGAGAGCCACCAATGACTCCACAAAGATCACAGCATCGATGACCCTGCCCAACACCCAGTCCATACAAGCGTAGATCCTATTGAGGTTGACCTTGGCAAGGATCTTACCCAGCACTGACAGCAGTGTTATTCCCCTGTAGTTGCCACAATCTTGTTGCCGGTCTTTTCAGATAGGGAAAGCAAGTCCCATTTTCTAATCAGTTGGGATGACGCCTGTCTGCCAAACGGAAGCAAAGATGGCTTGCAATGCCAGGAGGACAGCTTTACCAGCAGGCTGGAGAAGTTCACCCAGGATACCACAGATCCCTGCAGTCTTCCCTACCCTCAGCTGGTTCAATCTCAATGAGACTAGGTGGATCACAGCTAATCGAAGGATCAGCCTCAAGAACTGTGGACCCAGAGATGTCCAATGTGGGTGACGCCTCAGCACCACACCAGCTCCGATCCCCAACAGGCCTGACCCCATTGGCTCTCTGGCGGTTTCGACTCATCTGGGGATGAGGCTCTGGAGGGCTGTCCCCCATCCCCCCCAGGGGGCGTGCAGCCTTCCTGTGGCCGGCTGCAGCAGAGCTACTCCCGCAGAGAGCAGAAAAGAGTTCTGTCTGCTTCATCAGAACTGTGTGAAGTTTTTATGGTGGCTGGAGCGCCGGTCCCACCACCAGCCCCCAAATTTTTCCCTGCAAGTTGGAGTATCTTCATGACTCGCTGTATATACTATATATTTTTAAATGAGATACTTACAGGTGTTGCTACCGCTGCCTGTTTATCTGGAAAATGTAAATATTTTCTTTCCACTTCGGTGCTTAGATAATGGATCCATCCACAGTGGTTTATGTGGTTTGCCCAGTTTAACAGCAGGACATTTTACTGGGGTGATTCAGCTTCACTGCTCCCTGGTACGATAGCATAGAGCCCGTGGGACATGAGCGCCATCTAGGGCTTCCCCCCTCAGCGGTGACGGCCTTAATGTTTCAGAGCCGCAACTCCCCGATAAACCAGGGCTACGTAATGTCAACGTGGCATTTCAGTGAAGCCGTTCCCCTGCTGTCTGGCCTCTCATTTTTGACATTTCCTGTAATTCGCACAGGTTAAAAACGGGGTCCCGAGATTATTCCTGTTCAGTACTGTGGCTGTGGGAGAGTCATATGCAGATATCAGAGTAACAGGAGAAGTCAAATGCAGGACTGAACATGGATGCATTTCATTCAGTGTTCCTGCCCATACACATGTGTACATAGATATTCCGTCACACAAAGGCCCAGCCCAAACATATAGCACTGGAGACTGTTCAGTGAGCTCACATCTTACCATGCAAGTGCTGGGAAATAAAGATGATGTTTCAGTTTACTCATGATGATTAGTAACTGGTAAACCTGTCTGACTGCTGCTGAAGGTTTTTTTCCCAGTGGAGGCTGAGTTGTGTTATTTAACTCTATGGTACGTTTATAAACTTAACAGTGACATAAGGAACAAAGTTTAAAATGAGTCAGGAGTTTTGGCTATATTATCTCAAAATGGTCAAAGCTGGAAAAAAGTGTGTCAGTTGGTAAATCATCATTAGGTATATTCCACAAAATGGCCACACCTGTTAAAAGCTATTGGTCATTGGCTTTAGATACTGAAGGGCTTTATAGAACATGACAATGCTGAACACCAACCCATCTGTGTAGAAAAAAAAACACACGAGCAGCTTCTGCAACTGCGAGGACAGTGCGGCCATCTCTCGAAACCGCTGTAAACGTTAACCACCATCCTGTCACCAAGCCCAACGCCAGTAAACTGAGTGAAGCTACTGCATGCGTGTATTTTTTTGACAAAACGTCTGACATTCATTGCCGCATGTTCACCAACAGCTGTCAGTAACTTCGATAGAGTCGTCCTGCGATTTATCAATGGTTGCAAAAATTTAAATATGAGAAATATTCAATATGGTACAATTAGTAATAGTATAATAGTAACCACAGCCTCAGTTCCACAAATTAAACAAAAATATTGGGGGGGGGGGGGCAATAGAATATTTATATATAATTGGTAGAAACTTCTGTGCCAATTAAATTAAATGTTATGGCACATTTTCTTCAACATGCCACAAAAAATTATATTTATTAAACCGTAAGATGTGTGTTGCCTGTAGTCCTGTGGAACATGAACGCTTATACAGTTCTATAACCCATCTCAACACATTATGGAGTCAAAAATCCAATATAATATCTATTTCAAAATTTTACATATATATGTATTCATGATTGTTGAGTATTTTAGGTACCCCAAGCAGATTGTTTTTTGATGAACAAAAGGATGTGTTTGAGGTGGTCAGGTAGCCGTGGAATCTACAGTGAATTTAAATATATTAAATTATAAAAGCCATCAACAGCACCATCAAAAGTATGCAACTGGGGACTTAAGTTTCTACACATTTGATCAGTGTTGCTTTGGCATAAAAGTGAGATACATTTAGTGTTCAGTGACACTAAAATCTGCACAAACTTTGAATGAAATTCCATGTATGAAATGACCAGAATATTCTGGAAAGTACAGTGTAGCCAGCAAAACGGTTTATACGGGAGAAAAGCTGTCATCCGCAGCCCTTTCATCAAGGCTAAGCCAGGCAAAGGCAGATGGGACTGATGAAGGTGGGGTCCGGAAAAGGGATCAGGACGGCAGAAGAACGGGCCACGAAGAAAAAAACAACGTTTAATAAGTTCTGCACTGTATCAAATGTACGAGCACCAACGCTATCTCACAATAAGGGTCAGAGAAATGCCACAATTTGCATGTGAGCATAGGATCTGGAGAAAGTGACAAGGAATGAGTCCTTCTTAATAGCCAATCAAAACGGAGATTTGGGAATGATGTGCTGAAGCCTTACATTCCCAGCACCGTGATTTGCTGACCGGACCGAAACTTGGCACGAGCAACAAATCACACAACAAAAGGTTTTCTGTAGAAAAATAACATTTTAAAAAAAGAACCATGTGCAGAAGCAAGAGCGCCAGGTCCTTCTGGGTCACGGTCCGTTTCAGGGTGCGACTGTGGGGTCCAGGAGAATAGAGGTGAGGTCCGCAGTAACTGCTGCTTGCTGCCCCCCCCCCCACTGCCTTTCCCCTCCACAGCAACAGCAGATGCTCACCATGTGCATAACTCTTCAATCCTTGCTGCTCTGAGGGCTCACCATCACCAGGGAGACTCCGTCCTCCTACATCGGTGATACGACAGATGTTACTACAGTTACACTGGAGGTTTTCGCCTCCCTCCCCCCGGCGGACGCGCTAAACGGCATAACAAGCCACATGCTTTTATTGTTCACGCTGCAATGCACGTGTTGATAGCTCGTGTTACACAACTGCATTGACCAAGCCTAATTCTTATTATGAGTAAGAAATGAAAGTCTTACTACAGGGAGGCTCCTATAAAGCAGTATTTCATTTCACGTTGATGCAAAGCGGGGTATTTACCCCACGGACGCCATTTCACAAAAATGACCTTCATGACACACCCATGAACTCATCATGACTTGAAATACTTGCAAGTATTCCTTACAGCATTTAGTCCACATGTGTTAGTTTATTTTACAACGGAGCACTTATTTAATAAATTATTAAAGGTAGCAAAATTTCTAAACACACTGCCCTCTGAGACAGTCCCTTGTGGAAAAGTCGCTCGTCACACGACGATCCGATACTGTCACATGAAGAGCACCGTCAACCACACCTACATTGTTACATACATATATGTGATACCAGTAATCGAAAAGTATTTCAGTACCAAACGTATACAGTTTACACGTACATGTATGTGCAGCCAGAACTGCAGACGTACAAAGAACAGAATTCCTTATTAAAAAAAATTCCAGCTTTATCGTTATAAATATTACTTACATAATTCATGAGCTACTGATGAAAAAAATATTGGTTCTGGGCATCAAAACAGCTGAGCAATTTGACTCCATGTGCAGCAGCTGGATCCCACGCCCAGCTGGAGAATAACTGGCTAGCGTTACTGCCGAATTCGTTTTTGCGCGTTTAGCCCTTAGGGAGGAGACCGTAGGACATGTTTTGGGTCGTTCACGTCACCCCTGGGTGTTTTGGCACATCATGCTGATGCGGGACGTGAGCAGGGCTTTGGTTGTCTGCTCTCAGAATGGAGAGGGAGGAAAAAAAGGAGTATTCTGTGGAGTGTGCAGCTTGGGGGGGGGGGGGGAGGGGGGTATCACCACACCTATGAGCACCAACACTGAGCCCGTTCTCTGCCTGCTGCCTTTGAGTTCTGCCTAAAAGCACCGTACCGCAGTAAATATACACTATGCTCACTGGAAACACTGCATTCTAAAAATGTAACACATTCTATATCCAAACTCTGACAACTGGCAGCAGGGCACAACTGTCAGAAGTTTCGATTTCGATATCTGACGAGTCACATGCCATTTCTTGTCGTCCCAGGTTTCACTCCTAACTATGAAACTTTTAGCATTTTAGCATTACGTCATTGTATGTCAGCTGGCTTTTCGTCGAGTGGGGGGGCTTTACGTATAAAAGCAGCCAAAGCATGATGTCATTCATTCTCTCAGACCCATCCGAATAGAAACGGTAGGAATTTCGGGAATGTTTACTGTTGCTCAGTTTTCAATCAAGGAAACTTAAAATACATTTGATAACCTTACAGTAAGCCATACAGTAAGCCTTCTAGTATACAGTAGGCCTTACTCATAGCATACTGTACACCTAGTATACAGTAGGCCTTGCTCATAACATACAGTATGCCTTCGAGTGTACAGTAAGTCTTACTCATAGCATACTGTAGGCCTTCTAGTATAAAGTAGGTCCTACTCATATCATACTGTAGGCCTTCTAGTGTTAAGTAAGCCTTACTCATAGCATACTGTAAGCCGTCTAGTGTACAGTGGACCTTGCTCATGGCACACTCCATCACAAATGACAAAGTCCCTAATTGGTACTTTCATGAGGAAACAGCAGAAAGTAAAATATCAACATCCAGCTGCAAAACAACGCAGTGGTGTCAGACCTCAGGGACCTCTGCCTGTCAGGACAGGTATTCCTCATATCTAAACTGGATCAGAGTCTCTGAACTCCTACCCAAGTAGGCAGTGAGGATGCTGGTATTCCATCAAGGAAATATCCCGATGAAAAGTACTAGATAAAGGCTCTGGGGAATGTCTCAGTATTAATCTACAAGTTTTGTTTCTAAATTAGTTAGCTTACAAAGTAGACTAAGTATAAATTGAAATATTATAGAAACAAAATCTGACGGCAAAGCATAATCCCATAACTACATCCAGCACTGTCAGAATCCGCGTTTTGGTTTAGTAGTTGCTCGAATACGAATGTGACTCGGCAGAGTCGAGGCTGATCAGGTTATGGCTGTGGAGGTCCCAAGGATCCCCGGGCATTAGTGGCGGGTCGGTGCCTTTGTTGTGCCCTGACCCGGTCTCCTCCTGCTGGGCAAGCAGTCAGTCACGGGAGACGTAGACCTGTGGGACAATGCTGAACACCCGGATCCGCAGGTGGGCCGCGATCTGGAGGCACACTGCCGTGCAGTACCGCGTCAGGTCTAATACAGACAGAACCTGTGCGGGCCAGGAAAGGCGAGACAAGAGAACAAATCCTCATTAGAGTCTCTCCCACAAATGACATCTGTACTGTCACAGCAATGCGATGACAGAGGAGACCTCAGGATGACTCACCAGTGCGATCCAGAGGACGATGTACTCATCGATGAAGCTGTTGAAGTACTGGTTAAGGAAGAGGAGGCCAGGACCTATGAACGCGGTGTCCTGAAGATGGAGCTCACTCTTGGTCATGTGGGCCACCTAGAGGAGGGGAACATCGGAGACATTACTGTCAATGTGGGCTGACATCATGTGAACATCACAGACAGCTGTGACCATCAAAATCAATATGTCCAGTGGCAGAATAGAAGTAATCCCAAACCCATATTACGACTTTATTTGAAGGGTATTCCGAGCATTGGGGTGTATTAAATGTAAAACAATGTTTGCTTAGTTATACAAGATTTCTGGGATGACACTGTGCATTATTTGCAACCACAAAATTCCAACATAATAAAGCAAAAAGAAATTCAAAATATTTTTTTAACCGCAGAATCTGTGACCCAGTGAAAATGGTTCCACAACCCACTTTTGGGTCGCGACCCACCGGTTGAGAATCGCTGTCATAAGGTTCAGTTAGCCGCTCTTTCCTTACCACCATCTAGAAAATGTTGACCACAGGAGAGAAACAACTCACCACTAGCTTATTTGAGATCTTGGCGGTGACCAGGCCGAAGGCTATTATGTACAGGCAGGGGTGGAGCTCAAACAAATGACTGGATGACTTCTTGAAGATGATGAAGGCCAGAGTAAGGATGAGGCTGATGTGGAGCCCTGGAGAAAGCACGCTGGTGTCCTGCAGGAATTGCAGAGCGCTTGACATTGGCTGCTAGATGTTATGTGTCAACATAGTGCAGAAAGAATGAATCCAGGTATGGTCCCCACTAACTGCAGCTGGTCACCTCCTTAGGTTCAGCTCGTTCGTGTCGGTCATACTGATTAATGAGGTTGATAACTGACGAGTCACAGTTTAAATACACTACTTATAAACAGCTACAATCATTTTCTTGGTAATTCCTGACCTGGCAATCCATGGTGATCTGCAACAGCATGTATTTTATGCTTCTTAAAAACTAATAGAACAACCGTTTTTTTCATAACCATTCATCAAATTCTGGGTCTCAGGGAGCATAGAGCCCATCCCAAGAAAAACAAGGTACTGGGCAGAAGAACACTGTGGATGACACAGACACACAGATACACAGACACACACACACACAGACAGACACACACAGACACACACACACACACACTACACACACGGCAGTTTACTGGCAACAGTTCAACTAAACTACACTTTGGACTGCAGAGGGAAACCCAAGTACAAACGAGAAAAGCCACATGAACATACAAGCTGCGCACATAGGAGCAGAGCTGGGAATCACACCCACAACCTCAGAGATGCTGGGCCACAGATCCTCCCTGAGTCACCATCCCAAACCAAGCAAACTTCCCCTTCTCTGACATTGCAAAATAGATGCTAAATATCAGCTACACATACAGTACAGACGCTCCACAGGTTACTATGGTCCGTGTTACGATATTTTGATGTACAGTATTTCAACACTATTATAAAATAAGCTTTGTGTTAATGATTTTGCCCAACTGTAGGCCAGTGTGAGTGTTCTAAGCATGTTGTGGTAAGCTAAGCTAGGCTATGATGCTTGTTAGGTTAGGTGTTCTAAAGTGCATTTTAAGTGCATCAAGTGCATTTTTGCTTTACAATATTTTCACCTTACGATAGGTTTATCGGAACGTTACCCCAATGTAACCCAAACAGCGTCTGTGTTATAATAAGTACAGTCAGTGCAAAGCAGAATCACAGAGGTGTCTGAGCAAAGCATGATCATTTTACACACATCAAGTTTAACAAGTAGGAACTTACAGCCACAGTGGAGCCATTTTTGCCAACTCCACCATTCATAATGACTTCGAAGTAGTTGAAACAGGAGTAAATGGCTCCACCGATTATTCCCAGGATGGGGAAGGTCTGTAGCTTTATCCCAATGACAGGCAGCTGTAAAGAAAGAGGCACGAGGGCTGAGGCGACGTTATGCAGACGTTACCGAAGCGTTCCGGTATTCAGACGAAGCTGTAAGCATGCGGAGCACAATGGGAGGAGAAGCCGATGTGGGGGGGGGGAGGTGAGGGCCGTGTCAGCTGTTCAAAGAGTTCATGGCCATGAGCGAGCTGCTGCCATGACAAGAGCATCCCATAATTACCTTGGCGCTTTCCCATGTGCAGTTTAGTGAAGCTTCCGTGGGCAGCACAGAGCAAAAGTGAAACAGAGGGTCTATTCAAAGAGTAATCGTGTAACACTGGGTATTTATCTGGGTGTGCTGTGACCCAATGGCACTGAGCCGTTAAAGGGCATGACCTTTGGTCACCAGTCATAGCTGTGGTTTGCACGGTGTCACATTTTTAATGGTACGGATCAGCCTCAGGTCTCATTTCCAATCCCACAGCGGTAACTGTAGAGTTTAATTACTGCCTAGAAGTAAGTAAAAACGGAGGGATCCTATTAACTGAGCCTGCCTGTGGAGAGCATCAGGGTTTGTGATTCTTTTGTTTTAATTACTTCACGTGGAATGGCCAGAGTGTGTGTGTGTGTGTGTGTGTGTGTGTGTGTGTGTGTGAGAGAGAGAGAGAGAGAGATACACAGAGACAGAGAAAGCAAGACAGACAGGCTGGAATAGGTAGACAGGGACAGAGAGACAAAGAGGCAGAAAGACAGAGAGAGAGAGAGAGAGAAAGAGAGAATAGGTCTTCCTTACAAACCCTGGGAAACAGACTGCATGTGGTGTTACCTTGATGTAAAGCCTTTCTTCAGGATAATCAGCATTAAAAACAATTATTTGAAGAAGAAAAAAAAACAGTTATGCTGGGGGGTGGAGGTAGGATCCAGACTTAAGGTGAGCGCCCATGTGAGGTCAGAGGTCAACCACAGTGCCCATGTGAGGTCAACCACAGTGCCCATGTGAGGTCAACCACAGTGCCCATGTGCATGTGAGAGAGAGAGAGAGAGAGAGAGAGAATGTATGAAAGAGAGAAAGAAAGAGTGTGAGAGAGAAAGGGGAGATAGAGAGAGGCGACAGAGGCTGTACCCTGGTGTCCCACAGAGCCACTCCTCCGAAGGCTGACATCAGGTATATCACCATGATGGCCGCCTGCACCTCCGTCACATCCACGCTGGAAGAGGAGAGCACAGAAGGGGATTAACAGCAAGCTGGGGCTGGGAGACACAGAAGAAGAGCCTGCAAACGGGTATCGTATGTGCAGGGCGAGAGGGAGAAGCTGGGACAAGCCCCGGGGGGGAGAGGAGAGATGACTGAGGGGGGGGGGGTTCCACTTACAGGCCAAATCGCAGCGTCCCGGAGACGTAGGCCTGCCAGTGCGCGCAGAAGAACATGAACATGCCCACGAAGCCGCAGAAGAACATCCAGTTTGGATACACTCCCATTCCACAGGATATGCACGTTCCCACGGATACGAACACTGGGCGGAACACAGGAGATGGGAAGGTTATCCATTCCTCTCTTAATGATGTTATAATGGAGCCGCCCATGTACGGTGCCTTGGGGTGACTGTTGTGAAAGGCGCTATATGAAAATGAATTGCTGGGACGTGCAAATAAAAATGGATAGCTTTTGGCAGAAAATATCACGAATGGTCACGTCGACTACAAGGACGGCATGTTAAAACTTTGTGCCTGTGATCAGAAGGTTGTTGATTCAGATCCAATGCCTGTCAGTGATGTCATTGTTGGGCACTTGACCACAAAACCTGAACGTCACTTTGGATAAAAGCATCTGCTGTACTAAAGTAAATAGTTAAACTCTATCCAAGCTTGTTCCCTCAAGGGCACAGCGAGTATGTGTGTCTAAGAGATCCCGTAACTTAAGCTACACTGTCACTACACCCTCCTGCTTCTCTATCCCTAGACAAACTGTCTAATCCTCCTGTTGCTCCACGCACAGCTGTGGGCAGAGTTACAGATCAGCTAAGTCCACAACATTTCTCTGACATGGTACCTGTGGACACAGCATCGCAGCCATGGTCAAAGAGCTCCCCAAGCGCCGAGCTGCTGTTGGTCCTCCTTGCCTGCTTCCCGTCGATGGCGTCCAGGGATTGGTAGATGAAGAGGCCAAATGCGCTGAGGATGAAGGCCCAGCTTGGCGCCTGTGAGAGCGAGAAAGACTAGTCACACCCTGCTGTTCTCCCATTGGCCGGAAGGGGCCAATCAAAGCCTTTGATGTTAATAAACATATTAACCAACAACAAGAAAAATGAAATGCCAAATGTTTAGCTTCCCTGTTTTTTGACAACTAAATGTATTTTTTTTTAATGTTCTAGAGACATTTCTTAAAATATACTTAAAATTCCATTGTTTGTTTTTCTAGCCGGATGATATTTCCAGTGACAAAATGCATTCTCTTGTTTAATTGCAACCAACAGCGGCTCCCGCTGCAGGAATCCCTTCACCATAATGATCTCTCCCAGCCGTGTAAACGGTACAGCAGGATTGCATCACCGAGTGGCAGCCAGCCGGACTCGTAAGCAAGAAATTACAGGTTCAAATGCCGGTAGGAGAACCGGTTTCCTTTGAGAAAGGTGCCCAAGTAAATACGCGAAAGATTCACTAAATGACTAAAGAACAAATAAGTCACCATAGCAAAGGTGTAGAAATGTCTGAAACGCAGGTAAATGAAAAAGGCAATCGATTTTTATTCGACCGGAAAAATGGATGAAAACAAAGGCGGAGGCAGTCGGGCCGGGCAGAGCTCAGGGATGAGGAAAACGATCCGGAGTGTTCCGGCACCAGTACGGAATACAAAACTGGCCCTCCTAGTGACAGGAACCAGGGCGGTTTATGACCTGTATAAGTGATTGCACGCTAAAAGGGATTTGTCACTGGACTCTCCTGTCATTCTCCTCAAAGACCCCAGTTTGGAACAGGAATACGACGACCACAATCCCACCTGGAAAAGAATGTTGCGTAACGTGGATTTTCACAGGGGAGGCGTGTGCATTTAGGGGAAGAGGGGGTGTCTGACAAAGTCAGGGGGCATAATGGCGCCGACGAGCAAACAGCAGAGCAGAAGCTTAAAGCCCATGGAGTGTTTTGTTGTTCTTTTGTTTTTAAACAACCGGCATGCCGAACAACCTGTTCTGTTACGCTACTGCAATCACGCGAGTTCCGCAAAATCATATAATGCAACTGGCTGTTTATGACCCAGCTAAATGGCGAGGCCCGTTTTATTTTCAGTGTAATGAAATGCAGTTAGCAAAAAGGGCATTACAGCTACACAACATTCATCTTGTGGCTTTGCTCTGGAAAAAGCTTAAATCTGATTCCCTGCATGTATATAATTAGCTACACTTACAGAGGTAAGACCTCTTAAGTATGATGCATTTTCTAGCATAATCAATGCAGAAGCAGGGCGACCGAACTGAGCGAGAACCTGAACAAGCCGGTAAAATGAATAGTTTGCCCTTGTTGACCGGAGGTCCAACTCACCCACGCAGCGTTGGCCGTGAAGGGGCGCTAAGTAGGACTCATGCCCCCACTGTCCTATCTACCTCCTCGGCCCAGTTACGCTGCTGTAACGGAGAGCTGGAAGACGGAACAGTGACTATGCGGCAGGAAAACGCATGTAAAATTGGCATGTGGGGGACAGCCAATCAGGGGCTTGAGCTCACTGACCAGGGCCTACCAGCAGAGATAACCATAACGAGGCAACTGGGGGAGTCAGAGAGACAGCGAGACAGGCTGTTTAACAGCATGCGCTGCCTGGAGCATCACCAGGTGTGTAACTGTGCATGCGTGAGTGTGTGTGAGCGTGCACACGTCTGCCCCGCAGGTCCAGATGTCCCCTCAGTATGGACGCTCTCAGGCTGCCAGGGCCTGATCCTCCGTCTGCTGATGCAATTCCCGTTTCCCGGCTCCTTCCCAGAAACGCACACCTTAAAAACGCACGCGGAAGAGAAAGGCCAGACATGCAACCTTGTAAGGCGGCAAGATGTCACTCGACCATCAGCACAACGGTGATGAAACCTTGGAAATAAATACAACCCAGAGCTCCTCAATACCGGAGATGTTTATTACAGCCGTTCACTGCCTCCCTTATAAAACTTTTAAAAGATCCTCTGTAATAAACCACCTGACTGACAATATCTTTTTGTGCAAACATAATAGGCAGCAGCTTAATGTGCTGGGGGGGGGGGGCTAGACACCGACCCCATTGCCCAAAGGAAGTGCCTCCCTCCCCCCACTGAGCAAAGATATGTTCAAAGTACATCTTGCCCCCTGAGGAGCCGGAATTAAAGTTTTTATGAACCTTCTGAATTCCCAATATTTGGATACCCTGCACCTGTCCTGCACGTCCACAAATGTCCAAAAAATCTCTCAGCCAGAGGTCCAAATATCGAACTGCATATCTACACACAAAAGGGGTCGTGGTCAGACGTCCAAATACTGAACATGACTTGCACGTCATGCAGATGTAGATATGGTCCTGGACCGACCAACGCGATTTAGACAATGTCCGACAGGCATCTTGTGTTTGCTGGGCCGGTGGCGCACCTGCCCCTGTAAGAGTCTCTGTCCACCCCTGTAAGAGTCTCTGTCCGACCCTGTTAATGTACATATGGTATTAAACGAAAACACTTCTAAAAAAAAAAAAAAAATCAGCCAAATAATGTAATAAATATTGAGAAACAAAAAAACTTAATTTTACCTTAATGCTTAGTCTATTTTAATCAGCTTTATAACCCAAGTAAGGTGACACTTACAAAGAATTTCACTTGACGTTTATCTCCAATACATAGAAGACAATAAATATTAAATAATTCAAGTAAACATAAAAGAAAATAGAGGTATTAGGTACTTATAAAACCTATACTACAATACTCCAAATAGTAAATATATATGTACTCTAGATGTATACAAACTGGCTGTAACCGTAGTGACACAGTACATAAAAATCTAAAAATCCGTTAAAATATTTAATTAAAAGCAGCACGATGTGACTGTTTTGCTGTCAAGTCCTCTGATAAAATTCACTGTGTTCAAAGCTACGGTAACTTCTGGCCGGGGACCAGGCGGTGATGTCTGTCACTCCTCACGGAAATGTCACCTGTCATCTCGGGGGGATCGAGCAAGACAGTGAAGGGTGACTCGCAGACAGGAATGCGTCCATAGTCCTAGTGTGTCAAACTTATACAATGTTTAGCTGATCAGTTTACTTTGATCCAGGATGTTTGGTGGTTACATCCTTTCCAAACCAGTCGATCGTAACTATTCGATACAATGTCGCGCGAGAGATAACTTGGGGGGGGGGGGTGACGTGTTGGAAACCTGACAAAGCTAACATTGTTCTCAGTTCGTAGTAGGGTGTGTGACTATTCAGCTGTTTGCAATACGCTAACCGAGTGCGTTAAAATAATATCGATCACGGTAAACGCCCGGAGAGAGCAAACAAGTCCGCACACATGCAGGCAGGCCTTGCGGAGCGGGGTGGGAGATTATAACACAGGCGTTATTGTGAAAAGGAAGGACCAAGTTTGTCTAGTCACGCTAGTCGTTTGCTAGTTAATATTGAAACCTGACAACACCAATAATAATAATAATATGAAACTGCAAGTGCGCATAGGTGTATGTTAATAAGATATTTAATGCAACAGTTATCACAATAATTCCTCAAAACATTTTAAAGCAGCAAGCCGTTTGCACATTGTGATGAAACAGGGATGCCTGAATTCGCCGCGAGACAGGGCGCCGGTGCCGGACGGCACGAGCATGTGGGCCCCCGCAAAAAGCGCCACTCAAAGTTTACGGTGACCGGAGCCAAAGCAGAGCACCGCTTACCTCCTCCGTGGCAGACGGGCAGTAGAAGACCAGAATAACCGTCGTGACGATGTTGATTATAAGCCCTGTAATGGTCAGTGTATTGGGAGCTACCCAGGTCGGGATCTGCTGAACCAGCCAGTTCCAGTATATCTGACAAGGCGGCTCGAAGAGGGAGCGCCCCGACGCGCTGTATTTGTGCTCCTCCAATCGCTTGAGTTGCTGGGCTGAGAGCGGCTCCAGCCGCACAGCGGATGGCATCGTCGCTGCTCCCTTAACGCGCTGCCTGCGGTGTCCGGCGGCTTCCAACACGCGCCACCAGTCCGGTCGGTGCAGGGTCGCGCATGTAGGCGCTGCGCGGCGGAAGGCGTCCTCGCGCTCTGCCAGCGATCCGTGCTCCCCGGGCTGGAGACTCGAGCGGCTTGGACAGGAAACTCACGCCCGGAAGAGGATGCGACCGGGAAATATGAATCCCAAAGCACGCCTTCTACTGACTATATCTGCCACAGGGGTCGTTGGAGAGGAAAATCCGTTTAACTGATGCGTGCTCGATAGCTGTTTAATACATTAAAGGCAGTTTTCATAAATGACGCCCACAAGAGAGATAAGTCCAAATCTACGTCCATAAGTAACGCCCGCACGGTCAGACTTCTTGCACTGTGAAATGGTTCAGCTTCAGACCGCTGGAGACTGATATGATTCCTAGTGACTCCGAGCTAAAGAAATCTACCGACTGCTTAAGCATTCAACTACAATAAATAATAAGCTATACATTGTGTTCACTGGCGTCTGATTTCATTTCCAGAATTCGATCAATGCCTCTATGTTCTCACAAATGAAGTATATAACGAATGTGTGCAATGTAAAAAATGTGCCTCCATTCATGTAATACGTATCCAGCGTTTTTCATCAGTGCTTGCTCGTTGTTTCACATTGTACAGAATCATTTTAGAACCTTTTGTGGGATTATTTTTCCCCATACGTTTATAATCCTATTTATGGAATACATATAAAGTTTTAATAAAGTAACACACTCCAACACCCTCATATATACACATGACATTTTATTCATCTGCCTTCAGTAAATCATAAATTACAAATGAGTGTGGAAGTTAAAAGCATGCTCTGATCTCCAGGCTGAGTAAACTATGTTCTATGGCCTCACAAAAAAAAAAACCAAAAAAAAAACAAAGGTTTTCCAGTTATTTTATATATATATATATATATATATATATATATATATATATATATATATATATATATATATATATAAGTAACTGGAAAACTGAATCACCAAGGTACTGGCTAGAGGCTGGTTTAAACAGACTTCTGTCAAAAATCAAGAGACCTTCCTTAAACTTCTTCCCCTCTATTCAGCTCCCAAATGAGGGCGTTTACCGCAGTCTCCCCTTGACACGTACAAATCACTGTTGAGTGAAATCAGAACTATTCATTCAAATTTTCCACACTACCAAACATGTCTCACACAAAGCAGTTTGCCAAAAACACCACTGACATGCTTTTGAGCTTGAAATAGTTGTTAAACATCAGCCTTTAATAAGACAGGGCCTGAAACAGCTGTATATATACTGAGTCTATGGCAACAAGCTCCACTCTTGCAGTACAGACAGCATGCTGTGTTGAAGCCCCGCCCCCTTTCCTTCCACGAGCCCCTGATTGGCTGCAGATGGCTGGGACGAAGGAGGGATGGGTGAAGCTCCAGTGCAGAAGCCAGTATTCCGATCACTTCTTCTCTGGCTCAGGCAATTTTGACTCGTTCATAAACTTATCAATCAGATGTAAAGGAACTCCGCGATGCAGCAGGTCAGAGAAGTTCATCCCCCCTGGGGGAAAGATGAGAGGCCCAGTCAGTGTCCGTGCAACAGGTGAGAAGGGACCACTTCAGCTTAAGGTCTCTAGGGGGGTGACAACCTCAGACTGAGTTAGGGGTAGGTGGACTAAAAAGAGAGACTACGGTGTGGTCAGTGATCAGGCTACGCTGCACGGTATCACATCGCAACGTAATCGCGATTACAGCGGGATGTGATGTTGTGCAGTCCGAGATCAGACGGCAGAGGAAGGTCATAGTGGGGGGAGAAATTTTGTCAGAAGAAAGTGAGAGGAAGAATATATGTGAACACTAGTCAGAAAAAAACTGCAAGCCCCTCAGTACCAAAAACCCCCAAAGATCTAGTTGTTCTACAGTCTGGCCTTCTGGACCAATGAACAGATAAGTAGTGAGTAAAACCAAATACAAAGTGCTCTTCCACTCAAATAAGGTATAAGCAACTTGTATGATTGTGACATGCATGTAACGCTCTCATTTGCTTTCTAGTGGAATTTGATTTGACTCTTGTCTTGTTTAGCTAGGAGAATGGACTCTGGTATAGTTCACTCTGGTCTTGGGGTTACTCACCTTTTGTATGGTAAACTTTACATGAAGATCAGAAAGCTGTTAGCAGGGCAGATATGTTATGCAAGCAGGAGGCTCAACGTCAACCTCTACTACAGACAGCCAAAGTCCCTGAGTTCCCTAAGGTAAGACACTTCAAGACAAGCACAGTGTAGCATACATGGACAGGAGACTGAACACGCATTCTTCCACTATTTACTAACAAAAGCACATCATTTATTCATGATTTGGTCGCACACCATTAGCCATATTTGCTACACTGTTGCTCTGTCCTGAAGTCCCATTTTTCCTTTCACCGACTTTGACTGTCTGCCTCTTAACTCCAGTCGCTGAGCATCTGCTGGATTATTGGCAGGTGCAGAATGAATGACATAAGCTTCATATGCCAGAACCATATGAAAGCTTACCTTGGATGAGAACATACATTCACAATTCCTTGGTGACTAGGGGAGAGAAAAGAAGAGGGGTCAGCATAGTTAAAGCAGCCAAGGCCCAAGTGTCCGATTCCGGCACACTGTCACGAGACTCCGCCGTTCTGGCAAACCGACTCAACTGGAAATCCACTCAGTGTCTCTGAGTTTGGCTCAAACATCCACACGTTTTTTCCTAATTTATGTACCCTATGATCAGCACGCCTGGGGAACAATAGCGATCGTGTAGCTAATTGGCCGTTAGCTTGCCTCCTTTTTTTTGGACCTACTGTGGGAGTGTTGATACTTCTCCTGCTTTAATATCTATTTTTGGTGCTGGATTTAAACACCGTATGATGTCATTTGTTTTTTGAGTCTACCCGTCATGCTTGTACAAACGCCTTGTAGTCCACAATGTGTCGATATTTAGTGTTACGAATTTTGGCAGTTGGAAGTGTGTGTTATGAAACTGAAAGGAATTTAACTCATTAGGTCTGAATACTGGAGTTATAGGTGTTTCAGGGGACATTAATTTGGTGACTAAACCAGTGACAACAAACTTGTAAAAGTGTGAAATCGCACCTTGTCGCCACTTTGAAAATCTTAAGAAGGTGACTTTTGTCTTAATATCATGTAAATATTTTTATTACACTTTTCTACTTTTACTAAAGCCACAAAGATACAAACTAGACTTTACAAAAGTTTTTAGTGTGCTACAAAGCTAAGTAAAAATAAAAATAAAAAAGCAAAATATTGGCCTTAATCCGTTTTGCTACATGGCAAGAAATTAGTTTACAACTGGTGCATTATGGGAGGAGGTGTATACTGAGAGTAGTTAACACGATGTGAACAATGACGCATGTTGGTCAAGGTATGGAGAGTAATCCAGGGGTTAGAGGTAAGAACAAACCATAGGATGTAACATGTGGCTGTGATGTCATTATTAGGCTCACATGCACCTCAGTATGCATGGGAAGAGTATAAGGGCATTGAAAGGTTATAGAGATGAAAAAGTACATTTCACAAAAGGGACCCCTTGGAAATCATCGTAGTAAAATCCAAAACAGAGCATAAAACAAAGGCAAAGAAGAATCAGACAAAATGAAAATCAAAACAAAAAATGCCTGGAATCTAAAAAACATTGTTGAAAACAATTAAGCCAGACTAAGAACTCAAACTGGCACTTCAGCGGTCCAAGAAATTTCCCCCCAGTTCACCGATTTCTCTGCTGATTTTGTACCGTTTACCAGTGAATGAACGGCTTTCAGCTGGCCTAGTGACCGGGCCGCCATAAGGAGCGAGACAAAGCAGAGAGAGAGGGCGCATTTCCGCCGACGGATGTGATCCTATTAGGCCAAACTAAACTCCATCTGCAGGTGAGCATACAAATTACTGGGTGTTTTCTAGGCCTAAAGAAAGTCTGTCCACAGGGCTAATGTGGGCTTCATCTTACGCTTGCTTTAGAAACACAAACCTACAGCAGACCTTCATGTTCCTGCCAGTCACAGGGCCTTAATACCACTGGATTTCATCTGTCTTGGAAGAATCATTTGTGAGAGCATTTCCCCCCCATGTCAAACTGACATAAACTAGAGGGATTCCTTCTGGAATTATTCCGTGTTGAATGGTTCATGGCCACACGGTAGCTCCGAAAAGTCTTTTTGCTGTAATTAACTTTTACACAATTGGTACATGATTAAAAAAAAATTATGGTGCAGTTGAGCATAGATCAATAGATCAGCTTCAGAGAGCCATCCAGGAATATGAGTTCATGCTGAAAATGTAGAATAATGTAATGTGCTCATGGGAGGAAATATTGAAACCAAAAGCCAAAGCCAAGGAGATAAAAAAAAGATATAAAAAAAACCTTTCAGAAATGATGTGAGGTGTGCAGTAGGTCATCAAAGCCAATGAACGGCTCCACCAAAAGCAAGAGCAGCAAAGGGCATTCCAGTGCCCCGCTGTGAACGTTTGCACATGAACATGAAGTGATTCTAGGTTTCTCTGCGGTTCATCTGCTACTGCATGTTTTATTTACCGTTATTCAGAAGCTGTAATTGATTTTTAACATGCAGAGTCACCTCTGCCCCCAGCAGCCAGCCTAGTGCAGACGGCCCCAGCGAATAGGTGCAGCACGGTTCAGGGCCAGCTGCCTGTGTATACTCGGGCCGGCCGCCAGCCACCTGATATGCTATCAGTGACAGCGGGGGGGGGGGGGCTTTTGAGCCTGTCCATATGGAGAGGAGTCCGAATGGAAACACCTGGAAGGAGTCCAAAGACTCGGCCACTCAAAATCTCCATATTCTTCTGGCAGAACAGAGTCTTAAGACATTTGGAGATAATAAAAATACTACCTCAACAGCATTTAAAAACTGATTTTTATGTTTAACCTGTGTAATTTACATAAAAATATACCTGTGTGTGCTTTGTTAATTAGGGTATTTATGATATGTGTATTACAGTTTTAATGCAGTTATCATTAGATATATGGCACAGTGATATTCTGGAGAATAAGGACTGACCTTTGACCTCCAGCTTGCACTCCACCTGTGCTTCCCCAAGATCATTGATGGCCTTGCATGTGTAGACGCCCCCATCGTAGGGACTGGGTTTGCGAATCTCCAGCGTGCAGACGCCCTGGTTGCTGAACATGCGGTAGCGTGGGTCGTCGAGGATTATAATCTTGTTTTTCATCCACATGACTTTAGGCTACAGCCAGAATGGAAAAATTACACGTTATTTTATTCGAATGACAAAGGTGTCCAGAACTCAGAGTACAAAGGATGTTAGAATACAATGAATGTATCATCTCCAGAACCTCATTTTGCACATTTCACACATTTTAAATGGCCTTCAGGCTTCTTGCTTGTGGATGAACAATGCTGAGTGGTCAAAACAAGGCATGGACCTTGATGCAAACAGCCTGTAAGGAGGCGTTACTCCTAGCAGCCTGTTTCAGGTCAGGGGGAACGACCTGGGGTTCCTGAACAGGGCTGGGACAGAACCTGAGAAGAGGCAGGTCTGCATATGGCCAGCATGAGGATGACAGACCCACCCGGGGATTGGCACGGACACTGCAGTTGAGCCTGGTGTTGTAACCTGCCACAGCAAACGTGTTGATCAGCGGCTGGGTGAACTTGGGGGCCTCAGTGAAATCGTACTCGTTGTAATCCGGAATCTTCAGGTTCAGGCCTGGGGAGGGAAGGTGACGGGATTGTATGATACTGGCACTCAGCAAATCATGGGGGAATCGGGATCAATATGCATCTGTCCTACTGTTTCTGCTTCTAAACATGCAGAAGCATTCTCCATTCGCAGCGGGTCACTTTCATATGACTCTCACGTGAAAAAAGAATTTATTCTCTGAAATAAAAGGGTTTGGCATGTAAAAAAAAAACTGCAATGCAGGAACATAAAGAGCATACAGTCGTGCAGGAAGACCTTAGGCTTGTGAATCAGCAGGGAAGGATGTATGCAAAGCTGACTTCATATAAAAGGGGTGTTTTTGTAGAGACTGTCTTTACAATAATGTGTATCTTAGCAATAAATCTTTTGATAAAGACTCAGGAGTAGTGACCAGGGAAGTGGTGTAGCTTCTGTACTAGTAATTCAGTGAGTAATCTCTGAGCTCCCTTCGTCTCTCCCCCCCCCCCCCCAGCTACTTCCTGGAGTTGCGGCCAACCTGCACACACCTTCCTTGACGATAAGGGCGCTGTCCTTCGTCACGGTCGCGCTCTCGCTCAGTCCGCACATATTCTCCGAATACACACGGAAGAAGTACTCGTTCCCCACCACCAGGTCGGGGATGGTGATGCAGGTGCGATGGTAGTGCTCTATGCAGGTGTACCACTCCTGACACGGGGTGGAAAAATGGCACAAGATCAGCATGGTCAGCGACAAACAACACTCTGCACAAGCCACAGTTACTGAAGGGCTCAGCTCTTACAGAACACAACTAAATAACGATACAGCCTAAATAATCAGGCCCAATCCAACAGCACCAACAGCTACACACCATGGTTTTCTTGTCCGCTTTCTGAATGGTGTAGCCAGTAATAGGGGCGTTGCCATTGTCTTTCGGGGGGGTCCAGTCCAGCGCCACGTTGACGCCCCACACTTCATCTATTTTAACTGCCTGAGGAGGGCCTGGAAGGTCTTTTGGGGAGGGAGTGGGGGTTGGCAAGACAATCGTTTTGATTTTATACATTAAAAACATAAATCAAAGCCTCATTATAAATCATGGAAAATATTTCGTATAATATCATCTATCTTTCCGCAGTGCAAAGTAGAGAACACCCTAGCTGGGGCGCCAGTCCAACGGAGGGAATGTTTGGGACGGTTTGGGAAATTCAGAGATACCTAAGTGCCGGTTCTTGGACTGTAAGAGGAATCCTATAAAGCACAAGGAGGACATGCAAACCTCCACACTCACAGAACCCTGGTAGGGGGTGAGATAACAGTCCTACCCCCTGAACCACTAAACCACACTAGTTTAACACTATGTTAAATGTACAGTATGTAACGTTAACATTTTAAATGCATATACAGTGGTCGCAGCAAGTCTTGGGACATTTGCTTAACTCAGCAAAAATATAACAAATTTATTGGCTTTATGACAAAAAGCATTACTTAATTCATTTGTTCACAAAAATTGCAACATTTTTACAGAATTAAGCAAGCATGCCAAGACCTTCTGGGAGTACTGCATTGCTGTCCCAAAACTTACCCACTATCTGGATGTCCAGGATGGCAGTGTCCACATGCTTCTCCACCTGAACACTCATCTGATACTTCCCGGAGTGCTTCCGCTCAGCTTTGCGGATGAAGAAGATGCTGTCGCAGTCCGTGTTGCGGATGCTGACCTGCGACGGCTCCACGATCTGCTCTTCCTTCAGCCAGGTCACCTTAGGCCTGGGTTTGCCCTGGAAACAGGTCATGGGACGACTGAAGCCAAAGGCATGACATCATCAAAATAATGGCATGACATCATCAAAATAATAAGACAGAGACGGCCAGTAGTGCCCGACGAGGCCTGTTGGGTTTTTATATGTCAAAACTGACTTAAATCTTTAGCACATGCTTCTAAACATGAAGCAGCAGGATGATTCCTCTTTTCAAGAATTATTTAGCAGCTTTACCACAAAAGGTACGACGAGGTTGACAGCCTCCCCAACTTTACGGATGTACGTCTGCTTCAGATGCCTAGGCACTCGAATCTTGGGCGCCTCTGGTGGGTTACATTGGCGTGAGAAGGTGGGATTAGAGGCAGATGGGCATACCTCACACTAGAAGTTATTGTACTGTACATTCAGATTCATTCATTCACATTCAGAGTACTTAATTTACCCCAAAAAGGACATTTTTGGGTTGCAGTAGCAATTCACATAAATGAAAAAGAAATGCACACACACACAACGTAGGCATAAAGGAAGACATAACACATAAGTTATATACGTACAAATATACAAAAGTACTATACTGGATTTAAAAACTAAAGACTTACCCTGAAGATATGCCTTTAAGTGTGCAAAATAAATGTAAATGTGCATTGTGCATTGCCTCAATGGAGAAGACTCCACTGTGGATGTAGGAATGACCTCCTGCAACAAATCTTATTGCAGTGGAACTGAAGGAGTCTCTGACTGAACAAGTTGTCCGACCAACTGTCTAGAAGATGTATAGTACTATTGTACTAAGTATAATAACTTGATTTTAGTAAGACTCTTGGTGTGCAAAAACAAAATAATCAGAACTTGACCAATGACCTATGACCTCACCTACCACCTCTTTGACCAGGATGGCGTGCTGGGTGGTCCTGGGTTGGCTGGCTCCTGCAGCATTGATTGCCATGACACGCACTAGGATCTTGCCCTCTGTTGGCAGGCCAGTAATGGTGTACTTGGTCTTCTCTACAAGTTCCTTGTTAGCAGGAATCCACTCGTCAGCTGTCAAGCACATCGCATCATCATCGTCAAGCTAAAGCAGGTCAAAAATAGACTCAGTAATTCAAGTACTTCATGAAAGCATGCTATATTCAGGTTTTTTTCCTAAGGAGACCATGTCCTCGGTCTGAAAACAGCAGCGAAGAAAGCTGGCCGTGTGTTTCACACTCTTTAGCCTGCATGTATATAGGAAAATACTGCAGAAATGTCACATATCAGTGCTATATGCAGTGGCAGTGTGTTAGCCGCACTAGCTACTGAGCAGCAGCCCCGTACATCCTTCGAGGCACCATTCCAGCATGTATCCGTCCAGCCCCGCCGCGCCAATGGTGTCTGGCGGCCGCCACTTCATGGTCACCGTGGTATCCGTGACCTCATCCACCACCAGCATTGTGGGCTCACTGGTCACCGCTGCAGGAAGAGAGCATCAGAGAGCATCAGAGAGCAAGAGAGAGCATCAGAGAGCAAGAGAGAGCATCAGAGAGCATCAGGGAGCATCAGAGAGCATCAGAGAGCAAGAGAGAACATCAGAGAGCATCAGAGAGCAAGAGAGAGCATCAGAGAGCATCAGGGAGCATCAGAGAGCATCAGAGAGCAAGAGAGAGCATCAGAGAGCATCAGGGAGCATCAGAGAGCATCAGAGAGCATCAGGGAGCATCAGAGAGCATCAGAGAGCATCATTCACCACAATAACGCTCATTAACTAAACTATAAACTATGCCTATTTAGGATGCTGACAATGCTACAGTGCACATCATCGTAAAAAGTCAGTCGGACAGGAAATTACACAAATGCTACAGACATGTTTCATGTAGAAATTACAGCATCGTGCCTCTCAGATGACGTGGTCTTATATTTCCAATCTGTTACATTTCCGCTCCTACGAGCTGACTTTCTAAAAATGGTTTGACTGCAGCTTACAGCTGGGTCAGAGTTTGGGTGGGAGAAGCCAAATGTCACTAAAGCGTTATGCCCCACATTATCTGGCAGCCATTATAAAGACATATTTGTCTTCCCCCCCAGACACATGTCACAGGCAGAACAGCCTGTGTCGCATTGTTTGACGTGGAGCAGCTGCGGGGACGGGAGCTGGGCAGCCCAGGCATGCGGAACGCCTCCTTTCTCAGCTCACAATACAGTCCCTTTGTCTGGCCCTCAGAGGAAAACAACACCCTGGAATGACTTGGCACCGCCCAGTGCATGATGCGTGTCATCATGGAGAATAACACAGAACGTCAAATGTGACTTCAAACATCCATTCATCTTCCGTACCCACTAGTCCTATGCAGGATCACAGGGTCCAGACTCTATCCCAGAAGCTACATGTATTCTGAATTATGGTACAATGAAAAATGGCTTTCCTGTGACCTCCTGGGTTGTGCTTTTAACCATTAGGCTAAAGTCCCAGATCCTTGTGCACAGGGTAAGGTTCCATGCCTTAGGGGACTAATATGGGCACCAGAATGCTCACCCAGGGGCACGAACGATTTCGAGGGCTCGCTGGGTTTGGATACGCCGATGGCATTCACGGCAAAGATGCGCACTTCGTAGGGGACCCCCTCGATCATCTTCTTGGGCTCAAAGGTGGTCTCTTTGCAGAGGTCAAAGTTCAGCCGCATCCATCGGGAGCTCTGCTTCTTTTTCCTCTCTATGAAGTAGCCTGACAGATAGAGGCACACGAGCATGAGAACAGTGAAATACTGATCCCATGTTTGTTATTCATTAATGAATAGTGACACATCTTTTATCTCTAGTAGTTACTAGAGATATTTGTACTATATTTGTTCATGGTTTGTACTTCAGTAGTCACTATTGAGTATTTGTGAAGGCTGTGTAAAGGCTTCTATTTGTGGTGCGAAGGGTGACTCATTACTTTGTTTTAGGTTTATTTTGTAAGCAATTTCTGAGAAATTGCGTTATTTTACACCTAAAATAAGGGATTTTCAAAGCTCAGAGGTGGTATTTACCTTACAGCACCCACCCATATTTAAACCTTCTTCAAAGTCCTTCAAATTCAAATATCTCTGAGGGCTGCACTCATTGAAGAACATTAGCTATAGTCCTGAATCTCCTAAATCGGGGTTTATAACACCCTATTTACCCTAGTTTGTACAGCAACGTCCCTTACTTACCTAAGATGGGTGACCCTCCATCATAGTGAGGGGGACTCCATGACATAAAGCACCAGTCTCCCCCCACTTCAGTAACGAGAGGGGCTTCTGGTGGATCAGGAATATCTGAGAGGAGACAATCCATTTTAATACATGTTAAAATTTCATCTAAATAGTTGTTCTTTGGAACTAAATCCTGACAGTCTGTTGATTTTTCAACTCCACATGCAGAACAGGATCTCAGGAAATTCTGACAGTGATAATTATATACAGTATACATAAAATAATTTGCACAACAATTTGCCATCCATCCATCCATCCATGTATAACTTCTCATCTAGTACAGGGTGACTGTGAGCCTGAAGAATTTCCTTGGAAGAACAGGGTATGAGGTAGAGGACATCTGGGATAGGATGCCAGCTCATCGCAACCTGAATACTAACACACAGAATTACACACTAAATGCAAGTTAGAGACACCAATTCACCAATAGCCGTGTGTTTGGAGAGTGTGGGAGTTCCCAGCAGAACGGTATACCTACAGTAGGGGAACATTCTTATGATAACTGCAGTATGTACATGATTTTGGTCATAACAGTGCTGGAAAGATGTCCACATGCAATCTGGTCACCATGGCATCAGACATTCTGGACTGACACATCCTGTTTGGGGTCTTTCTCAAGCTCCTTACCCACAACCTTCACCTTGACAATGGCTGAGTCTTCACCCGCCTCATTCTGGAGTACAATCTTGTAATTTCCTGTGTCTTCCCGCTCTGTGATATCAATGGTCAGGCTGGTGTGGTCAGGGAAGGTCTCAGCTCGAACACGGCTGCCCGTGTCCAGAATCACCTACAGGGCGGGGGCGGGGGGGCGTTCATTCTTCCCTTGTGTATCACAGTTCTCATTTAGGACAGTACACAACCAACTACATTGGCATCCTTGCACCCCTGTTCAGAGCCCCCCTTGGTTGCTCCCAGGGCAGTCTAGACTCACCCGCTCCCCCTTCATCCACACCACTCTGGGGGCCGGCTCTCCGCTGATGGGGACCTCTAGCCTCAGCTTGTTACCAGCTACGATGGTCACAGTGTTGTCAGGGAAGTTCAGACGGTCCAGATGAACTCTTGGGGGGTCTGTAGGGATGAGGTCACATGACTCGTGTGATCTGTTTGGGTAGCCTGTGTCTGTGGACTTACACTGTAGTCCCAGGAATTTACCTTGGCTTACATTGCAGGCATGGCTCCTTAGCTAGATGTACACTATATGGTCAAATATATGTAGACACCCCTATCAATGAGGATTGCCTAAAAAAGCTACGCCCATTTCTGACATAGCTGTATAATTACGCATACAGTCACACAGTCTCCTGCAACAAACATCAGTGACAGAATGGTCGGTTGTACAGTAAAGGTCAGAGACTTTACACTTGCCGCCATCATAAGATGCCATCTTTCCAACAGCTTAGTTCACCACATATCTGCCCAGCTAGAGCTGCCCTGATCAGCAGCTGGTGAGGTGATTGTGATGGGCGAAATGGCTGGGAGCAAGTTTACAGACAAGGATCTCGCAACACAACATCAATACCAAACCTGAACAGCAACAAACCCCACCAGCAATGAATCAACACCCAATGGAAGGTTTTCCCTGAAGAGTAGAGGCTATTATAGCAACAAGGGGCAGATCAACTAAGTTTTAATACCCTTAGATTTGGAATGAGATGTTGGCCAAGATGGTGTCCACATACTTTTGGCCATATAGTGTATGTTCAAGATTTAGTGCCCTAACTTGTTATGTCTTTACCACAGTGCCATTCTCAGCTATCTTCTTCTCCCAGAGGGCCTTACCTATGATATGCACATGGGCGGAGAGCTTCTGAGTATATCCCTCAGGCACAAATGTGTAATCCCCTGCATCGGCAATTACGGAGCTTTCAATCTCTAACCTGTGGTTCCTGTAAGGACAAAAAGTGCTCAATCAGGAAATTATTAAGGATGGGCACCTTTGAAAGGCTGTTAAAAGGGCCATCTTTGTCTAAAAGCACTTTTAGAAATTTGGATCCTTCAAACGAAAGAAGGAATAGGGTCTTTGTACTAGGAAGATCTAGACAAAGGTTTTTATTATGTATTTATGGGCTGAGAGTCTTCATTTGGAGAAAATGTATACATGATTGGATGAAGACAGCCAACGGAAGCTTTTACCAGATGGAAGTTGCTTCTCGGCTACAAAGACGATGGGACGTACCTGGCTCTTTGCAAGATGTTGATGCGTTCAATGGCCTGGATCGCCTGCCCATTGCGGTACCAGCGGCCGGGCACGTTTCCCGGGGAGATTTCACAGTGCAATTTCAGTGGCTGGCCCAGGCGAATCGTTATGTCACTCAGGTCCTGTATGATCTTCAGGGGTTTCACTAGAGGGAAGGCAAGGAGAAGGAAGGAGATAACAGGGTGGCTGAGGAGTGTCAGAAAGGAAAAGTAACTCTGAAAGAATGGGAGGAATGGTTTTTAAATAAAATAAAGTTGTAGGAAAGCAATGAAAAAAGAAAGAGGAATAAGATAGTTCGGTAGGCAGTGATACATACAGTCAACTTTCACTTTGGCCTGACTAGTGCCCCCAGTGGCCATGAGGGAGTAGGTGCCTGAGTCCTCCCTCGTAGCATCATCAATGATCAGCAGGTGCTTGGTTCCCTCGCTCTTGATCCGGTAGCGTGAGCGAGCTCCAGTCTGGACCTCCACACCATTTTTCAGCCTAGGAGACAGAACTATGGCTCAGGACACAGGATATGGATTCCTAGCCACAATTTCCTTGTGAGAAACACTTCCATCAGTCAATTTAGCCATCTTGGCTGTCATGAGCGACTGTGGGACAAAGGCAAGCAAGACACACCATCTGACTTGGGCTCCCTCTTCAGACACCTCGCACTCCAGCTCGATTCTCTCATTTACTGTGGTATTTACAGGTTCGAGCTCTTTGACGATATTCACCGGCAACTCTGACAAGCAGGAGCAAGACAAAAGTCACAGGTAATGACAACATCAACACATCAACACGTTTCCCTAATAAACACACGTACATATCTCGTCACTGTCCGATGAAAACTGCGTATTTTACTTTTTGATGATTGTGACTTTTTACTATAGATGAAATACGCCCATTCTCCGCTGTCTACTGATAGCGTTTGACATCTAATTGACCAATGAAAACATGTTTTATGAGTTCATGCAATTAACTACTATTAGTATGAAGCAGTACCGTGTTTGTACAAATTAACATTTGCATGCATGATGCTTGTTTGTCTGGATTACTTTACATCGCTGATTTTACCAACTATAGCTATCTAATTAACATCATTGACAGTGAATATAAAGTGAAATTAGTTTGCATCTCCTTGACACTGACATATATACCTCTCTAATAGTAATCCATGTAAATCCTTTTAGGACATTAAACCATTCACTGGCTGCTGTGTAAAGACAGATTTCTACTTATGGTTAAAGTGTCTCATGTTGTTGTTTTTGGTCTATTTTATAAAGTAGTTTCTGAGAAAATGCTTTTTTTTCACCCTCCTAAAATACTGGATTTTTGGGGACACAAGTTTTTCATGATATGTGTGTGTATCAATATCTGTGTACGTAACCTATGAATATATAATAGAACTGAAATATACCTTTAACAAACAACTCAGTGCTGCACTTCTCATCACCAGCGCGAACGGAATAGGCAGCATCATCATTTTTGCTGCAGTTGTTGATGACCATGATCCGTTGGGTGCCCTTGTGCTCAAAGATATATCTGTGGAATGGATCTTTTCATCAACGCCCTGCCCCAAGAAGTACCTCACAGTCTCCCAGAAAACAAAAAGTGTCTCAAAGAAGAGAGGACAACACAATTTTCTTGGACAGGCTTACAGATAATCACAACAAAGGGAGTCTCAAAAGTACTGTTCTGTGTTCAGGAAAGGGTTCAGGACCAGGGTCACTATCATCAATGCAGAGATGAAATGCAGACTTACTTCCTTTGGCTTGGGGAACGGCAGCAGATTGCAGAATGTGCAGGAAATCGACGTTAGGGCAGGCAGGGAGGAAGGTCATGGGGACACATGACAGACAACAGCACAGAAGGACAAAGAGATGTCATGTTGAGAGGGAACTGGATAAACCGTTAATGACCACAAGAAGAAAGAGGACAAGGGGGTGCAGCATCAAAACCAGGGATCCTGAGACAGGGGCCCTCAGAGTCATAGACTAGCAAAGATACAGCAGCCTCCCAGATGACTTTGTCTAGCTCACAATGTGTTTAACCTGAATTTCCAGGTGAAAGCTGATTGGGCCCTGAGTACTCCCTACCCTGCCACTTACCAATTCAAAACATATTGTTGGCTAATCATCCTGGTTCACCATACTAGTGCAACAACAACACGGCAGCTGTGAGCTTTTACATTATCTGGATTATAAAGGTAAGTTCTTCTGCAAATGTGGTCTGGAGGCAAACAGATAACCAATAAGGCAACAGAAGACAGTGAGGAACATACCACAAAAGAAATATATTCTATGGAGAAATTCCCCTTTATGTCATTCATTTGTAAGAAATTGCAAAGTGAAAATGTGCAGTAAGAAGAAAAGAGACAGGAGAGGAGGACATCACTTACTTTGGAGTAGGACGGATCTCCTGTCCATTCTTGTACCACTTCAGCTCCACTGTTGGGTCTGCCAACTCCACCACAAGCCGGATTTTCCCTCCCTTGTCTACTTGATATGCAGGTTCTAACTTCTTCGCAAAAGCTTAAAAAACGGAGAATATTCCTTGTATTTTCTGTACTGCATTTTTAAGGCAAATAAAACCCAGGGAAGCATTGGAAATACACAAGTGAGCTGATTTTGATATGATGATAGAACTCATGTGAGACTTGCTATCCACAGTTGCGGATCTTCATTTGTCTCTCTGAGGGTGTTCTCACACTAGGCAATATACCATGGCAAGAATGTTTGACCCACAAAGTTCGGTTTGTTTGACTACTGTGATTGCCTGCAGAGGTGGGCCAGGGCATGGTTTAGTTAGACTCAGTACACACAGTATGATCGCTAACCATGCCTGAGCACTGAACACATATATGACATCACTGGTGTGACTAGCACACGCATCTGCTCATGTACACCATACAGGAAGTAGACCTGGAATGTCAGATCTGGTAAAAACTCTGATATGTTTGGTAAAAGATGCAATGATCTTCTTATACATGCAGCAGGATTCAATAAAAATTGTTGCACCGTATACTCGATAAATCTATATAAGGGCTATGTGTCATCACACCCAAAATGACTCCAAATAAGCCACATTAATCATGAATTCCATTGTGCTGTGCAATCATGCCTTTCCTACGTTTTCTTTAGCCCAGGAAGTCACACGGTGATGATGAAACCATGCTCGGTCCCAGAACGTTAAAGGTAATGTGGGCGCAGACCAGCAGGGGAAGGGGAAGGGGGTACAATCATGCTTGGGTATGTTACTTGGCAGGGGGCCAAGTGTGAGTACACCCTGAAATGCCCAGGAAAGAATAACTTTCTTTTTAGAAATTTCTAAGCCATAGCCTCAAAGTCTCTTGACCCCAAGAACGAGTGAAAATGTCTTGGCTACTGTGTGAGCTTGGGAACAGTGTAATTGTGTAGACATGACCTAAGTAATATGCCAATAATGTCTGGGACCTGGATTTTTACCTTCGCTCTTCTTCTCCTCCTTCTTGGTCTTTTTCAACCTCTTGAGCAGGCCCCGCAGGTCTGTGATTCCATACATGAAGGCGATCTTCTCATACTGGTCTGGTCGGGCATTTTTCAAGATCTCCCACACATCTACCTCGGGCACCTCCTCTTGCTTGGGCTCCCTGGACACCAGACATCATGCCGTGACGGGTGTTAGCGTGGGGCTTGACAGGCAGAGCTCGCGACATGTTCTGAGGAACTTCTCTCTGGAGGCCAGGGCCAGAGGCAATAGGTCACTGCAGAAGAGGTTTCTGGGTATACTGTGCTGTATACTGTATATCTGCTAGGCTGAGCAAGGCATCTGGAAATGAGATTGTACTGTGAATTGGACTTTCTGAGGAATGGACGTCTGCAGAAACACCTCCACCTCTTGGCTTACATCATGTGACAACATGACATCATGCAACTGTGCACTCTGGAGTTCCTCAGGACATGTCGCATGACGAGGGGGGGTGGATTCCGATACTCTTTCTGCCTGCAACTGTGGTCGTGTGACTGTCTTGGAGAGGAAGGGGGGGGGGGGGGGTTCTATGGCAGTAAAATACAAATAGCGTATATGTAATAATGTATATGTAATTAATAAGCTGATGAAATAGCTTAATTGCCAAACATGTTTAAAAGCTATATATTTCTAAGGAATTGACGGATTATTTCTGCATTTACCAATATGGCATTTTTTTATGTAACATGAAACATGAATGGGAAAAGTGCAATCAATGGGCAGCCCTAATGTTCCGTAGGAGTAGCTTCTGTGCAAAGCATGCTGGGATACTGGTGGTGGCAGGGAGATGGACATGGAACTGCGGTGAAAATGATTCACACTGGATGTGATTCAGGGGAAATACTATTGGACAGCTGCTATCTGCCTGTAATGATTGAAGTACCATCACATGATGCTAAGTAGATTGTGTTAGACATGACAGCACCCAGAAGGCCACTGGGGAAAAGCCTAACAGGGCACTTGTCTGTAGATGTTAGCAATGCATTAGCAAAGATGTTAATGAGCAACATTAATGATCAAGGGTCCAGTTTAGTCGGTGATTTCATTTTTCAGTCACGCCACCAATCCTTTCTTTCGGAGACATTCCCCAATGTCTGAAAGTTTTGAGGCAAAAGCAGATAAAATGCATTTCCATTTTTTTTTAATATGGTCTCATTACCGTTTGTCAGGTATTAAGAAGTTTGACATCCACACTATAATAAATATACCATATACAGCACATATACGTGTATATATATATATATATATGTTGCAACGTAACAACAATGTAGCGGTAACACTATTTTGCAGCAGCATTTACAATCTTGCTCACCAGCGGGACACAAACGCTTGTGAGAAGCTGCTATCTGATATACCCATATAGCACAGAGTGACCTACAGCCCCTAGAACTGCGGGCTTCTCAGTGCCATATGTCTGTAAGGCAAAAGCCCTTCCCAGGTTCGATCCCGGCTGCTGTAGGATGCATAAATGCTGCCTCTAAATGAAGTGTTAGGGCTACTCTGGGCCACCACTCTTGCTTGCCCGGGGTCCTCGGGCTACAGTCCATGCTGGTGAGACTGCAGGCTTATACTACTTACCAGTGTTAAGATCGAATATTTTAATTACTTATTCATTCTACTAACCTGCTGTTTCTGAATGCATAGGAGAAAAAAAGAGTGACTTTTTTAGGACCAATGGGAATGGAATCATAACATTCTGGTGTCAATCTATTAAGTCCAGCTAAAGGAAATATTTGTATGACAACCCAAAATGCAATTGTCTGTTGTTTTTTGCCAGCAAGAATAAAGAGTTGGGCTATATATTTGAGGTTTAAGTTGTATTATTTACTATATATTGCTCAATTAAATAGATTTACTATAAAAGGTTCATATACTATAAAAAATAAAATACAGTACTTGTGAATATCTTCTGTTTAGTACCACGTTAAGACTAAATTTTGAAGGACAAAAGTGTTTCATGATTGGCCTGAAAAGCTGGGTGTTCAAACAAGGAAAATAAACAGGAAGTAAGAGCAGCTGAAAGCCCTCAGTGAGCCAGTGATGCGTTGGTAGGAACAGCCTCCAGCCGCCAAGAGGCCGACTGTTTTTCTCACCTATGTTTAAGGAGGCCACTAAAGTCAAGCTCTCCTGCGTCTTCTTGCCCATCAGTGCTGTTGTTAACAAGGAAAGATTAATAAATACCACAGACACAGGCACCACAAAAACGATGCGTAAAAGAACAATGCAGAGCAGCAGCAGATAATGCGATCTATGCATTAGGCGCAAACTAACGCATACTTGGGCCTTATACAAAAACGCTGTCGTTTCCATGGTAACTGAGACTCTGAGCGAAGCGGTTTGTATAAGGAGGAAACTGAGGGTGATACACATGATGATGTTCTCTCGACAGCACCTCCACAAGGCAGCATAAGGAGATCGCCATGTGCGATCTGGGACACTTGCATTGCTTTTTGACGCATCGTTGAACGGGAGTCTCCCTGAATGGTTTATTTATAGTTTGAAATGGTTCGTATCCGGTTGGTGTGCCAACTTGGTTGACTCACCTTGTGAATTTCCCCTTATGAAGGCCTAATCGCTGTGAAGGCTGACGGCAATCGGGGCATTTTGCCAAACCATACCCCCCTATGGTTTGCCGAGATAAGTGCCATGGTTTGCCATGTCTGTCCATACCCAACCATAAAGACACTTGTCTCTCCCAGCAGTTGATTGCACATGTGCCGTGCTTCAGCAGCGTTAACCTTCATAAGAGGGAGCGTGCAGCCATTTTCCCCCATTTCATTCCCTTAAACAGGCCCTTAAACTATATTTCATGTTATCTACAGTCAACAATACTAAGATGTGTAAACTTAAGAATCTACATTACACAAATATGCAAAGGATTAATATGGCCTATGCTAATCTGCTAAAGTCTCAGGATTAAGATCATAATGTTACTAACAATGTCACTATTCTTCAGTTCTATATAGAATAAAATACTGTAATAGGCTGTAGTATTGTTGCCTATAATTAACCAGAATCATTGTATATAGTATCAGGTACCCAGAACAGCATAATAATAATATTTCATATATCATGAATTAACCTGTGAGAAGACTGACTTTTGCAAAATCCACTTGGGTAGTCCTCGATAATCCCCAAATTAAAAAAAAAAAAAACTTCCCAAATGATATCAGTTCAACCATGAGAGTAACATCTTAGTCGTCTAAGATAGTTGCTATGGCACTGATGGGTACTTTGTTACCTTCTCTTAAAAGCAGAGCGGATGTCGATATTTTGAGCAGCTTCTGGAACATCTGAAAGACAGTAAATCACAAAATGCATCTACTCTCATGCACTTTGCGGCCAACTTATTAAGTACTTCTGTGCGTTAATGCAAACATCCCACTTCTACAAATAGCAAATCATGTGCCTACGACTGAATATTTACAGCATGTAGACAAGGTCAAGTACAGTTACTGTGTGGCTAAGGATTAGAATGGCTAAGACACGTGATCAAAGTCATTTTAAACATGCTGTTATTGCTGGAGCCAGACGTGGTGCTTACAGCATGTCAGGAACAGCTGCACTCCTACGATTTTAACGCACTACAGTGTCTGGAGAGTTTACAGAGAATGATGCAATACTTTAAAAAATCTATTCAGCGGCAGTTCTGTTTCCGAAAACGCCTTGTTGATGAGGGAGGCCAGAGGACAACGGAAGGTGACAACTGCAAAAATAACAGCTCAGTATAACAGTGGAGTGCAGAAAGGCTTCCCCGAATCCAAAGCTCGTCAAGCCCGGTTCTGGAAACAAAGGAGGGTCCCACCTGCTCCTACCTAGGGGTACCTAATAAAAAGGCCCCCAGTGTGCATCCAGCTACAGAACACTGTGTGACTGACCTTTAACTTCAAAGTCGAAGGAGCAGCTGTCGAACTTGTCCTTGTAGGTGACTTCACATCTGTAATTCCCGGAGTAGTCCGCCTTGGCCTTAATGAAGTGCATCTCAAAGGTGTGGATCTACAGGTGAACAAGGCAGGAAACAGGGAGCTTCACTGGTAGGGTCCTGCAGGACGACACATTAACACCGAAGGGGATTCTGACAAAATGTCTTGCTCTATATGCATGTGGTTGTGTGTTTTTGGTATCGCCTACACAATGTTTAAGACTGTTTAAAAACCCTAACCCTAACCCTAACCCTAACCCTAACCCCGTTTCATAACCCTACCCTTAACTTGCACTACCGGAGAGCATCTCCAGACACATTCCAGGTTACCTGCCTATTACTTAATTACCCAACTGTTGGTCACCACCTGCAGCTGTTTATCTAAGTGCCCTATTAATGTTTTTCCTGACACAGCACTTGCTGATTCTTGGTGCCATCTGTCTGGTTCTTCGGTGATCTATGGCTTGATAATACATCATATTTCTTGAGCAGTTATGGATTTTTTTTCTTGTCCCTATAATAAAGGTTTTTGGTCTCAATATACTTTCAATTTTACCACGTCCATCACCTCAGTTTACTTTGCAAACTGAAGACCAAATTTCACCTCTGCTACTTCTCGTTCTTTTGGATTTGGGAGACCACTCTGCAACTGGGTTCACAGCTAATCCTGAACAGCCCCGTTTGACGTCTCGTTGAAACATCAAGGGCTGTTTACCTGAACTTTCAAAAGGGTCAGAGTTCATATACCTTGGTGAAACGGTCAAAGCTCTCCTTTAGCTGCAGATGTTTCCCGGTCTTGCTGGCCAGGTCCATCCATTTCCCCTTGAACCACTTAATTGTGGGTTTCCGGAGCAGGTCTTTGGCTTCCACCTTAGCAATGAAACTGGCATCGCCCCCTGACAATATGCAAAAGTCAGCGATCTCCACTGAGGGCTGCCATTTTGATCTCTCTGCATTTAAGTCACCTAAAAAACTGAGACGTCCAGTTTTCTGTCAGAGCCGGACTCCCACCATCACTGCTCAACCAAGCTGCGATCGTGGAACTTACCCACGTTGATGGAGGTGGTCTGTGGCTTCTCGATGAGCAGGGTGGAGAGTGGGGGGGTCTCAATCTGCTTGTCCAAGTCCTCTGGAGGCTGTCCATCTCCCAGGGACCACACTGCTCATTCAGGAGAGAGGCACCGTCACCTAGTCAGTGCCCCTTCAGAAGCGACATCTGGCTGACCCACACAGGACGCTTTGACTCATCTGTTCATTCTCATTCGTCAGGATTCGGGAATCATGGAAACAGCCACACATCACAGAAAAAGCACTCACCAGCTTCACTGTTGATAGTAAATCATTCATTGGAAAATGGTAGGAGAATTTTTAAGAAAGTTCCATACAATTCTTGAAATGCACTGAATCCATCTTATCCATACCTTTCCAGTATCTTCCGTAATATTATTCTTGTCTGTATTCCAGCCTTTTCCTTGCATATAGATAAATAATCACCCCCTACAGGTTCCAGTGCTGCTCTAGCAAAGTCACTGCGGTTATGCAGTGGAAGCTCAGCTCCATCTCTACTCCCCCCAAGGCTCAGTATCCACATGGTTTAACAAACCAGCCGCGGTCTGTACCTGACCCCACATTTACGAATGTTAAGAGTACGGATTGAAAATGCGTCTGGGTTGGCATCGGACATCGCTTTCCTATAGCATTTGAATGATTATTGTCGTTGTTCCTGTTATTGTTACGGCTACTATCATACAATATTACCTGAGTCCTTCCTCCCCACAGCTGACTCAGGAACGCTATCATCTAAACGAAGATAAAAATATGTTTATAAAATAAAATGTGCAATGGTGACGGAAAGTACAAAGCAGCAAGCACACGGCACACGATAGACACAAAGGGGCAGGCGTGCAGTGTTAGTGCAGTGTTAGTGCAGTGCACCTCAGTGCTATCTTTAGCGATCTGCATCTGTGCTGTTGGGGACTAACATAGTGACATGCTGTACTTATGTGGTATATCATCTGGCAGCTGTGTGAATTATTCCTGATTAGCTCAGCGGTTATTGCTTGGCCCGCTGTACCAAATATCTGGGTTTGAGATCCAGCCCTGATAATGATAGAAGAGAGAGGCAGGCGTGAAATGTCAAAGTAAAACAGGTATGATTTTTGAGGGTGGTGTGTCGCTTGGTGGGTTAAGATGCTGTGTTTATGATTGGAAGGTCGCTGGATCAAATCCCATGGTTGGCAGACTGATGTCACCACTGGGCCCCTGAGCAATGGCCTTAACCCACAACTGCAGCAGGGACAGGCTGACCCTGATTTCTCAACAGAAAAAAAGAAACACACAGCTTTGGATAGAAGGCTGTACTAAATAAACTGAAGTGTAAATATTCTTCTGCAACAAATAATTTAATATGTGACAAAATACAGGTATCCATCGACTTATGCCTGGGTTGTGTCTCAGAACTAAAGACGTAAGTCAATCTGAACGTATTTCAATCATTATAGGGCAGAGGTCAAATATACTGTATAACATGAGATACAAAATCACACAGATTTGACTAAACCTCTATAGACACATTGTAGAGGATGTACAGTTGGTTTGATTTAGTTCTTTCCACACGCCGCACACGTGGTACAATACATCCTCTAAAGTCCACTGCGCCTGCATCGGACGTCTGTTGATATATTTTATTAATGCTGTCATGAGACATAAGATCGATCGAACGTTGCAGGATGTCACATAATAGGACATAAGTTGATGGATGACTGCATATGTGATGAAAAGAATTTCAAAGGACAGTTTATGAATAAGTGAAGTGGTGTTACATGTTAGCATAGCAACGATAGCAAGCATTGCATGGACACAGACAAGGACAATTCCATGTGACAAAACAAACCATTTAAGTGAGAAACTGTGGAACACACATTAGAACAGTCCCTCTCTATATGAATGTTAAGGCTACGGATTAAAGCTGCACTCCATTACTCATAATAATTAACTGGCTGCAGAATTCTAATGTAAATTCTTAAAAACATTAAAACATGTCTTAGAACATGTTTATTATGGAAGAGGCAGTTCTTCCATGTCAGCCTAACCTACAGGCTCCATCAGAACTGAACGTCTGTTATGAATTGTAAGCCATCCTTACTAGCAAGGTCTACAGACAGTTTCTTGAGTGAACCGGCGTCGTCTGTGAAGGGAAGCACAATGAGAATGGAGGTGAAAATCTGCCGATCTTAAGGAGAGGAATATGAAGGAAGAACAGGTGGAGCAGGCTGAGGGTGGAATGTATAAGCAAAAATATCCACCTAAAGTACTAATTATGAATGTAATGAAGGTCCATCTACTTTTTTAAATCCTCTAACATTTGTTCCTTGGAGTAGCATTGGAGTAGCAAGATTTAAACATCTAACTCAATTTAGGCCATTTCATAGATTGTTTCCTGTATATCAGTTATGCTAAAAATGTGCGTTGAAACAAATCAAGGATGGCTTTACTACAGCTGGACATAAACCTTCATCAGTACAAACATGTACACGTGTTACTTATAAATATATAAACACAGACTGCACACACAAAGCACATATACATTGTTTCTGCATATATGATAGATGCGTAATGTCACATCTATACAATTATATAACCAGGACCAAATAAAAGAAGCTTTGTGTGCTTGTAGGAAAGCTGTCTTTCACATTGCATTTTAAAGGTAGCACACATATGAAAAGCATACATGTATGTGATATGCGTATACATACATAGCATTAGTTGAGAAGCTATGCGTTATAAAAATGTTTTATGCAGGAAAAGCATGTGGACTAATTGATGAGCATGTGCCCATTAACCTACTGTAACTGGTGCTGCACGTCTCTGAGGAAGTGAACGGGAGTTTCTATTTAGTGGCTTACGTAGAGTTTTACCGTATACCGAAGAGAATGCTTGCTATTGTTTTTGAAAATGTTGCCGACAACACCTTGAACACCTAACCGATAAAGTCGCCAACAGAGAACGTAGGTTGATCTATAAACTTGATTGGAATGTCCTTGCCGTCCCGGACTCTCAAACAGAGGAGATGGATTGGTTCTATATTCACTTCATCGTAGAACCTAATATTTATCGTCATGGTCGGGGTAGAAGAGGGGTGGCGAGGCATGGTTATTACAGTTACCAACCTGAAGGGGGCGGCGGTGAAGGGGTGCTGATGCCGGTATCCTCATCTTTATCTGCAATAAAGGTGTGATTGGGGTACCAATCGTTGAGGCCCACGTCCATCACCGGCAGGGAGGCAGAACAAGCAACGATAAAGACACGACACATAAGACCACATGTATGTTTACGACATGGAGGGGGGGCGTGATGAGAGCAAACGTGTATCGATGAGACAGAAGCACACACGTGTGACACCACACACGTGAAGGTGGCACAGAGGAGGGTGGTATGGATGCACTCGTGATCACCGCAGAGAAGCGTGACGTGTGAAGCCACGGATGTGTGTGTGACATGGAGGGAGGGGAGTGGAGGCAGACGTGCGCTGTGGGAAACAAGCGTGAATAAGACCATGCATGCTGGTGCAAGATACAATAAAAACTGAGGAACGTCACACAATGCAGTCATGGGGAACGCTAGTTGATGTATCCAATGGATGGAGACTCGGCAGTTAATCAGAATGATGCCATGTCTAGGAAATTGACAGATATATCCTCCAGCAGAGCTCTTTGTCAGGAGGGCCCAGGTCCTGGGCTCTGTCTCCAGCAGCAGAGATCACCAGTGAGCACCTTCTCCGTATCTCTGACACGCCTTCACAGTTCAGCGTGTTGACTTGTGCCGTTTAGCACTTCCACGGAGAGCAAACACGGAAGCTTACAGTAATCAGCATATGAATCTAACGGGCCAAAACGATCTTCACCGTATCCAAGACATGAGTAATAGACAGAGCAGATGACAAGCTGAAGATACATGCAGCACTAATGGGGAAGCTGGTTTCTACTTTAGTCATGTAGCTCCACCACAATGTCAGACAAGGTCAGCGGAGGCTTGCTGACAAGTGACAGCTCCGGGTCCCTGAACTTTCCGAGAAAGCGACAGGGGTCCGTGATGCGCACTATCTGTGGCTCGCCGGTGATGTCACCGCTGCTGCAAACAGAATCCAAGCCGGGCCCTTTATTTGGGCCGATCGGCAGCTGTCGGCTCTCTTTTCCAGGAGGGGCAATCCTCTGGGGGTGGGGGGCATTTACACAAGCACAGAGCCTGAAGGTCACACCCAGCTTCCGCCCTTCTGGGATGGGAGGTGGAGGTGTAGGTGGAGTTGCCGCCGCGGGGACCAGCCCGGTGCCCTCCTGCTCCATGTTCTTTGGCAGCTCTGGGCAAGGCGAGGCTGGCAGGCGTTACAGACCAGGGCGTAGCAGTTCAATATTGGGGGGACACAACTTCATAATTTAAATGCATAGGTCTCTTGTTTTTTCTTGAGGGGGGAGGGGAGTGAAGCCAAATAAAAAATTTGGGGTACACCCAACCCCCCCCCCCCCCCTCCCCCGTCCCCCTGTTTCCTATGCCCCTGGTTACATGGACTCATACAGAACACAGTTACGGACCATCAGCATGAACCCAGTACTCACACATCAAACGCTGGTTACACAAACATCTCATAGACTGTACATAGTAACTACCCAAAAAAACACATGCTGTGCTCACACAGGTTACATACACACACTCTACTCTCACAGGAACTTTTCACAATTATGTCCCACGTCCGTTACCAATACTTTAAACTTACCTTTGTGTAAAATGACTTATACGTGGATGACAGACCCTTTACGTATTAAACTGAGCTGTTAGTGTGTTAATACTTTCTCTCGCAAATGGACCACATCTGTATTCTGGAAAACATTTAGAACATTTTCAGTGAAGATGACAAATTTGTAGGACGAGATCTGTTTCAAAGCACTAAGTCTGGGTTATCTGGGTTAACACACAAACAAAAATGAGCATGGATCTTATATTGGCCCACAGTGTAAAAAGCATCTGCGATGCGTCGAAGGCCATGTGACGTTGGTGATTTAAAAAAATACATCCTCCAACCGCACAACTGGAAAGTACACTAAAATTAAAGCTTTCTGCCACAGGTTGTACTGAAGCACATGAATGGTGTTTATTAGCTGAATTATTATTGGTTAATAATGCTCTTCAGCTGTCACCTCCCACCCAGCAGTAAAAACTCACTCTGAGCCACTGCCCCCAACCCCTAATACCGCACCATGTACATGCAAAAACACTGCATACATTTAGCACGCTGTCATTATATTTAGGTTTTTCCCTCAATAACAATTTGAGTTTAATCATATTCTTGAACTGGAGAGTACTGCTACAAAGCTTATCAGCGCCACCTAGTGGCTGGAAGTCATGAGCACACTCTGGAGACAGTTCTGTACTTACCAGGGGGAGGGGACATGCAGGGCACCTCCTCCGTGACCCCTGTGTCTACAGCCACTATGGGCTCCGTCACCTTGCCCTCCATGGACTCCTTCATTTCCCCCATTACCACTGGCTCTGGTACCTCGTTTGCAGCTTCTGTACAGTACACACAGCACCCCCACCCTCCAGCTAAAGCAGTGGGCCTTCAGTGCATCACCCAGGCTGCAAAAGCACTGGGCGAGCACAACACTGGAGCAACGCTTAACCAGCTGCATTGCACTGCAATGCATTAGGTGGTTGGCATAGATATAGAATGACTAGACCAGTCCTCAGCCTTGGAAGCCACGGTTGTATTTGAAAGAAGAGTTGAGCTGTGATGTATAAGAACCAAATCTTTACTCGTATTTTCATTCACAACAAAAGATTGTCAAGGCTTTATAGCAAGTGTATTGTAGAACAAGCTAATGAAAGGTTAAAGTAAATTGTCAGTCTAGTATTCTATATCTGCAGTGCAGTGATTCATTGATAAGCAGCATTATCCAGCTCTGTGCATCTGTGCATTTTGAAATTTCACTCTGTGACGAGTCTGAATTTTGATTTAAAAGAGTGGCATTTGCATTAACCGCTCTCATGAAATTCAGCGGACATTACCATTTATGCCACATTCTGATGGGGTTTTTTACTCATTAAGAAATTGGATGTTTATAAAAGCACTGAAAGCCAGATCAAGAGCCAGGAGGCATGAGGCCTTCCGTTTGTCCACCCGCCACAGACATCTGCTGAGCACGGAGTTTGGAGAACAGCTCCTGCTCTACACTGTGAGAGAGGCTGGGGTCCAAGGTGCCCCCCCCCCCCCCCCCCCCGTCACAGCTCATTCACACGTGCAAACCCATGCGAATCGTGCACCAAGAAGCCAGTGGCAGCAGCAGGACCGAGCAGCCAGGCAGACGGGGCAGCAAGGCCAGTGCAAGGCTGTGCAACTGTGTGTGTGTGTCTGTTTAATCATATGTATGTGTTCAGTGCTCAAGCATGTTTAGACATGTGACCAGTGTGATGCAATTGTCAAAGTATGTATATACAGACAGGTGTTTCTATAAGGAGCCACAGATTAGTATGACGGGATTGTGTGTGTTAGCCTGCCAGTAGTCATGAGAGGCTGGTTGGTGTGTGTGTGTGTGTGTGTGTGTGTGTTTCCATGTTGCCTGAGTGCATTCAGCTGCCACAACGGATCATGTAGAAAGGAGAGGCAGGGGTGTAAACAAAATGAAGGTAGTAAGGACCTCTGACCACCCAGAAAGTGTGTACAAACAAACAAAAATACGTGACAGGAACATCACCAAAAAAGTGTGCCAGTACAACCGTGAAACAAACAGTGAGGATTAAACAAACAGATAAAGAGAGAAGATATCGATGGAGAGAGACGTATCTAAGGCACTGGACTGTGATGACAGTGAAGCAGACAGCAGAGGAAAAAGATGGGAGCGGATGAACCTGGGACAGAGAGCTAAAAGCAAATGGGTGTAACAGGAAGTAACAGACGAGCGAATGGGATGGTGAGAGTACACAGGCACCCACCTGGCGGAGAAATCTCAAGTGAGATCTCAGGGAGGGGCAGGGCCTCAATACTGTCTGGGGCAACATTCTCTGAGTACACATGACAGACACAGGGGGGTGACACTCCGCACCACCAAAGCACAGGGGCCAAGCACAGAGTATGAAGGCGCACGTCCTGTCAGGCGACGACACAAGAGCCGGCTGGTGTGACGGGAACAGAAAAGCTGCTATGACATGTGGGGTAGATCGACAGGGGGAGGGAGACCTTGTATGATATCAGCATACAAGTTTTGCACTGATCGAGTACATGTGACAAACACTGTAGCAAGCAAAAATGCTGTACCAGTGGGCTTTATGACAGAGACTTGGGGCTTCCGAGCTACACTATGAAGGTCAACCCAGGCTTCAAGCGGCACACAGAACTTCAGGGCTTCGCAAATCTGTTGGAGGTCCTTAGGGGTTCGAATGGCCCATGTGAGGGGGGTGTTTCACAGCATAGGTGGTTCTCATTGAGAATTGCATGAGGAGACAGTTATTCGTTTGCCAGAGCTGTAATAATCATTTTTTCCAGTTTATACTCTATGCAGCTATGGCGTTGGGCATGTTTTCACATTGAGACCGTCTAACACTGCTAACAAAACTGGGAGTCCTGCAGTGATGATGACTAACCTGAACCCTAACCCTAACACTAACCCTAACATGAACCCTTCCGTGTTAAACTTCCTCATGTTCCACCATCCCAATCAATCTTCCAAGAGTCTTGAGTGTTGCATCTGTTGCGTCTCCATCCCCGACGTCATGTTTACTCTCGTTCAAGCACAGATCAAGTCGCACCTACACATGGGACCTCAGACAGCTGTCTGACCTCTGACCTCTGCTCATACAGTACAATTTTAAAGTATGGGGTGTTTTACTCACCTTCAGGAGGAGCACTGGTGGTTTCTGTGGGGGAGAGAGAGATTTCTTCTAACTACGCACGTAGCAGTAAATCTCTATATATTTTCTTAATTAACAGATCTGCTGAGTGGCAACAAAATGTAGCTATTAATAAGGAACAGAAAGTCAAAGAGTAGGTAGTAATTAATTTTCACTTAGTCAGCTAAGAATTCTATTAGTTATTGACATAAACAGTTGACAATATTTCCCTGGATTCTAGAAGCTCTGTAGAAACTTAAGTTTGAGGGATGTCCAGGTTTAACAAAATATTTCAAAGTAAGCAACGCTGTTCTCATTAACTTAGATCAAAAAGAAGCATTTTTTACACCAAGGTCAGTGGGGATTTAATTAACTGTAGAGTACAGCAGATAGTTCTTATATTCATTTATATTAGCACAATACAAAATCTAACCACCGTTTAACTAACCCTAACTATACCTGCAAGGAGAACTGAGATGCCTGGTTTTATCTATAATATTTCCCATGATATTTGTATGCTCCACAATTTGTAGTGATTATAGGACATTTTTGCACCCTGTATTTGGTATTCAAGTTCCTATTACATATAAAATTAATTTCATGCATGACATATGAAGTAATACGAGCAGTTGACAACAGTCAATATGACTGTCTCCGGATTTGGCTCGCCGTAGCTAAACTTGGACGGATAGTTACAGAAAGGGTGCCAGACCTTTCCAGAGCAGATTCTAAACCACAGAGACCAAAGACCTCCCTTCACATTCCAACAGTGACACGTTACTCGGCCCCTGCAGACCGCCGCCGTCACTCAGAATAGATGGGGCTCCGTCTGGCTTTCTTCCTGAATGGGTTATTCTCAAAACACAACATTTCCTCAGTGCAGAGTCGATGATGGTGACTGACTCACAAATGAAGCCGTGGACCCCTGGTGGAGACTTCGTACCATGCAGTTTCCACCACTAAGCCAGAGACAGAAACATGATGATGATGAGACTCCCAGGTGGATAATACCACTCAGCCTCATGTTCCTGCACAAACGTTCTCCTCATCGTTCTTCCTTCAGGAACACCAAGTACTTTTATGGCCCTCATCAATTTCTGAGAAGGCTACTGAACCGCCATCGCTAAGGACCCAGGAGGTCACTGGATATCACTGTGCAAGCCTTTGGCACGCTCATGATTCCCCAATACAAGGCAGCTCTTCACCCTGCTGCTCCCAACTGCTCCTAATGGGGTGATGTGTAACTTAACAGGTTAAGAATGCCCATGTATGGTGGGTTGTGAGTTCAAACACCATGCCCTACAGAGTAACCAGATGCACAAGAATTTCCTCCTGGGATCAATAAAGACTATCTTATTCTTTATGACTGTTGGGCCCTAGTACATGCCTTTATCCCTACTTGCCCCAGGGATATTGACTGACCCTGTTCTCTTCCTTCCTTGTATATTACTCTGGACAGAAGTTTTTGCTAAAAAAAAAATGTAAAAACGTTATCGTAGGTTCAATTTCTAGATGTTCTCCTTCTCCAAGGCTAAGTCAGAGCGTGGCTGGAGGAACAGAGGGTCTTATCGAGCCCGTAGGAAGGCCTCATTTCCCTCACCAAAGATCATATCTGAGTTGAGTAAGGTATTGTTTTCAAGCCTCCAAAGATCCCAGGCAGCTGACCACCCGGCAGGTATTCCCAGCTGTCGCCACGGCGCTGGCTGTCGACAGACAAGCTCATCAGGCTCTTTTTCTCCGACTGCTTCATTGGCTTAATATAGATCTTTTTCTTCAAATAAGGACTCTTCTGTCCACACAGTGAGCTACCATGCAGTTACTAGACAGGATACCCTAGTCTACAGTAAAGCAATATCCCCGGAAGGCTACATCTCCATGGTTAACAGGTGCTACCGAAATATGCAGAGCAAAAATTATGGCCGTCACAAAGGCGACAGGAACAATAAACTGCAACCATCATAAATATACTCAGGTGAGGACATGTAATCGACACCAAGAGAAAATCAAGGCTGTGGCATGCGACGGGCTGAACAACACCTCTTTTGCTCCACTGCATGCTCGTGCGCGCGGAGTATGTGTGTGTGTGTGTGTAGAGCTCTGCCAGATAACTGTTCCAGGCCACAGAGGTCTTTGGGTTTTACATGCTGAAGCTCCCTACCACAGGCAGAGGAATAGAGATTAAAAGGGCAGCCATTCTGGACTATTCCGGGGTTCTGTAATCCCTGTCCCAAGGGGAAAACAGACACAGGTCTCCTGTCCTTCAATAAAAAGAATCCCATCATTTACCAAACTAAGTCTGCAGGCTCAGGCCAAACTTGTCTACTTTAGTCTGGCACTGCCTTTTCTCGAGAACAATGACGTGCAGTCCGTCAATCTTCTTTTTTCAGTCATTGACAGCTGTCCAAAGAAGACACCTGTTTAGCAGATAGGCTCTAAACAACATTGTGTTCCTTGTCAGGGAACCTGCAACCACAACAAAGGCAGTCCTGAGCACTAAAGTTGGGTTGTTGTATATGTGAGGGTTGGGAGATGATACAATGGTGGTTCACTAGTGCACTCATGAATTAGGGCGAACACCATTCACAGGACTGTTGTAAACGGAAGCACTCGCTGAAGAATTAGTGTCAGAGATTTCTTTCTTCAGGTGCATAAACAAATCAGAGAAGCAGAGTGGCACGAGGAGCAATCAGTGCTATAAACCGATTTTTTCAGCCTAAGTGGATTTCTTTGTCTGTCAACATCAGGCAGCAGATGGGAGGGTTTCAAGTGTTACCTCATTGGCAATTAACATATTTATAGGGAGGCATTACAATAACAGAGACAGAGCAAATTTCAGAGATTCCACACATGCCTCTACTGATCCTCATTGTTTGTGTACATCTGCTAGCTGGCTGTGTGTGACACAAACTGTGCAAAACTATAAACATGTTTGCCCATAGCTATTTCTGTCCCACAAAGGCCAATCAATCAACAGCCCCTCGGGTCAGCAATGAGCAACCAAAAAAGGGGGAGAGGTTATCATCACTCTCTGCTTAACGCAGGAGACTTCAATAACCAAGTAAGTGACACCCAAGACCACATGGGAAGCGTGTAGTCTGGTGTGTGATGGCTTCACTCAACGTGACAGAACAATGAAGTAAAGTTGATGCAGATAATGTGTCTTTCCAGAAAAGCCTGCTCTTCTTAGTTACATTTCTCATTCCTTATTCATCAAAGAATCACAATCAAAAATCATCCATCCTTATTCTGACAGCGGATAACAACAACTGGGTAAACAATTACATATTTTATATATAGCTTTCTTAGATGTGGTGATGCACTTCTTTGGAGGTAACAAGTTCTGATGAGTTAATATCATGCCAGGAGTAATACAATACTTTCATCAAAGTCATACTCTGAATTCCAGGAAGGTGTCCACAACAGACATGTCCAAGATCTCTCAATCAGTACTCTAATCATCAAAAGGATTAATTTGTGAAACCACTATTTACTATATAGTCTGGCTTTACATGAATTTGTGGTATATATCTTTTTATGTGCAAATGTAAATTTCTAAATACTATGCCTCAGGGTTAGGCTAATATCCTTTCATCACTACATTAGGTCATGCTAACTGTTGACTAGCCCTTCATCCCAAAGTAAAAAAAAAAAATTGCACAAGTTGCACACACACCCATTGAGGGGGGCGTAAGAACGTAAGAAAGCATCGAAACTTTCAGAGTTCCTTAAAAAACACTTAAAGTAAGCAGCTTAAGCAAGAACAAAAGATCTGAAGGGAAAAACCTCTGATCTAAATCTATATGTTTTTGTGAAAACAACCAGCAAACTATTATCCACTTGCATCCATGTTCCGCTCTGCAGTTTTCCTCTGGCATTAAGATGAGTAACAGGATGCTCTTACCTTTAGTTGTGGGCTCTGGCATTGTGAATGATGCTGTTATACCAGCGTGACCTGATCACAGGTAGGCTGCGAGCCCCAGGGAAGAAAGCCGGAGTGAGGGTCTGGGATGGGACCCTTTGCACAAGCGTGACCAAAGATTAGGTGGAAGATGAACAGGAGAGAAATGGACCTTCAGTCCACAAGAGTGGCAGCTCAGTGACAAATTAGGGGGTGAAAGGCTACTGGTCTTTATACAGAGAAGTTTTGGCCCCTCCTCTAGGTGCTAGACAATGAAGTTACTCTCTCCCCAGCTGCAGCATCACACCCCTCTAGCCTTCCTTTGGACCAGCCCACATCCATCAAAAACTTCTTCCAGAATAAACCAATGGATTAAAACAGGAGGGATACATACGGTCCTTCAGGCCAGGTTGGGTCAACAAGTCCTTCCCTAGCAACACCCATAAGAACCTTTGACAGGGAACAAGGGCAACTAGGTTGGATTACATACCCCACATGTCATTAGTGCTGCTGGATTAGTAATGCCATAGCAGTGAGAGTGCAGTGTCCGGGGTGGGGGCCGATCCAGGGAAGTGTGATAAATATCACAGGGAAGCTTATATTCCTGAAAATTTGCTTCTGCCAGCCTTTACTCACCTGACTCTAACAGTGTGTGTCACATACTGCCTAGGTGATGTAATCTTCTATACAAAAGCCAGCACTGACATCTACATGACTTGGTTCATTAGTGAGTTGGGAGAACCCATTTTATGATTGGCCTCTTTCAACACATGGAAAAGCCTACTATGTTTCCATCAAGTTCCACAGAAGAAGCAAGAATAAGGAAGAAACAGAAGAACAAAGACGTACGGATGGCAAAGAAATGCAACATCACCACTGCTATATAAGCCAGTGAAGCAGGCAGAGTGTGAAGGTGGGGGACGGTAAGAGACTGCAAGAAGGGGCGTGGATTTCATGCACGCAAAACAACAGACATTGAGTATCACTTTGCTTTTTTTCCCCATCACCGTAAATCAATAGACTGTTTATGTAATGTCAGTAGACTCACTGCTCCTTAAAGCTCACAATGCACTGATATGCAGCAAGCGGTCCTTGACGATCGTCAGCCACTTGTAGGTGGCACTCTGAGTGAAGTGAGGCTTGTGGGCGGAGCCCATGCATGATGCCCGACGCAGCTCGAACAAACCGGAGCTACCGGGTGAGTCTGCAGAGCTCCTGCCAAGAGCAAGATCTGCTTAATCCAGGAGGGATTTCATCCATGAGCACCAGTCTGAAAGAGCCAAAGCAATAAATACTAAAGAGATGCCTGGGAGCCAGATATATTGCCTATACTTAGAAAGCTATCATAAACCTTGACATTTGACATGTCTGACATGGAAAGAGAGACTGATGGTAAATTTTGAGATTGGCATCATTGCTTTAGTTCCTAATTAACTTTTTAGCACTTGAGTGAGCAGTCAATCAATCCCAAGACTTGGCATTCACTCTAGTGAGCAGTAAATCAATCTCGAGAAGAAGACTTGGGCAATGAGGCTCAAAAACCATCTGATTGAAAGAAAGAAGCTTGATTAGTTCTGATGTTTCCTCTTACAGCATGTTATCAAGAGGCTAAACAGGCCATCTACAGTATGGAAGCAGTGTTGTGTTAAAGACCTGTGATTACTGTAAGGTAATTCTTTGTACCTCTCCTCTGCATGCAAACAGGTGGGGGATGATAAGTGTCTTCTTGACAATTCACTTGACAGTCAGGACAGAGGCCCCAAGCAAACATTCACACAGCGGTGATTATGGATTTACCCCTCCACCTCAAATAAGAGTTGAATGCCGCATGTCAGGACACCTCATATATCATACGACAGTGTTTCCCAGTCCGGTCCTCGGGGACATGCAGCCGGTCCATGTTTTTGCTCCCTCCCAGCTGCCAGCAAAAAAGTGGACTGTCTGGCAGGGAGCTGGGATGGAACAAAAACACAGACCATCTGTGGGTCCCCAATGACTGGATTAGGAAACACTGTCTTACGAGACTAATATGAGGACAATGAGAATTAGAATAAAAACTAATTACTTGTAGAGTGTGATTAAGGAATTGTAGAATTTCATGCGACTTGTAAATTGACTAATTTAATTTTCAAGCTTATTGTAATCTTCATAAATTTGTGTTCTTGACACTGGAACATAACACCACAATAACTGGCAATATTTATTCACCAGACTGATGGATTTTTATAAATTGAACTCAAATACGTAATGAGTGTAAAATTAACACTTTCAGTTTTGCTGTGTTGTTGATGCAAAATTCTGTATTGATAAATAAAATAATGCAACAATGCTGGTAATTCTTTATTTTGCAATCATCTCTGCATTGCTCTTGGGTGTGGAGGGCTTTGGATCAAAAGAATATTCGCAAAGAAGAGCACGGTTAAGGAGGGGTCCCGAGAATCTGGCTTATGTAACAGGTTTCAGAGCCAGGTTTGAAGAATGTGGCCTTTCTTGGTAGCAGACACAGAGATCTGTGTTAGACCATATATATCCCAGGGTGGGTTCCAGTTAGATGAGGGGGGCTTACGGTAATATCATGTGGGCCCTGATACAAAGCACCCACAAAACATTTGGAAGTGCTCTGGCTGGACGATGAGTCACATCACAGATTGGTTTTAGCCGTTACGTCATAGCAGGGGAAGAGAAATGGAGTGTGAGTGTTTTCCCAAGGTCTGCAGCACCCCCTGCTGGCTGACCCCATTCTGTGCAGTACACAGGTACACTCCTGTTTTGAAAGTGCATTGTTAGATCAAAGTCAATATAACTCTGAAGCATCCGAGTCTCATTCTGGAATTCTAGAAAGAACAACCACAAAACATCTATTGATGTATTTAACTCATCAACCAGTACGCCATACTCAGCTCATCTGTTAAAAGGAACCGCAGAAATCCACTTAACAGAACCTGTAGAACAGATGGCCCAGTATCTTCAACCACTATTATGCTGACTTAATTTCTCGGAAGCATTGTGCCACTTTCAAAAGCTATTGCACAAATTCAGAAATTTTGCCTAGACTGGAACTTCAACATGTGATGTGTTTACTCATCTATAGACAAATATTAAGAACCACAAACACTTGTGCAAACTTCCGCCACTCTCGGCGATAAGGGCATTATTTTAACCACCATTTCTTCCTGATCAGTTTTGCTCCCTTTGGAATACAGACCATTCTAACCCAACATGGAAGGCATGGACAATGAAACCATAAATAGATTCTTCTCTCCCTCCTCTTAAATAAGGAGATGGAAAATGACTCTGTGTCATGATCAGAATTTTGGCCCCTGAGAAAGGATCCATTCCTGAGAAATTGTTTTCCTGTTCACATGATCCAGGCCATACTTGTATCAGCTGTGTGACTTTATCTTGAGGATGTGAAATTTCTTCATGTTGAAGTCCTCCCCTCTCTCACTCACAAAAAAATCCAATGTGTGGGCTTTTCTCTATAAATAACGCATGTTACAAAATGCAGATAGTTGGTGCAGACTAGCTCGCCTTTTTACTGGTGTGGGAATGAATGAACTGGGATGAGATCAAACGACAGGAATTACAGGGTCCTCCTGTCTGATCCTGGACACTGTCAGTAACACCCAGATGCCCAATGCACTCCAACAATGCTCCAGGTTCTCAGAAACATAAACCTCTCATAATCTGGGTTATTTCACATCATGTGACCACGCCAGCTCTGTAAGGGCAGGCCTTCCACAGCCAAATAGCACAACGCTTAAGCATTTCATATGACAACATTCAAGCCACATATTTCTTGGAAGAACAAGGGGGCAGGACAGGTCTCCATTTGTTTGGCCTGGTAGGAGCTGATAATATAAGGGCAAAATCAGCTGAGAGACTTCAACCATCAGATTTACTATTAAGATGATGTCAAACCGGCAGGATTATTACAAAGCAGAAGTAGGCTATTCAGAAATACTGTATAAATATACAGAAATGAAAAAGCATAACATGTGGCAAAAACTTTTCCCAACAGTCTTTTGCCATTACTTGAAACTTAAAACCAAAATTGTTTCCTAATTCACAATCAAATATTATTAAGCTAGATAATACTTTTCATGCAGTTAATGGGCAATGAACTAAACCTGCTTAACAGGTAACTAAAAAGAGCTTATGGCGGTACCTTTCCGGAAATATATTTCTGTTTTCATTACTTTTGCCTTAGTTTTTTAACTTTTAGGTTGGTTAACAGGCTATTTATTTATACATGTAAATAACGTTTCGTTTTTTCGAGCGGTTTTATATACATCAAATTTACAATTCTGAAAATGTGGGGATGGCTGTGGGCAAAATATTTTGAGAAATACACGAATCATTGTGTTAATAACAGCGGTTTTTAGTCACTTCATTAAAACTTAGTGAGTATAAAAGTGAGTTTTATAAAAGTATAAAACTTCCCCAGCTTGACTTTTTATACCGCGGTTAAGTTAGCCTCATATTCGATATTCAGTTTTCCGGCTTTAATAACTTTTACTGGAAGTAAGTTAGGACGTTTTTAATGACAGAATTGTGAGGAGGCTAACTTAACCGCGGTACTTTATATATCTTTAAATAAAAAACATTAACTTCTCTTTTTTTTAGACGGCAGTAAGCAGGCTTGATATACTGTAGCCTCACGTCTCTGGGGGTTGTGGGTTTGAATCCCGTCCCTGCTGTAAATGTGCGAGTTTTCCGTGTTTTTCCTGTACTGCCGCCCTACCGCACCGTGTGTATTAAACTTTTTAATTTAAGCGGCGTTTTACTGACCTCTACTGGCCAAAGAAAAACTGTTAAATGATGCCTACACAGTGCATGCATTTATAAATAATAATAATAATTGATACTTTATTGATCCCCATGGGGAAATTCTTTTTACACCTCCCCCAACGTACTCTCTGTTAGTGAGAACAAGCTGGCTGCCAATGGCAGCCACCTGTTGAGGTCTTGCTCAACGACCCACAGATGGGCCGAGGTCAGGCTCAAACCAGCGACCTTCATGTTTATTTTGCCCATTTAGTCTTTTGAGGACCTACTCTGTATGGTTTGAATCTATGAATAGAATGTTTTTTTGGAGAAAAATAATGATTTACAGAAAATGTGTGTATTGGCACTAATTCCAGGATAATTCTTACACACGTTCTGCTTGCAACTTACCATTATTGTGGACACTGTCACTGCTGTCCTAAATATGTTTCATTGGAATGACATATTCACAAATGTTCTAACATAGGGCAATGCCACTTTCAATCTTAATTAAAGTACATATTGTTTATTTGTTTTTTTATCTTTTGAGACTATGTATGCATAGTCTCAGGAGATATTCAGGGTAACATTTCACTGCAAGTTATATGTGTATAACTGTGCATGTGAAAAATAAACTTCTTGAATTTAGTTGAATTTATGATATGTGTGATCTGACTAACGGATGCAATCATGCATATATAGGGCAACATCTTCAAAATCAAGCAACCCAGAACCAACCCAGTGATATCAGATTCAATTTCAGATGAACTGGCCTAGCCAAGGCACACATTTAGTGTAAATCATTTTATTATTTTTCTCCAAAAATACATTCTATTCATAGATTCAAAACATACAGAGCAGGTCATCAAAAGACAAACAGCAAAAAAAAAAAAAAAACAGAAATCTCCGCATTTATGGAGCAACAACATGGCAACAACATGTTCCCTGGGTTTCCTAAACGCCGGAAGCTTATATTGCCTTGGAGGCAAATAAGAGAACAATGATTACTGACTAATAAAAAAATGATAATAAAATAGAGCTAGAGTTTATCAAAGTGCCGCATGTCCCCAAGATACAAACAAAAGAGCCTTTATTCTTGCAAAATAATCATACACACAAAATTAACCAATCTATATTTACAAAGCTTTGTTAGGATTTTACCACTGCAGTGAATATCGGGATGGTCGCAGCGTTACAGGAAGCCATTGCAACACACTATACATCAAAACATATCATTTATGAAGGACAGGAAAAATGAAATTACACCATGATAAAAGAGGGACATTTCGAGTGGAACATGGATAGACGTGAGCACAGGTCTGCAGTGACCACAGAAACAGGGACTGGAGCACAAAGAGCCTCGGATCACGGCGTCAGAAACAGTTCACCATTTTAGGCATTTTTTCTCAGAGCAAATTGCATTGTTCTTACTAGGCGTTCAGCATTTACATGTTTTGACCACTTTAGCCCAGCCTGAGCGTGAGATCATAGTCATTGTCACAGGGATAGTGTCCATACCAGCCGTGAAAGTCTGGTGGCAGAGTGTCATAGTAGACCTGCTCAGTGGGGGCGCACTGGTGGTGAGACACATCTCGTGGGGGATGGACAGGGGCGTGGCCAGGGGCGTGGCCAGGGGCGTGGCACTGCGTGTGGCCCAAGCTCAACCGCTGCAGGATCAGGGGGTTGAACTGGTAGGTGAGCTTGCGGCGGATCTTGACGATCTCGCCGGTGCGGCTGTAGTTCCGCAGGGCGCGCGCCATCTTCTGGTAGGTCATGGTCTTGCGGTTGCCCTTGCGCTTGCCCCAGCTCTCCGCTAGCCTCTCCTTGTTCTTCGACACAAAATGGAAGGTGCCGTTGCTCCGGTCGGCCCACTGGATGGAGTCAGCCATACTGGCGTCATGCAGGGCTTCGTGCAGGTATTCATAAAGGCGGAGCTTCTTCCGGCCTGTTGGGGTCACAGATCCCAAAACCTACTGGCTCAGTCATATCAAAAAAATTCCATCCCTCCCCAGGAATCATTATATCAACCCACCTTTCCCATTCCGCTGTGAGGGAAACACTGGGTAAATCTGAGGGACTTCACAGGGCGTGGAAGAGGAATTAGAGGTCTCCTGAAGAGTGATGCCCCAGGGCTGGGGCTAGGAGAGAGAATAAGTCACACGTTAACATTTCACATTTATTTATAAAAACGACACAATCACATAAACAAGAACAGAGGTACAACATTGAGCTGTATGCCTCACAGAGGGTGTGCAGCTGGCTGTTTGTTCTGGAAGTTATATTACAAGTGTGAATACTCACAGGCTGCTCGCCCCAGTCGTACGCGTGTCCCGGTGCGCTGGGGCCGGGATTATGGGGGTAGCAGGGACCACCAGGCTGTCTGGCTGAAACCGGAGCTTCCAGCGTCTCATAGTATTTGTCTAAAAAAAAAAAAAGGCTTAATAATTATGACAGAAATGGAGGGTGATTAGAGGATCGGAGTCAGGTTACAGGGAAGGTGAGAACTGACAGGACACAATAGATTCACAGAAAAACAAGAATAAACGCTGTGATTTGGCAAAACACGGGCAAAGCCGTAGCCGTCAGTCTGCGCCGGACGGTGTACTTGGCTGGCTCTGTCACGGGACATCGCGGGGACTCAGGCAAACCCATACCAGGCTCAAACTGCAGCTCGCTGGAGTGCCGCTGGATGACATCTATGGCATCCTGGAACTCTTGGTTAAAGTGGTCCTGGTCCAGATCATTCTGAATGGAAGCGGCAGGTACATCGCATAATCCATCAATAATTATATCAGAAGACAAACAGCAGTGTAACTCAGCACAGAGCAGCTTCCAAAAAACAATGAGCTGATATTCTAACATGACATATAAGGTGAAACCACTGAGGAACCTTAATTAGTAATTCTGACATATTTACATGCATAAATGTTCGTGTTTAAAGCCCAGTATTGCCTATTGCTGTCAATAGTCTGATAGACTTTTAAAGTTAGTGCTATGACTGTTTAGTGATACAGAGTAATAACTCACCATTGCTGGCACCTGACGATTAACTGATGCTGGGCCAGAGAGGATGCTGGCTTCTTTATATATGATAACCTCCATCCCCCCCAAATGAATGATGTATCAGATAAAGACACGGGTCGTTTTAAATATGTCAACGTCACCTCCTCACGGCACGATCAGAGCACTTTCTGTAACTTCTCTTTTTGTAAATGAAGATCAGTTATTCCTCCCACTGCCAGCCATCATTCCGGCCGGGCCGCCCAACACCGTCCATTGTCACCTGTGCTAATGCACAGCCCAGTGTCTTCTGGGATATTCTGCCACGAGACGCCATTTGGGTCACAGAACAGCAGTGAAGTAGTGGCTCGGATCCTGTTCACAATTAATACGGAAACTTTCAGCAAATTACCTTGTGGATCGATAACTAAAAAAAAAAAACTATTCTATAGCAAAATTGGGAAACAGTAAAGCTCTCTGTCCATCCATCCATCCATCCAACCTTTAACTGCTTATCAGGGTTTTTTTTTTTTTTTTTTTAATCCATTTTTGCGACAGATGATTATAACACACACAACCCTCATATGGTGCATTAAGTGTAACATGGAAAAACTTCTTTTTCATTTCTTTACACTCCATCTGTAAATTATGTATACCACTTCTTTATTACAAAACATGCCACACTAAATAAAAACCGACTGACATTTATCAGGTGTGTTATACAGTACATGCAGATCATACTGCACATACATTTACAGCTGTATACTGCATTTAAACTAGTAAAGTCTCTTCCTGGGCAATTTGAAGTGTATAACGGGATTGGGATTTGAACCTGCAACCTTTAGAATGTAAATTTAAGTTCAAAACCATCTGCGCCTCGACAGATGTTTTGATTTCGTCCGTACTTCATCAGTCCAGCTCAGTGCTGTTTATCAAGGGGAACATCCGGACTACTGCGTGACTTATCTGCTTTGCTTTCCATGTATCCCCACTGTCGTTCAGCCACAAAAGAGTGCAGCTCCAGGTCTCAGAGCTGCAGCCAGCCATGGCATTTTGAGTCAGTTCTGATCAGTATTGTGGAACAGCACGGTCAGACGTGAGACATTTCAGGAATATGCTTACAGTATAAATATAGTAATAGCACATTTTGTCTTAATTATACAGTAGTGTGCAAAAGTCTTAGGCTGTCGAAAGAAATGTTTAAAGTTATTTTTCTGGGTAGTAAGTGCACATTTGCGGAGAACAGTTAACACAATTTAACATTAGAACACAAATTAAGAGTAACACAATAAAAACTAGTGAAAATTTCTTCAGTTCTCCAAAAACTTACTGATACCTTGTTGGACGGCTAGACAAACACTACCTTGGTTCCCAAACCTCTCCTCAGGGGCACCTCAGTCATTCCATGTATTTATTAAATTTCACCGCCAGCTCACTTAATTAACATAATTAGTTTAAAAATTCAATGACATATTGATTAGCTATACCAGGCATGCTAGTGGTCGAGTCAAAAAATGAATGGGTGTATTGTACAGTTGCTGCAAATACTGGGGTGATTTTAACAGAGGTTTTGCAATGGCTAAGCTAACACACTTTGACAGGCATAATAGCGTAATGCTACACCAACATAAAGATCATTTGGCTGCCTATGACTTTTGCATGGTACTGTATTTTCTACATATCTTTGCAAGACATGGTGGAGTTCTCAAATTGTCCATGTGAATGGAGTTTGTGCCCTGTGATGGGTTGGTGCCTCATTCTGGGTAATTCCCTGTCTTGTGCCCGCACTTTCCAGGGTTGGCTCTGTAGCCCTGTGATGAATGGATAGATCTTTCCATCAGATCATTTAAGAGCTCCAAATACACCTTTTTATCATCACTTCCTGGGACACATGGACCATCCTTCTCCATGGATGACCAACTAGCAGAACGTGAAAGTGCCCCAAAGAGACTTCGTAGGTGATGCTCACTGCTCACTCACACAGTGTTGAGATAGGCCTCTTATGTCTATCACTCAAGCTTCTCAAAGACTATTATAATGAAATAAAGTCAGTCTGTCATTCAGTCATATCCTAGAGGTATGTCACTCCAGCCAGTTCTCTTGTGTGGTTCCTCGATGGTGGAATGAGTTTCTGAACCACGTCTGGTCATCAGGCTCCCTCTTCACCTCAAGAATCAAGACCCAGCTATGCCCTAAATTCCTCTAGAGGCCTGATAGTTCTTTTCCTTCCCTGCATGTTATGCTCTACTTCTGGTCCTTGAACAGTCTTATTAGGTTCTTGCTTAGTTATGTAGTGGTTGTGTAACTCTGGCTCCCTCACTGCTTACACCTGTACCTGGGCATTCACTGGAAGCTCAGCCTAGCTGCACTTTTGCCCAGTTGACTGCTTGACAGAATGCACACTACCGGTCAATTGTATTTGCACACACTGGGATTTTCTACATTTGCTAAAAATACACTCAGTATTCCATCCATCCATCCATTGTCCAACTTGCTTATCCTACTGGGTTGTGGGGGGTCTGGAGCCTATCCTGGAAGCAACGGGCATGAGGCAGGGAACAACCCTGGATGGGGGGCCAGCCCATCACAGGGCACACTCACACACACCATTCACTCAGACATCTAAGGGCAATTTAGTAACTCCAATTAGCCTCAGCATGTCTTTGGACTGTGGGGGGGAAACTGGAGTACCTGGAGGAAACCCCACAATGACATGGGGAGAACATGCAAACTCCACACACATGTGACCCAGGTGGAGACTCAAACCCAGGTCCCAGAGGTGTGAGGCAACATTGCTAACCACTGCACCACCATGCCACCCCCCACTCAGTATTCTTTACCAACAATTAAATTCACAGCATGTTCACCATTTGATTATCTTTATTAGCAAGAAAATGTCAGATCTTTGATTCATCAACGTAACTTCCTTTAGCAGTTATAAAAGCAGAGAAAATTCAAGGCATTCTTTCAACAATGGACATTAAATACTGCTCTGTTTCAATGGATGAAACAGGTAACTAGTGCATTTAAAGTTAAATTTCACTATGCCATCACCACACAACCAGTTAATAGGATGTCAGACATTGCACTGTTACATACTCTTTCCAAGTGATAAAGGAAATTTGTTTTATTTGATTTATATCTTAATTTATAATTGTTCAGTCAACTTTGCAATGCTTGACAAGAATAAAAAAAAAATCTGTAGTTTATGAAATAAATGGAAAAGTGGTTAAAACCTGTGGTGAACACAAACGTTTCCTGGTAGTGAATGTTTGTAATGCGCTATTTGCCTTTCGTCTTAGTGTCTGCTAAGTTTACTTCATGTAAATGTAGAGATGGCCAAGAATTTCAAAGTAACCTCAAAATGCATCTGTTTCCGCTGAAATCAAAACAACATTTAAGCTTTTTAAATTGCATGCTCAATAATTAAAGGGTCAGGGTAACATTCTTCTAGGGTAAATAAAAAGCCCACGTGCATCAGGGAACGTTCTGCCACCCAAACAAACATTTTGAGAAAAGCCATCACAACATGTTGGTAATAAAATTTTTAAATATAAACTGACAGGTTCCATCACTTCCCCTTTCAGAGTGAGAGAGGTAGAGATTTGCCACCTGGCCAACAAGATGGAGAGATTAAGGTCCGCGGTGCCCCAAGGCTGGAAATGCAGAGATTACCATGACCATGCAGGAGAAGTTGATGCAACAGTAGACATGCTACTGGAATTTAACTCCTGCGTGCAATGGGTAACAGACTGTATGCATTTCTGAGGGTTTGCCTTGAACCTGCTCTTGACACTGAAATCAAAAGGCCATTTAACCGGATGTTAATCATACACATACGTCGTGCCCAAATGCCTTGTTACATCTGCAGCACAACACTCTTGGTGTAATTAAAAAGGAGAATGTAGGGATGCGTGGAGATGAGCGAGCATATTAAATGTTTCATACTGTTTGGCTCCTGGCTGACTAGCGGCATAATTCAGGCATGGAGAAAACAAATCTGTACCCTGGAACACGTGGATTGCAGCTTCTCACAGAATAACAACAATTCAGCAGTCGGACAGTTCACAAATGTGCATTTGTCCAACAGGAGTACTATCTATCCATCATCTCTGCTTTACAATCCACAGGTCTGTTTTATGTTTATGGTATGCTTTCTGCAATTTAACACCGTTAACATGCTTTAAACACATTTATATACATTGCTGCAGCCTGCATTTCAATATTACTGTTGCAGAAAATGAGTAGAAGAGATGATACAGAGGATATAAGGGGCCCAACACAGCGTCCAATACAGAGGCTACACATGCAAAGGACAGTCATGTGACCAAGACAAAGTTTTATGTTTACAATTTCCAGTAAACCAGGTGGGAGTGGATTTTATCTCATGGAACAAAAGCTCTTTCCTTCCTCTTCTCTGCAGCCCATTTCAAAAGGACAACTAGTATCAACAGCAATACAGGAAGAGCCCTATAACCACAAAGTACCTACCGCCCCCCCCCCACTCCACTTCTTTGTTCCCTCAGTGCCGAGTGAAAATAAAGAAGTGCCCGGAGCTAAATAATCTCCCTAACAATGCCGTGCCACCCAGAGTCAGGGCGGCACGGTAACAGATTTCACGGAGACAGCCAACGCCGTTGTCGGAGCGAATGGCTGCACCAGCCGGCCTGTGTCCTTTTGTGTCTGTTGCTCATCGGGCGCCCGGGCCGAATGAGGCACCCCCCGGGTATCACCCTCCGCTCCCTGCCGCAGGTGGAGAGCCATTTCCTCATACACCAATTATCTCGTAATCAACACACTTTCACACTTCCACTTGAACTGGCCCACAGGTGTGAAAAGATAGGACAATTAGAACAACCATAAGTGTTCCTTATATACATAAACAGTTAACCTATCATTTTTCAAGCTTTATATGACTCTATTATATATACAGTATCATGAAAAACATGGAGGCAATCAAATAAAATGTTTACATCAATTTATCTGGAAAGTAAGTGTATATTAGCTCAGATAAAAAGACACAATTAGAATATGTGCAAATTAACAGTAACACAATAAAAAATTAACAAAAAAGTTCTTCTGTTCTCCAAAAAAAACGTTGCTGATATCTACTGTAGATGGATGGTTAGATGAAGACGGCTTCAGGTTCCAAACCTCTCCTCAGGGGCACCTCAGCCATTCTGTGTATTCATTAAATTTCACCACCAACTCAATTAACTAAATTATTGATTAATAAAAAATTATTAAATGACTCAGTGAGGTATTGATTAACCAAACAACGTGTGCTACTGGTCAAGTCAACAAATGCATGGATATGTTTGATGGTTACCGCAAATACTGGGGTAACTTGGGGAGAGGTTGTGAAATGGCTAAGCTGACACACTTTGACAGACATAATATCATAGTTTTACACCAACATAAAAATCATTTAAAGATCATTTTCAAAATGTCCAAATGTGTGTGCTTTTAATCCTATCTTGTAAATTACTGCGTTTTATGAAAAGTATGTAGCTGCATCATAATAAAACAGAATATCACTGATTTTTTTAAATGATACCACTGAGATTTCTACAGAACTGTCTCTTGCCGCATGAAAATCATCACAGTTTAGTGAAACGTCCTTTGCATGTTAACAAAGACAGGGAAGGTAGGCACCATGGTAATTCAGAACACAGATCAGTAACCTGACAGTTAATGGTTCCAGTTCCAGATGGGCTCTCTTGAAGATGACCTTTTGTTTTCTACAAACTTTGAGTTAAGTTCTTAACCTGATGTGCTTTCTTTATCATCATCCAGCTACTTATGCTGATAAAACAAATTCACTCTATATAAAAGCATTAAATGGACAAAACAACAGTAATAGTAACATTAAATGAGACAATGATTAAAGCAGCAGTCACTATAATCAATGCCAGGCCTGCTGCATCTGCATCATCATTCATCCTACCATGGGATTCAGAATTTAGTTGTTGCAGCAAAATGACTATCGTGTAGCTCAGTAGGCCCATAAATTGGTAAACCTAACCCAATGGCTCACTTTTTCGTTAAGAAATAAAAGAATTGCCCTATGATAAAATCTGGCTGGCTGCCAAACAACTGCATTTAAAAATATATGTTAACTTTTGTTAACCATAGTAACATGTATTTGACATGGAATGCTTTTTAAGGTTACCTGCCAGAAAATAACACTACAGGAATACTACTACTTACAATACTACTACTACTATTAATAATAATAATAATAATAATAATAATAATAATAATAATAATAATAACAACAACAACAACAAACCACTAACTGTGCCTTATATCCGTCACTGTCACCTCTATTCAAAGTGAAGCACAGTTATATCTATATGCATATTTGATGCATACATATAAATTGTCTCTCATGAGACATGGACCAGCATCCTTCATCTTCGCCTAAGGGTCCAGCTGCCCTCCTTGACCATAACCAACATTTTCCTCTGATAGTCTGAGCAGAGATTTGAACCTGGGTCCCTCGGTTCCTGGAATAATTGATAATCATCCACTGTAAATCACCATGCATTGTTACTTCACTGGAAAATTCACAAGCAACTTTTGGAGTTTTATTTTGATTATTTCATTAGTTTTTCTTCTTCAGAAAACGAAATGAAACATTCCTTACCCGCAGTACCCATCCCTTAGTCGCAGGTAACTGTTCAGTACATGGCTCGCCAGTCAGGAGGCTCCCTGTTTTGGATAAAGGCACCAGCTATACAGCGAAATGTACACGTAAATACGCCGGGGAGTGAATTCAGACAAATAGCTATTTTGGCCTAGTAACCAGAACGAACTAGCGAAAGGTGGGAAGTTATTGGGTATGTGGGGTACTTGATGCTTCCTTAAGGAACATAATTTCAGTTACTGTAGCTGATAACAAAATTATGTGATTGTAATTTGTTTATCAGAGGACACGGCTTAGAGTGAATATCAGCGAGGAGTTCAATTATCAATACTGAGTTAAAGCAGGGCTTCTACAATGTTTGAAGGGAGCAGTGTGGCGGTCTTTATTGCCGAAAGTACGGCAAACGTAACATTACAGCTGCAGTTTCCATCTGCCACCGCGCGGCGGAGGCAGACCGCAAAAAAACATTTGCGATTTTTTTTAATTACCACGTTAATAGTCACGTGACGCATACAACGTCATCCCTTTTGTCGTACGCGGAAGTAAAAGTTAAATACCAGAGAGAAGCACATTCTTTACGATTCAACTTTTGTTTATAAAGCTCTATTTCAAGGTTTAATTAGTTTAAAAATTATCATTCTTTTATATATGTATTTTAAAATCCGACAGTCTATCAGATTGCGCTTCGTACGTTTGGCAGCATTTCGCGACGGTTTAAACTGGAAACTAAAAAAATAGTTTTACCTTGAATTCGAGGACACGTCACTGTATTTCCGAGTGGAGTACACTACCAGGTTGAAGAAGGAATCAGGCTTGGGAAAATATGGGTACGATTTTGAAATTCATAAATAATGCTTCAAAGTACATAGCAGACACTTTAAGACTGCAGCCTTTTATCATTTCTTTTTGCTGATGTGTTTTATTTCCCTATTAATTCAGCGATCCGGCTTTAACAGGAAATAACCCTCTCAGCAGCCGTAGCGTAGCTAAACGTTGGCGTTATTTTGAGACAGTTCAGTGCTGTCGAGCTCCCCTGACTCGTCTCGCGAAAGCGTCGGTGCCTCGCCGCACATTCTCGTTTTCAGGTTAACTGCTTGTCAAGCTGATTAGATGTAGTGCGTTGGCGTACGAGTCTTACTTTCCTCATCATAATATCGTTTGTTTAGCTACTACAATCAAACCATTAGGATCGCATGCTGCTTCGCCATTAAGTGAATTCATTAATCAACTTAATCAAAGGTAAGTTTCCTGAAGTCCCCTGGATCATAACTCTTATGGTCCCTCTCCACAGGCGGGTTTTTTTCCAGTCTCTTCTCCGGCCTCTTTGGCTCCAGAGAGATGCGGATCTTGATCCTGGGACTGGACGGCGCCGGGAAGACCACCATTCTTTACAGGCTTCAGGTCGGAGAAGTCGTCACCACCATTCCTAGTACGTATATTTATTGAAACTTGACGACCTCAAGAAGCTAGACTACCTCCAGTTCTTTTAGGACTTTTACCAGATAAACCCCACTAAAACAATCGAATGCAAGTGTTTCTGCCAGCGGTGTGTCCTATAAAACATGGGCAATACAGAATAGTAGTGTTGTGCGCTGGCATTGAACTCAGTCGGACCCATCTGTTTCCAGCTATTGGTTTCAACGTGGAGACTGTGACATACAAGAATCTGAAATTTCAAGTGTGGGATCTCGGGGGTCAGACCAGTATCAGGTACAAATGAGTCCATCATGCCACATGGCCTCCCTTGTGTTGGCAAGTCACAAGGGATGTTGCATCATCATGAAGTATTATAAACAGAGCTTTTTACAGTAGCTTTCATTCTTACTGTCACCTTGCCTCCTAAGGCCATACTGGCGGTGTTATTACTCCAACACGGATGCAGTGATCTACGTGGTGGACAGCAGTGACCGGGATAGGATGGGAATTTCCAAGTCAGAGTTGGTGGCAATGTTGGAGGTAAGCGAACGGGACTCTGGATAACAGGATGTGGGCAGGATCAGGGTCTTGATATGCCAGTTTGAAGACAGTGTTGACAGATTGTTTGGCCTCTGCCCCGTGCAGGAAGAGGAACTGAAGAAGGCAATCCTGGTAGTGTTTGCTAACAAGCAAGACATGGAACAGGCGATGACACCTACAGAGGTGGCAAACTCCTTAGGCCTCCCGGCACTCAAGGACAGGAAGTGGCAGATCTTCAAAACGTCGGCAACCAAGGGTACAGGACTGGATGAGGCCATGGAGTGGTGAGTGAAGGCCGACATGGAACAGTCATTTTAGAAATAACTGCAGAATGTATCATTTATAATCTCATTAGGCGTATTGTTAAAGATAGAGGACTCATGTTTTCCCCTCCCGTAGGCTTGTGGAATCGCTGAAGAGCAGACAGTGATGTCAGCAGTGACCTGTTACTCGTCCCCCCTGCCCCCACACCCTGTGTAAATACTCCTCAGTTACACCCAGCACTCTATTCCAACCCAGGGAAGAAGTTGCAGCTCCTGCTGCAGCGGAAGGACATTACACTAGCAAGGTGTTGGGAGTTGCACACAGTCTCCAGGTTAAACAGCTGTCCTGACACTCCGTGTGCTAGTCTTTTGTATGGGTACCCATTCCTTTTTAATTCCCATGTGCAAGATTTATTGAGTTGTGTGGTCAGATTTCATTCTTTGCACTGAGATTTTCGGACTGCTGTTTTGCTATGTTTTAGTTGACACTAACTGTTTTGGTTTTCCACACCTTTTCTGCATATTTATTTATCGGCTTAAACGTGGAGCGGACTCGTAAATTTACATGAATTCACACTGAATAAATCAAAAGGGTTATTCAGTTTCAAAACACGGCCTGTTTTATTGTTCAGTATTCATTCCTGGACTCAGGTGTGTGTTGTGTCGTGTCCACCAGGAGATTTCCAAGCTTGACATTTGTCCAATTTTAGTACATAGCACTCAGTGCAGTTAATCTTACATTACACCTTCACAACTCATTGACAATTGTACAGAGCAATCATCTTTAATAAAAAAGAATACAATAGCAATTGCAACCTTACATGTCATTTCTCAAACCTCTGATATTGAGTACTGGTCCACATGATGGTTTAACCTAATTCACAGGGGTGCCTGGGCATCAAGATTCTCACTGCATTATGGCCAAGTCTCTTAACGTATGACTGCGACTCTTCTTTGCCTTGTATCCTGGCCGCAGAAACTCAATCTTTCTCTTTTTGGCCACGATCTTACTCTGGTGCTTCTTTAGCTTTCTCTTGGCTGCAACATCAGGGTTGGCAACAGCCTATCAGAGCAAGAGAAGTGATTATGAATTGATCTTGTTTACGGGTCAGGATTCAGCCATTCGGCTCGCATTCACAAAGATGACTCACGGTAGCACATTCCTAAATATACATCATTAGAAGCATGTCTATGCTAGTAGGTGCAATGATCTCCACCCTGAAAACTCATGTTCACTTTCATTGAGACCAAAATGAGGTCATGCTGTTTAGATGTCCACAGCAGGCCCTGTGACCCACCTGCATTGCTCTGTGCTTCTTGCGCGTTGCCCTTCTTTGTGTGGCCTCCTTCTGCACAGCAGCAAAGGCCAGAGAGAAGTCCTCCAGGCCCACCTGCTTCTTCAGCAGATCGATCAGCTCCTGGGACAGGTTCTTCAGGGTGGGGTCTGGGACAAAGACCATGGCAGACCATGTTGCTATATGGCTGTGACCAAAATCCTACAAGTTTCTTGTCAACTTCAGCGGCAAAAAGACATCCTTCATAGATACTGATCATGTCTTGGTTAGGGTTGGGTACCGAAAACCGGTGCCAATACGGAACCGGTACCTATATAACCGGTATGTACTGGACCGAAACAAAACGCGAATTTCGGTGCCACTTAGATGCCTGAACTGTCGATTGAAATATTTGTTCTCTGGGGCTATGATGACACAGTTGTAATAAGCATAAGATTCATCAACACACACGTGACATCATCAGGAAATGAGACCATCCGAGATGCGCGTGAATGCAGCAACTAACGTTACACTTGCTCTGACGGCAGCAGGTGGTCTACCGCTATCTTAGCTTGCTAAATTAAACAACTTTTGTTAAAATGCCTAAAACTAAACGGTCGAAAGTGTGGCTATATTTCACAAGAAAGGATTCCAACACCGCGGCGTGCAGCAAATGTTTTACAGCAGTTGCGTGTAAAGGGGGAAACACGTCAAATCTAATGAAATATTTGAGGGTACACGGAATAAACTTAAAAGCAGAGGGATACACCGTGCTTGACAGCTTGCGGACAACAGCTGGCACGATCGGTGTGGATAACCCCAGCCCCAGTCATACCAACCGTAGCAAAAAGGAGTCCAGCGATTATGATGACGACAGCAACCTTTCCGCAGGTTAGTAGTAATGTTATGTTAAATTAACATTACATACGTGGCTTATGTTTTGTTGTTGTTTTTTGTATTTACATATATATTCATATATACTTTAAACTTTTAATATATTGTTCAATTTTAAGCATTAAATTTTTTGTTCAATAAAAATGTATTCTTGAGTCATCCACCATCATTTTGTGGCTTTTGTAAAGTATCGGTTCAGGCACCGTTTTGGCACCGGTACCGTTTTAAAAGTATCGATTTGGCACCGGTATCGAAAAAACCCCAAACGATACCCAACCCTAGTCTTGGTCTCATCCTGGGGATTTACTGTTTACTGTTCTCTTCCAGAAAGAATACAATAACAATAACTCCAAGCAGCTTCTACAAGCAGCTTCCTAATTGGTTTTTAAAATAATTTTGAAACACATTCCCATTTTGCAACAGTAGCTCTGACTAGAATTTTCACCCTACAGCAATCAAGCCTAATTAAGCAAACCCTTTGTGACACCCCTCTGATGTCCCACCTTGCTCAGCATAAGTACTCTCCAGCTCTCTGAAGAGCGGTGCGATGATGGTGGTGAGGTACGGCCCGATCCTCTCTTTGCCCAGGTCCATCGCCATGGCGCCCAAGAATTTAAACACACACGTTCTCTGCCAAGACAGACACACACCAGTCCACAACAAAAGTCTCACAGTAAACCAGTCTACCAGGAAGGGCTGGCTGGTTATCACCAGGCAGTGTATTTCTTAGAGTAAGAGTGCAGTCACCTTCAGTGGAACTTTGGGCGCATCTGCTGCCTCCCTTTTTGCTAAGACCGACAGCTTTTTCATCACCCACAGTAAGGAGGGAGGCCTCTTCTTCTTCAGCTCATCATCTTCTTCTTTTTCCTCATCTTCCTCATGCTCTTTATCCCCCTCGCCATTGGCAGTCTCAGACTCAGGCGAGATCAGGTAGATCACCTTTGCCACGAACACCAGATTTTTTATCACCTTGGAACAGAAGGAAGCGGCGTTGGCAAGTGGAGAGATCAATATCTGTGAGAGTAGCTGTATTAGGCCATATTTTGGTCTGAATTGTACATGAAATGCAGAAGATCTGATACATCAACTGAAAATTAAAATGGATAACATTTAAAATTCCTCTGCTTACACCAGAGAGGCCGCGCAATCATAGCATTCATAACCAGCTATGTATCTGGGGATATTCAGTAGAATGTAACCCAACCCTTACAGAAATTCATAAGAAAATAATGAAATGCACTAACAAGAGACAAACAGTCAATATACATCTTTGTATGTTTTAGGAAATGTAATCCCCACTGCAGTGCATGTGTGTGTGTGTGTTTGGCTCTAATCTGGTCTGATGAGTATTTTGATGTCTGTGGAACCAGTGACCTCCTCGGGTTCCTAGACTTCTGTTGACAGGGGCGCCGTAAGGCGGGGGGCGGAGGCTAGAGAATTTGGAAAATAACTGGATTGGTCTGGACTGGGGGGCTCAATATGATATGCCTTCATGGGGGCCAAAATCTCTAGCAACGCCCCTGTCTGTCAATATAACGTCTTAGGTATGCATGTGGGATTCTCCATTGTTGGTTAGTTTTCAGAAAGCAAGATTGATAGCTCCATGATACTGTACAACAGTCTTCAGAAAAAAGAAACTATCCAACAAGGCAATCACGTATTGTTTAATATTAATTAATGAATTCTCACTATTAAAACAGACTGCATATACAAAAGAAGTGGACTTTTATAATAACGAGCGAATCTAGGAGCCATACACTAAATCCACAAACTTTTCTAAAGACACGCACAAACCTTAATTCTACCAAAAATGATCTTACTTAAAATATGGCAATATTACGGAACAAGGTCTGATTGTCCTGATGGTCAATAGAGTCCTGCAATTGTTGCTATGGTAATAGAACCCTCTGTCTTTCATGGGGTGATGCCAAACATTCCATTCCCAGGCCTTGTGTGAATCAGTCAGGATAAAAGATATGCCGGAGACTTCCTACCTGCTCGCCCATTGACGCATCAAGAAACTTAGACTGGAGCTGATGACAGAAGCACAGGACGAACTCCCTCATCTGAGAGGAGGGAGGGAGAAAAAGTGAATAAGGGTCACCGCTGGAGCCTCAGAGCCCTGACATCCAAAACCTTTCAGATAAGGTCAGATATGAATGAGAGTTTTGTATGAGCAGAGTTTTGGATGCCGAAAAATTGCCAGGATATGAAACTGTTATTTAATACCACTGTATATTGTTTTTCACTTCAAAAGCAGTGCAGGGAGGGATTTCATGCAAAACATCTCTCAAATCAATTTATCATGGGTGATTTGATATGTGCTATTTTGACTTAGTGAAATGGTAAAAATAATAGTTTTCCTGAGAATCCAGCAGTACACACTTAGCAGCAAATACCGGTGAAGCACTTTTAAGCAGCTTGTATCTTACCTTCTTGTCGAGGTTAGTTACCAGGAAAATTGTGGCAACAGCTCCAGTCGCTGGGTCTCCGTCCTGTTGATCTCTCCACTGGCCGACCAGCTCCTCGGGTTTGTGGGCCGCAAACAGTTGTCCAAAAACCTGGGAGGCGGTCAGCCATACCCAGAAGTGAGGGTAGCGCAGGTGAGCATGAATGTGACCTGAAGGAGAAGCAGGAGAACATCATGCCCACGGATCGATCTCATACCATAAAGAATGCGAGTTACACCTCCGCTTGCTACTGCTTTACACCAGCAGCCAAAATGCATACCGCCGTAACGCTTAAATGCTAAAAATTGACGTGAAATTGTGTTCATGTTAAATACGAATTTTTGTCATGGTTCAGGTACTGCAAAGGGTGGCCATGTGCCCCTGGTCTTACTCCACACGTTAGCGAGGGTTTCACTCGGTTCCTGCAGTTGAAGGAAGTTGCAGTCCTTGATGAGCTTCGTCAGAAGCACCAGGAAGCTAAAGAGCATTCTGTCAGCAGCCTTCTCGTCTGCTTCTTCGTCGATCTGATGGATACAGACAACCTTTTCACCCATGTGCACATATGGATACGGCTACTACTCTAACCTGCAACATGTCTAACAAGCCTGCACCCAGGACACCACGTTTACGCACTGATTTATGATGTATAAGCTTTGCTACAATCGATCAATGGACATACAACGTTTTAATCTTGTCTTATCAATTGGATTAATTTGTAGGGTATCAGATCAGTTTGTAGTAGCAGGGGTGCTGCATAAAAAATAGAATGGATCTGAACACCTCAGGAGGACCGAGTCACTCCTGGTGGCCATTTCGTCCATCTATGTCTTTATCTTAGCATGCTTATGGGGAACCCACGTCTTCATAGTTGTCGGGGTTGATCTCTCTCTCGATGAGCGGAAGCAGGGCGCTGAGGCGATGAGCAAACTGCATCCCCTCCACCTCAACAAAGAGTCCACAGACCTGTGCACCTAGTCGCTGATGGGAGACCTAAAAGCAGAAGAGACAATGGTTATTGTAGGGGTCAAGGGTAGGCCACCATTTTCTTTACCTCCTGCTCCCATTTCTAGATCGATGCTGGTCAGATAAAAATATCCATGGTAGGAGATGACCAAAACTGCTCACCTTGTCACTGGAGAGCCAGGTGTTGACAAGAGCATACATGTTGTTCTGATGATCCAGGTCGATCTTTCCCAGCAGGGATTTTATCGCCAGTGCTGCCATCTTCTTACAGCCTGGGGAGTCGTCATTGACCACGGACAACGCCAGAGGCACAAAGAACAGGCCGCAATGTTCATGTAGCAGGTCCTAGCAGAAACAACGATGAGGAGGATTGAGGAAGCTACCTTAGAAGCACTCGTGATTTTGGATGTGGCCGCTAAACATGTTAAGTAAATGAAATACAAGAATACCAGGGGGAAGGTCTGGATTATGTAGGCCAACATTTCCAGCGTAGACTCTCTCCCTGTGTCATACGCATAGCTGAAGGAAACGAGTAGGTGAAGTTAGTCACAAGACCACAAGAGTGCTCTTCAATAATCACAGAGACCTTATCAAAGTACAACGTATGGTGCACCCATCGTTCTGCCTTACGTCAGTTGTGCCACTACAAAGTCCAAGTGTGGCTTCAGCTTCTTCCCCAGGGGATAATCCAGGAGGTACTTCATGTAAATCTGGAGCAGGAAAACCATTTTAATCCCACTCATACTCAGCATCACCATCACAGTCAAGTCAACCCACCCAAGAGGCGTCCACACCTGTCTACACTGCAACCTGACTTGTCCATTCGCACCAGTGATGGACAGTTTGGCCACTTTCTTCAACACGTCCTCCATCTCAGGGACCACCAGCTTCCTCGAGAGGATAGCCTGCAGCAGAGAACAGTTAACAGGAAGCAGGAGAGGTTAGCTGAGCTGAACCTGTTCAGCCTCGACCAAAGGAGACTAGGGGGGGGGGGGGGGGGGCGCATGATCCAGGTATATAAGATTCTCACAGGTCTGGATGCTGTTCAACCAAATAGTTACTTCAATATTAGTTCAAGTACAAGAACCCATGACCATACGTGGAAATTAGAGGGAGAACATTTTAAATTGGATTTGAGAAAGCACTTCTTTACACAGCGTGTAGAGAGAGTATGGAATACTCTTCCTGTTAGTGTAGTGCAAGCTAAAACCTTGGGCTCCTTTAAATCAGGGCTAGATAATATTTTAACAACTCTGAGCTATTAATTGAGTTCTCTCCAAGCGAGCTCGATGGGCCGAATGGCCTCCTCTTTGTAAATTTCTTGTGTTCTAACAGGAACATAAATTCATATGTTGAGCCACGGAAGGCATGGACAGGTGAGCGACACTCTTGTATTGGGGGTTACCTTCAGTAGGCCAAAGGCAGTGGCTTGACGAGATCGGTCATAGATGTCCTCCTCAGCATAGCCCAGCAATACCTGCAATTGCTTCTGAGAAACCGGTTGTTTTTTTGCGCACTTCACGAGGATAGAAATGGTCTGGCAGGGACAGAGAAGGGGAAAAAAAGAGAATGACTCCCAGAAACAAGGACACAACGATAAAGAACAAACAGGAAACAGGTGAAACAGTTAGCTTCTCAAGTAAAGTACCCAAAAGCATGAAACTACAAGCTAAATGTATCTGTCTAAATTTCTTTGAAGTTCATGCGCAGCGATGATAGAACTGTATAGAACTGAAGACAAACAAATGTCCATGGCATGTATGTAGAAGCAGGGCCTGGTGGCCTTTGAATCACCTTAAAGCAGTTGACAACCAGATTGAAGTTCTCCCCACGGGCTGCACCAGCCTTGGCATAGTCCTTCAGCAGGACGAAGAGCGTCTTGGTCAGCTGGTCTGAGCTCTCCGCCAGTGACGGCAGAGGGAACTTCAGGACCCATGTGAAGGCCTGCAGGGCTTCTGTTATCACCTGCTCACACAAACACGCGGCATTAGCACAGTGTCACATTGTGTTACATTCACACACGCGCAGTGCAGAGCAGTTCCAGCTCTTGCAGTAGCACGCAAATGAGCTCGGTCAAGCAGCTGAGTGGCGTCAGGAGCCAGTGCATCCTAGGCACCAACCCACCAGCTGAGGGCAGCACTGAGGCAGGTCCTTACCTTGACATGCATGGAGTTCAAGCAATCCAGCAGCAGGGGAACAAACGGGTCCAGCATTTCCAAGGTGGTCATTTCAGATGAGTTGACCTTTGACTTCTTTAGACTCAGGTGGAGTAGCTGAAGGTGGTGGTGGGGGGGGGGGGGGGCACAGGGTACAGTTACTGAAGAATAGGTAACACACCAAGTGCATAAACACCACAAGGATGCTGAGATCAAACAGATATAAAACATCATAAAACATACGGCTCCAATAAGATGCCCACCTTCAGTCCCGTGTCGACCAGGATGTGCATGTTTGTTTTACTGCTGATTAGAGCCTTCTGGCCACCCCTCTTGGGGGTGGGGGGCAGAAGCAGGCAGCTGGGAGGGGGGAGCCTGGGGTCTCGAGGGGGTAGAGCTGACACCTTACCCCTGCAACACATAACAGTAAGGAAACTCATCTCAGGATCCACAAGACTCCCAACTGCTAATCCATAGAAATATGGGATTGTTTACATTGGCACAACTACACAGATATGAGGGCAGTGTGCGTGTGTGTGTGTGTGTGGGGGGGGTGTATATATTACATAGTGAAGATCCAAAGTCCCCACAATGTGATAAAAATCTGATTTCTACCTTTGCACCTCCCACAAGGATAACCAAAATTTTATAAAAATCTCTGACTGCATTTTGGTTACTTAAGGTTTAGGTTAGGGCTGTGTAGGGGTTAAGGTTAGTAAGCTGGGATTGGGGTTTTTTCCCCTATAAAAATGAATGGATGGTCCCCTTGTGTGGGGTGTGTTCGTGGGTGCACACGTGAGAGGAGCATACCTGGTCTTCTGCGTGAGGAGAGGCAGGCTCTCGCTGACCAGCCCGTGACTCAGGAGCAGGATGGACTGGGGTGTCATGCCCTGGTTAAGCAGCAGCCCATCCACCAAACGCTGCAGCACAGTGTGGACCCGACGGGACACCTTTAGACTGCTTGTGTTTTCCAGGATCTTCAGAAACGGGAAAAGAGGAAAAATAAGGTGATGGTTCTGAGGCAGGGTTGGAAGATAGGGTTAGACAATGACGGTCTGAAAGGTCGGCCTCCTTCCTCGGCTTCCATTCACATCAGAACAGTAATAAGCGTGGCTCCGCCTACCTCTTTAAGAGGCAGGATGATCCGGGTGACACACTCCTTCCCAGTATACTGGCCCAGCAGCTCATAGGACTCCATACTCTTGCTACTACGTGCCTCCATCAGCTTAGACACTATTCCTTTCACCTCCTTCTCTTCAGCAACAGACCCAAAAAGCTCATTGTTGAAGATCTGCCCAAGCATTGAGAGACGACCATTGGGAAGAAAGACCACAAAATGCTAAAATTCAACCAAAGAACAGGCAAAATGCCAGTGACCAAAATAAAGGAAATGTAGTCGTTCTAAGTACATATATAGGTGAATTAGTGCGTACCTCCAACAGCAGGCCCAAACAGGGGTCCAGATCTCCACTCTTCATGGTCGGACTCAGGCAGGACAATAGCTTATACACAGTGAAAGTCAGAACATGGACCTGCAAGGACAAGAACAAATTTCACATTCCATTCTCTGACAGGATTTTTTTCTTCCAAGCTAAGCTTGGTATAAGACAAAAACAGTCACCTGATACCCCTTGACCAGAATGCTCTGCATCTCCTTCAGCAAGTACTGCAGGTAACGAGAGCCCAGGGTCTCCATGATCTTGATCAGAGTGTTCCGGGCCACGTCTCGGATCTCCTGGAACCGGTGCTTCAGCAGCACGCACACTTTCAGAAGAATGCTGTCCATATCAGGACATAGTTAATACAAGCAGGTCTTCGGAAGAAAAGGTCAAAATCAGAATACAAAAGTGGACCCCCGCCCCCACACACACTGACCCAGGAAGGTTGGCCTCCATGACCTCCTGTGGAAGGGTCTGCAGGAGGCGCACCATGGCGAAAGCGATGGGGACCCTCACCGCCACCTCCTCATCCACCTCATTAGACTTTGCCAGCTTGTGCTCCTCGTCCTCTTTCAGCTGAAAGAACAACCGCATGAGGACGCCATCACTACAAGATGTGGTAATATATGCAAATGTCAGGTTCACCTCTGAATCAGAACTGGAGAGTAAGGTTCTCTCTCAGCTCATCGAAACGATTGACGGTCCGACGCTGCTCATTCTATAGAAATGACTCTCAAACCAGTCCTCTGGGCACACTGGACAGATGCACATCTCTGTTTTATCCCAGTTCCCAGTACACCTGTAAGGTATTTAGAGCTCCTGACTGCTTGGGTCAGGTGTTCTGGGAACTGGAATAAAACAAAAATGTGCATCTGTCCAGTGTGCCCTGAGGACTGGTTTGGGAAACAGTGTTCTATTAGACCACCTAAACACATTAGTGCCAGTAACATCAGCGTGCGCCAAACTCACTCTGGCTGTCAGGCACTTGTGCAGCTTGGGCATGATCTTCTCAGTGACAGTGTGGTGGATGGAGGTGATCAGAACCTCCAGCTCCTCCCTGCTCTGGGGAAGCCCAGTGGGTACGGTCTTCACAGGCTGTGCTGTCATTGCCGAGGTTGGGGGCTTTGATGTCAGTTTTGTGCTCCCACAATCCGTCTTGGCGGTTTCCGTCTCCATGGCGACCGTCTCCGGGACATCTGCCTCCACAGCCTCCTCAATGTCACTTTCGCCTGTGTCCATGGCCAGCTCTTCATCCTCCTCACCTTCTGCATCCAAGCCACCGACACCAGCAGGATGAGAGCGTAACTGGTTAATGGCACCAGACGTGTGGCGTTGCTTGAGGCCAGATTCACAGAAAGAAACGCGACACATATGACGCATACCGGCCCCTGAAGGTACAACAGCGTTATGGCTAATGCCCGTTCTCACTTACCATCAGCCTCTTTGCTTTTTGCTGCTTCTATCTCTTTGCTCATTGTTTGGTGGTCAAAGTGGAAAGCGTCTAAAACAATCACCAGCAGACTGTAGGGAAAAGAGAAATCAGTCAGTGGAAAATGCACTCCATGTGCAAAATCCTAACTCACGCTGGAGGACACTTGCCTGACAGCCAGTTTCTGTTCCGCTTGTCCAGTCTGCAGAACGTGGATGAAGTGCTTGAGGTAATACAAGTACTTGGACCAGGTGAGACATCTACACACAGCTCCAAGAACCTCTATAGATGCTGAGGTCACGTTCTCGTACTGTGGATACATGGACACAGTTAATAGACAGACGCAAAGATGCACACATCTTCCCTCCAGAACACATAGAGCAGATGCTACCTTGAGCATCTTTTCACTGAAGAGAGCTGTCGTTGCATAGGGCATGATGTAGTTCTGTAGGGACCGGGATGACATCACCACGGTCCCTTCCGTCAGCTGCTTTGCAAACTTCCTGAGCGCACGCCCTCTCCTGTGGATCTGAGGGAATAATCAAGAAGGACAGGAAAATTTGCGAACTTGCCAGTATAAAGCAAGGATTTCCGAAGGCTGAGCGAGCAATGGGGCTGAAATCGCCACCTCAGGAGATTTCCAGACCTCCTACCTGGATGTGCTTCATGTGCTCGAAGAAGTCGGATTCCGGGTCGGTGTAGTTGGTGAGTTGCACCAGGTCTCGGAACTCCGGGCAGTTGGGAAAACAGCGAATCAGGGAAGACAGGACCGTGGTGTAATCCTGCTGGACGGTCTGAAGGCAGGCGGACACCAATTCATAAGAAAAGTGGCTGCTCTTGAACAGAAATGGTGTGAGGAACATATGGGTGTGGGCCCCACCTCGGTTCTGCTCCGGAGACCTCGCCGCACGGCCTCCAGCAGCGTGTGTCGCACCGCCTCTTTGAATACCTCCTCGCTGTGCTCTATCTCGGATAGCCGTTTGATGACCGCTGTCAGGCAGACGGTAGCGCTGTCCGCCAGGGACATGTCCCCAATCTGTGGCATGAGACAGGCAGGGGTCCGAGGCTCAGTGCAACTCCAATGTGATCCAATAGCGAGGTTATTGTTGCTACCAACCAACATATCTGAGACCAGTCCTTCTAACCCTGAACTCAATGCCATGTGTGGCTCAGCAGGTTCGGCCGCTGTGCCTCTGACAGGAAGGTCACTGGTTCGAATCCCGTCCTCTGCAGAATAGTGCCATGTCTGTTGGACCCCCTCACAGAATGCTCCAGGGACACCAAGCTTCACTCTCAATTGTATACGAGTCTCTCAAAGGAGTGCAAGGTTGGATACATAAAAATGCAGAATTCCAATGTACTTGTGCAAATGAAGCATCATTTCATAATGGATTCCATCTAGATCTGAGATAAACCACGGTCTCTAAAGCAGGTCGTTGATCATTCCGTGTCCCCCATCTGAGAAAGGCCGACATCTTCACTCAAAAGTCGGGGCAAAATCTGAGTAAGCTGCAGGCAAGACTGACCTCAAAGGAGTAGAAGCAGTTGTGCATAAGGGCCTGCAGGTAGTTGAGGTCCAGGGTCTGCATCTGCTGGATGTGCCTCGTTGCGGCCTGGAAGGCTGTCAAACGCACGTCGAAGTGGATCTCGTCCAAGTGGCGGCTGTCGAAGGCATTAAGCTGGAGGAGGACCACAAGCGGTCGCATGACAGATGTTCTAACAGAGACGAGAGCATGGATGGTGGACGGAGAGAGGGGATACCTGTGTGGCCATGTCCGTGATGTACTTCAGCTCACTGTTTAGGTCTGACACCGTCTATGGAAACAAAAAGCACAGGTCAGGCACTGCTACTCAGACCCGCCCCCACCCCCCACCTCAAAAGCTGGGGCACAATAGCATCGGGGCTATAGGATTTTGGGGATGGAGCTGGTAGAGAAGATACTGGACCTTCAGGACAGCCAACTGACTGAAGCCTGGAGGCTCTGCTCACCTGGAAGACAGAGCAGAGGGCCTGGCGGGGAAGCTTCTGATGCATGATGGAGAAGAGCCGACTCAGGGGCTTCAGGAAGACACATGGGTCTGCACATTGCCTCAGCAGGTTCTGGACTGTCTCCAGGATATCCATCTGAGTCTCCTGCAGGGGGGAATCAAGACGAGCAGGTAATGTGGGAAAACTCAAAATCGCATGATATAGGAGGACATAGGAGGGTCATCGTAAAAGGGTACCTGGGGGGTCCCGGGTTTGTACAGGTGTGGTAGCAAGAGATTAATGAGCATGGAGCTCTGCTCTTTGTCTCTCACAAACCTACTGGTCCTGGAACAAAGAAAAACAACATGAATTTTTGGAATCACACAACACCTACTGATCCTGGACCTGTACACTGCCAGTCTATGGGGGCAACGGGATTCATTATACTACCCAGGAATAGAGTTAAATAGGTTCAGTCATTAGTCTTTGGCTAGAATATTATAGAATGCAATAACTTCAGAGCAAGAGAAGGATTTAGCGACTACAGGAATACTGAGAATGACACTTACTTAGAGAGGATATTGAGCTCTTTGCTGACTTGCACCCTGAATTTCTTCTTTTTCAAGCGCTCAGAGTTACTGACAACGCTGCTGAGATACTGCAACAGCATGGAAACATGGGGGAGCAGAAGCTTCGAACCCAGGGTCAAGGAGTCTGGGGGAGAAGGGGCGTTAAGATAATTATCATGCTGTTGTGGAAGACATTTTTGTTATTTTGCTCTGTTTCTCCAAAAAATAAAATCTGTATATTACTGATTCATGCATAGGCCAAAATTCAAGTGTGGGGGAAACAGGCACCTTAAGACCAAGGTCAGGAAGTGGACGTCATAGTTATTACCTGCATCAATGTTAGACCCTTCACTGGGCTGGGGGAACACGCAGCCATTTACAATCAATGGAAACTCTGTCTCCTGGGCGACAAAGTCAGGAGTGGTCACCAGGCTTTCCGCTATGTCCATCACCATGGCAATAGTGGCCGGTGACACATTCTTGGCAGAGAGCAGGGCGAAGACGTTCAGTAGGACGTCGCTCTCGGGGCGACCGGGCCTCTGCTTCATCAGCAAGGGGAAGTACCTAAGAAACACGACAATCAAGAGCAGAAGAAAGACGTTCGTTCCAGCATCAGACATACCCCATCGTGCAATTCAGCAGACACCGGCACTCACCTCTCATTCTTGGCCCACACGTGTATGAGCTTCAGTAGCGGGGTTGGTGTGTAGGTACTCTCAAAGGGCAGCCGACATATCTGGGGGGGGGGGGGGGGTGTCAGATGTCAGACACAGCAGAGCCATTTGCTGAAGATAGTCACATGGGCTGATTTAGCCGACAAACCTGAGGCCACACCACTGCCTCAAAGATGGCATCTATCTCTTCTGCACTGAAGCTGTAGGTCTCGAATCTAGCGAAGTAGTCCTGAACGCGCAGGACACCTAGACGCCTCAGGTTCTTCAGCGGGTTTATGCATCCCGCCTTGAGCTGTACGAGCAGCAGGAAAAGCAGTACAGTTAAAAATCCTGATCCTCGCTATGTATACGCCTGATAGGTCATTCCTTCTTGCACGTGCCTGGTCTCTCTGCTCCAAGAGGGTAGACACCGAGGCAGCGAGGCACAGCAGAATCTGCAGCACTTTGGGCAGGTGCTGCGAGACGAGGTGACCCAGCTTGTGGATCAGCACGTCCACCATGTTGAGCAGGCCGTGCTGCCGGCCGAGGGGCAGGACGGCGGAGGCCTCGGTGCTGTCGGAGGCGCACTGCACCGCAGCCAGGCAAGACCCTGGAGAAAGCAACACTCAGGGAACTTCAGGGAATACAGCATGTCATACATACAGGGATGTCATACAGCAACGTTGACTGCTTCATTATTTATCATGGAGGCATCTCAATGCAATACTGCGGTCAAAAAGAACGAAAAGTACAGGATACAAAAATGAGAGGGGGCAGAAAGTGTATTTCGGAAGACATTATAAGAGCTTCACGTTGGCTTTAGGGGCAACCAGAAAAAACCAGGTGGCCCTTTGCTGTTGGGTTCGGCAGTCAGTCACCATACCTTGGCTATAGTGAATCACGGGCTCCAGCAACAAGTCGATAAACATGCCCATCTCCTCCGGCAAGCAGCCGGCCAGGAAGCGCAGCACGATAGAAGAGCGAGCGGTGGCACAGGCCTTGCCCTGCGACCTGCTGCCCGTCTTACTGCGCATTCGTCCGTAGAGGATCCTGCAGAAATGATGTCATGGCAAAAAAAATTATAATAATAAAACACAGCATAGACGCCATCAGGATTTCTTTCAAAGGGATCGACAGGGAGCACTCACCTCAACAGAACCGGAATAAGACGCGGCCTGTGAGAGGCGTCCACCACAGCCCCATCCTCGGACACATTGAAATGCGTTATCTCCTCCTTGAACCGTTTGTCATCTAAAAGGTTCTCAAGGTTCTCCCTGCGGAGACATTGAAACATTAAACTACTGTCATGGATATTTATATTCATCCTGAAATAGACACATTATTATGTCAGCCTGCTGTCCTTCTGACACACATTACAGATCATCACATTTGACAGGGCAACCAAAGTTAACATACATTTGTTAGTAACTCATTTCACTGTGAAAAGCTATAGACCATTTGCTGTGTGGTATTCCAATTTCCATTTAATAACCCAAACAGAACAGGCATTCACCTTTGCCTTTGTTTGTAGGTGAATGACAAATGAACAGAGCTACATTGTCAGTAATCGGAGACCAGACCCTGTGCTCCCAAGCATTTGGAAAATTTTCAGGTTCTAAATTTCTTTGCGGGAGGCAGTGGAAACTGGAGAAGGTCAAAGAGAACAGAGAGCCCCTCTAGAAACTTGTTTCTCTTTTTTTTTTTTCTTTTCAGGTAGAAGACCTGTTCTCAAAAACAGGCCAGACTGTGAACATCCCAATGAAACATATAAGCATCAAACAATAAACAAATGTTTTGGTGATTCCTGTCCATCGTTATGAAAAAGTAAACCAGGGGTTCTCAACTGGGAGGTGAGGGGGCGAGAACACAATGTTTTTGGTGGCACAGTAAAAGGACATTGCTAAAGTTAGAACTGGGAAGTATCTTTTGCATTTTTGTGGTATATCAATATTTTCTTCAGAACACTATATAGGGTGATACAATACCATTTATACCGATATACTTTGTGTGTTAAAATTAGGACTTCTATATTAAAAAAAATTAATAGAAACCTATAGTACTTCTTCCTGATTGTAAATAGTGAGAGCTTCGTTGGTGATGTTCCACAGAACTCAGAGCTAAAATAAAACCATTCAGTTATCGCCTTCTCACAGGGAAGCTGATTGATTTGCCAAATAGGTTTTAGATTAGATGTTTTTTTGTTGATAAACATTCACCTTCTGTTTTGAGAGTATTATCATAAAAAAGTGTGTTGGTGGAACAGTGGAGTGAAACCTTGTTTGACTGATATTTCAAAGAAATGACATTGGCAATGTACCCAAATTAAAATGTTATATATGTAAAATATGTATATTAATATAAACACTGGCAATTTTTGTCACCATTGCAGAACGCATACAACAGAAACAATATCATAGCCTGTGTAGGAGGGGCTCAAACCGAGGGTCCTTGGATTTAAAAAAAAAAATAATAAAAAAAGGTTGAGAAGAACTGCTGTAAACTCATATTTAAAAAAGAGTTTGTGCACAACTTGATGTGTCCAGAACCTTCCAACTTACTTGTAGGGCATAATGTGGGGATCCTTGTAGGTGAGAACACATTCCAGGGCCATCTTCTGGATGTTCTGGTCCTGATGGCAAAGCAGCTAAAAATTTGGCAGGATAAAGAAAAACAAACCCAGTGAGACATGAATGTAGCAGCTATCGGGGAGAAGTGAAGTGGGACAGAGAACGCAGGTGAACTTACCTGCATGTAGAGCTTATTCAGGCTGGGCTCCAGGTATAATGAGCGCGGGTTGGTGAATCTGGCGAACACTTTCAGATGTGCAATAAGTTGCCTGCAAGCACAAGGCAAAGCAAGCTTATTTGTGGAGCATATTTCCATATAAGAAGCAATTTGATGTACTTTATGTGAAAGACAGAGGGGATAAAACAAGGGGAAAAAATACTGGGGGCAGCTAAAGAACCCGAGGAGCCGGTTTTAACTGCAGGCCATAAAATGACAAGAAGCCATTTTATTACTGTAGAACTGAAGTTGAGCAAGGATCTAAGGGCACTTCTTCACTGCACCCGGTACCATACTTTTCGTACAGTACTTTCAGTATTTTACCTTTTCCAGTGACTTCTGGACCAGGACCAAAAGTACAAAAGCAGTAGGAGGTACTTTTTTGGTACTTCGGTACTCGTCTCCCCTAATTTGGCTAATTATTTCCCCTATCCCTCCTAGGGGAAGATATTCTGCCTGTCCTGCTGCCTGTGACCCCTCCACTACCAGTGACACCCCTCCATCCTGCCCGTCCTTGTCCCTGTGAAACCCCTCCTTTCTTCCCTTTTGCTGTAACACTACAAATCCTGCCATCCTGCAGCACCAGCACCTGCCTGACCCCTGCATTGAGACTCCAACCTTAAAGTTTGGACAGTGTGAATTAGGATTTTGTCATCCTTTCCATTTGACTACTACTGTCGGCCCCTGGAGGATGGACCCCACCTTTTGAGTCAGACTCCTCCCAAGCTTTCTTCCTTCTAGGGAGTTTTTCCTTGCCACTGTCGCCTCTGGCTTACTCACTGGGGGCTTTGGGCGGGGGTAATGTAAAGCGCTTTGAGACCATGTAATGTTCTGAAAATGTGCTATACAACATAAAACTGATTGATTGATGGTGCGGGACTTCCAAATGCGTTCACTGTCGACTAGTTATGCAACTAGCCTGCCTCTGAGAACAATACAGTCGGCATCTTGAAAAAAGTTACAAATACAGAAAACAACAATAAAGTCAAAATAATAATTAAGTAATAATAACGTATGTATGGCCAAATGAAAAGATCAATGCTTTAATTGGAAGACAAAGTAAAAATTGCAGAATTACTCAAACATTTACGACCTGAGCTGTTATCTTCTGAACCTTAGAATTAAGATGGTGGCAGTGTGTGGCTTAGCGGGTTAGGCTGCTGTGTCTGATCGGATGGTTGTTGGTTCAAATCCCAGGGTTGGCAGAGTGATGTTACCACTGGGACGTTGAGCAAGGCTGTTAATCTCCAGTTTCTTCAGGGACTGTCTGACACTACTTCCGCTAAGATATGGGGTGTTTTAGATAACAGTGTCTGCTAAATTATGTAAATATAAGGTACAAACTAAATCTAAGCCTTCCCTATTTATATAAAGTTTTGTCTTTGTTTAAGGAAGCTTAGTCTTGCCGAATTAGGCCTAGCAGAAGCATGTAAAAATTGAGCAAAAGAAATTATCATAAATTGCCAACGGTGACAAAATATCTCCGGCCTTGTAAGCAAGTCCTGAAACACCCAAGGGCCACCTCTGATACTCCAGTTTTCCAACCTGTCGAGGAGTATTTTATTGTCGACAGTATCAAAAGCTGCATTAAGGTCCAAACAGCACCAGGACTGTTATTTAACCTGCATCAGTATTCAGGGAAGTGTCATTTATCAATTTCCTGAGAGCAGTATCACTTTTGTGATGTCAGAAGCCAGACAAAGTCGTCTAGACAGACATTCATGTTTAAAAAGTTTCTCAGTTAACTGAACATGACTTAACCAGGCCCATGAAGAGCAAATTTCAGACAGGTATTTAATCGTTTAGTAATTTCTATTATGTACTTTTTGAACAGTAGCCTGCTTTGGATACTTGGACAAAGCGAAATGTCAAAGAAAACACAGAAGTGGCCAGATAGACATTAATATTAGGAACACCAAGAGCCTTACTGATAAAGGACAGTGAATTCCCAAAAGTACAAAGAGGCTCCTTCACATGTCGTGTCAGATGAAACATTTCCAAAATAGCAAGAAGTTCTCTGGCAGTAACTGTGTGCAAATTAAAATCATCCATGATAACAAATCAGGTAATTTGCTATTGAGTATTTATGTTTGTGGATGGCAATAAAATACAAGGTGTCCCTTTCATCACAATCCAGACAAAGTCCAAGGAATCTCAATCGCCTAACGACTGCACTGGAGTGCATCCATGAAGAAGCTAGACCCTAATTTTTCTATCAAATGAAGAACCATTGAAATAAGTTTTCTTTGGGGGGAGAAGATTCAAAGAGGACTTTTGCACTACAGATATCTAACCATGCTTCAGTAGGAAGCATAGAAACTTGTATGAAATAAAACCATTAGCTAAAAACAGTTTGTTGTACGAGATCCTATATTGAGAAGGATGGCGTTATACTGTTTAGGGAAGAATCCAGGACAAAATGAGACTGATGTCAAACCGGACTGATTTACCCCGTGAATCACACCCTATCCTTTCCATCATGAGTAAAACAGGACACAGAGTCCCAGGACGTTCTGAGAGCAGCTATAGGTACCACTGTGAGGACACTGGGGACCCTGCAGATACTGGTGCTTGTTGACTATTTGTACATAATGACTGATCTTAGCGTTAGATGAACATGCTGTACTTTGTACCAACAGAGACGATGCCTGTTAATGCTGTTCTTGGCACTGGGGCCTTCTTGGGGGAGGACAAGGATGAGGTGGGCTGGTGGTCAGGCTCCGGGGGGGAGCCTTATGCTTTTGTGGTGAAACCTCAGGGCTGACAGCCACAGAAAGACAGATTAATGCCAGCAGACAGGAGAATGAAAGCAGCAGCCCAGCAGTATTACTCACCCTGACGCTAAGAGTCACAGAAAGGAAATCTTACTTGGCTGCTGCTCTTCTTGGGACCCTCTTCTCAGTCTGCTTGGTCTCTTCCTCAGGATCTCGCTCGTCGTCTCCCTCTTTCATTTCAGCCTCAGCGCCTGGCTCCTCGGGCTGCGGGACGGAGCCGGTTCTCCTCTTCAGGTCCTGAGTGGGAGCCACCAATTGGTCGGCTCGGTAATATTCCTGGCTGTTAGACACCAGAAGGTACAAAGATATGCGCCTCAGTTTCAGGCTAATCACCAGGCTTCAGCTAATAGCTCCTAGAACTGTGGTAGAGTACAGTAAGATTCTTTAGGTCTGAATCGAGCTTCTCCAACTAAAACCAAGGACTGAACTGTCCACTGCCGGACTAGGCAGAGTCACAGCCATGGGCAACAGGGAGAGCGCAGTGAAGATGCAGTGGGGAACCACCTGATAAATCGGAGCAGCAGAGGACTCAGCTCGCGGCTACGCGGCTCCACCCGCTCAGGGAAGCGGGCCATGGCTTTCCAGAGCAGGAAGCGGAAGTTTGTGAAGTCTGTGCGCTCATCTAAGGCTGCGGTCTGGCCCAGCTGCCTGAGGAACAGAACGCCCACGTCCCCGCTTTGAACCACGGCCTCGGCAGGACGCAAGTCTGCCCCCGTTTCTCCGCCGGCAGGCTCTCTGCCGCCATCACCATCATCTTCATCATCTTCTTGGAGCTCTTTCTCTGAGAAACAAAAACACTAGCTTTGGGATCTCTAACACTGCACTGTTAATAAATATAGACCACAAAAACTCCATCGAAAGTTAGTTACACTCGAGTGCTCACCAGCTAAAAGGGCCACCATCTCTAAATGCTCATAGAAAACTTTCCAGAAACTCTTGTTCTCCATGTCTTTGGCGTAAGATCTGTCATTGAGAGAGACACTTCAGACCATGCTGAGCAAGTGGTGGAGAGGTACATAAATGACTTCAGAGTCAAGGCTAATGCTGGGGAGGGTGCTGGGGTACTCACACTAGCAGTTCAATCACTGGATCCCAGAGGTGGCTGAAGTTTATGAACAGCATCCCAATAAGATACCGCAGAGGCACCTGGGAAAGATCACAGAACAGATGACTCAACTATTATAGATAACTGCTCTTGTGGGGAGACATCTAAAAGGATGCAGACTATGAGAGTTCGGATCCACTGCAGAGAAGGGCACACACTGTTATGAGAGTGACAGCATGGGGTCTATTCTTTATCACCAAAGCAGCAGATGACTCTGTATACCCTCTGCCAGGGATGTGAAAATAGGAGGATTCCCATAGCCTAATAGACCTGCTGCAGCTGGAGGAGGATTCAGTACCTCTTGGAAGGTTCCCAGGGGCAGTGTGGGCTGCACCAGGTCATGGCGCAGCTTGCGCAAGTGCAGCAGCTTCTCTCGGTAGTCCTGCACCGTGGCTGGGACGAGCTCTGCCAGGAGACACACTGCAAACACAGTCTGCGTCTCCAGAGCTTCCTCAGCCTGGAAGCACGGCACATTTTAGGTTAATCTCCCAGGGATCCAATAACCCATAAAAACTCTCAGACATTGATGGTGATGCCAGTATAACCGTTTTCTCAGAAGGTGTCTCAGAAGTTTGAGACGTCTGAATAAATAGAAACAGTGGACTGTTCTTTACCTCGGTCCTCTTTGGAAGCTCGGCCACAAAATGGGAGAAAACTCTCAGTGTAAGAAGCCGAATCTGCGGGAGAAGAATCACATTCAGGTTCTGGTTTCGCAATGCGAACGGCCATTAGAGCGAGGTTTGTACTATCGGGGACCTTTGAGACATTAGATGACAAGTTTGAGTGCAACGTCTGGTACAGTTCCAGCAAAGAATCCTGGGACAGGTGGGCAGAGCAGCCATCAAGGGACAGTCTGGTGTAGTAGAGGTCAGCCAGAAGAAGGGCAGAGAGCTTGGTGGGAAACTTCCTGCAGCAAGTGACAGGAGGAAAACATTCAGGTTCTGTACCTTTCTCTGACAGATATGAAATGCAAAACAAAGCATGAGGTAATGCCATGTGAATAGTGTTCCACTTACTGGATCACACTCCGAATGCGTTCAGCTGGAATCGGGGACAGAACTTCCGCAGACTCCTTCAGGCTAAGTAAAGAACTAAGGGCCTGCCTGGCAACAAACAGACCTCCTGGGAAAGATCGGAGCCAATGCAGAGCAGTGTGAGAACAAACTGTACTGAGGACCTCAAAGTAAACAATGTCAAAAAGGTCAGACTTCGAAGAGTACTGCATTTTTCTTGAACAACGTGGATACTAACCATTCCCCAAGGCCCCATTCTCCACAAGGTGCAGTAATCGATTGACGAGTTTAGTCAAGACTGGGATGACCGTCCCCGTATCCAGCGGCCTGAAACACAGCGAAGACCTGACATGACACCAGACAGCACCAGCAGGATGGAAGATGCAAGTACGAAAGGCAACTGATCCAAGGGCGCTGCTCACCTGACATGAGGCAGGACCAGCAGGGCCGCCCAGAGGTGGGAGAGGTCAGAGAGCGCCTGGTCTTCTGGCAGGTCAACCAGAGAAAGGATATACTGAGGGACTGGGATGCTGTTTTTACCACGACAGGGCAGCCTCTTGTCTTTAGTGCCACTCAGCCTACAAAAACAAAACAAGAAAAAAGTCCATACAAGTTTTAATGAAATACTTAAAAGCTGAAGTATCCAAGGTATCCACAGCATATCAGCGCAGAAGCCCCCAGTAACCGTGGGGGGGTGGGGGAATCAACAGCAGGCTGAGCCAAACTAACCCGAGATGCTGCCCGGTGAAGACCAAGGGGTACTTCTCAAAGGCCATGGAGCCATCAGCAGGAGGCTCCGCCTTCTCCAGGATCAGGCAGGTTAGAAGCTCCAGCGCCAGCTGACGTGTAATTGGGTCATCGTCCTTGAACATCTGCTCCAGGTACAGCAGCATGCTGGGGAGGAAGAGCTACACCAACCGAGGAAAGAGTCAGTCAAGCAGGCGGTGATGCCTCCTAACAGTTTGGCTTCTGATGTTGCTTCTGAAAAATTCTCAGCATTATCGTATGGTATTTGTGCACCAGAAGAATAAAGAATCATAAAATCTGGCAAGGCCGGTGAATCCATCAGCATGTACCTGTTCAAACTGTTTCATGTTGAACATTCCCTTGGCGAAGGGCAGGATGAGGTCCTGGTCCAGCCCACTTCTGAGAACCTGATGGCAGTTCAAAAACAAGAGTGAGCGAATGAGCGAGCGAGCGAGCCCAGAACTGGCTATGCACTGATCAGGGACCTCTCCAGGGTGACAGGTAGAGAGGGACACACAATCATAGTGACGAAAAACCCATCACTGAAACATACAGAGAATCAAAAACACACCTTTTTCACAGTTTCCTGGATTACTGGGGCAGGCAGGGAAACGTTCTCGCTCTGCATGAGTGTCGACATCACCTCCAGCAACAACTGACGGCAGGTGTAGGAGAGCCAGGGGAGCGGAACCAGCCGAAGCAGGGTCTGGAGGTTAAAGGTCACACAGAGAGGGTCGGTTGGGGGTGGGGGAGGTCAAGGAACAGAAGATGCCTGCAAGCGTGAGGCAGGTAAAGGAACGCAACCATCCATCATCAAAAACAATGGCACTCCACCTAGGGCTGGGCAATTTCATATTGATATATTGCACAGATTGCAGGTGAAACAATTGGCTGGCCACAATTCCATAGTATACCAGAAAAGTATTATGTGGTATACCCCGCTACAGTGCATATGGCCCTGAAGTATACCAAACTATAGTATACCAGAACAGTATTATGTGGTGTGCCCCACTACAGTGCATATCGCCCTAAGGTATACCAAACCAGAATTATGTGGTGTGCCCTGCTACAGTGCATATGGCCCTGAAGTATACCAAACTATAGTATACCAGAACAGTATTATGTGGTGTGCCCCACTACAGTGCATATCGCCCTAAGGTATACTAAACCAGAATTATGTGGTGTGCCCTGCTACAGTGCATATGGCCCTGAAGTATACCAAACTATAGTATACCAGAACAGTATTATGTGGTGTGCCCCGCTACAGTGCATATGGCCCTGAAGTATACCAAACTATAGTATACCAGAACAGTATTATGTGGTGTGCCCCGCTACAGTGCATATGGCCCTGAAGTATACCAAACCATAGTATAGAAGCTCCGGTGATTATTACGCATGTGCGATATAATATCGATGATATCACCCAGCCCGAACTCCACCCATTGCTCTACCTACTACCTTTGCAAATTGAACCTAAACTCCATCAGTTTCAATGGCTGCTTCGCAAAAAAAATAAAAAATTACATAAATGTGAAGAATGATATTTATCCATGCATCTTCCACAAACTTATCCCAGTCAGGGTTGTGGGGGGTCCAGAGCACAAGGTTAGGGTACACACCATACTGGATACCAGTCCACACAGGGCATATACACACTTATACACTGAGACTCTGATCAGCTTAACTGCAGGAGAACACTGAAGCAGAGGTGGGAGATTTTAGGTCCTGAGAGTATGAATCCAGACCAAGATTTTGTTTCAACCAACCAGTTGAGTACTCTCTGACTTTTTATACTTAACTGGTTGGTTGAAACACAATCTTGGTCTGGATTCGTATTCTCAGGACCTGAAATCTCCACCTCCGCACTGAAGTACCTGGAGGAAACCCACTTGTCATGAGAACATGCAAGATCCACACATGCAGAGTGGCGGCAGGATTCAAACCCGCAACCCTGAAGGTGTGAGTGCCGCCCACTTAACCACCATGTTACCAAATAATACACAAAGAAATTTAACAAGTTAAAAAACCTGTTTAAGAACATGAATTCCCCAAAACATTTTGCAGATATATATATAATTGTTACAACTGTCGCATTTCAATCATAAAAACCAATAAACCGACCAGTCCAACCAGCATAGAAGCCATAGGTGAAGACGCACCTCACAGACAGACTCCGGTCTGGTTATCTTAGCCCCCTGTTGGTGCTCCATCAGGAGCTGGTAGATATTCAACAGCCTCTCCACATGCTGGGACACCTCCCCTTTGTCCTCGCTCCTCTCCGCCTGCCTCATCACCTCCTCCAAGGAGCCCTATGAAGCAGCATGTCAACAAGTAGGTTCCCAAGGCACCATCCAAGATTTGGAGGACGTCGGGGCTGCTGATGTCATGAATGTCATTAAAAGCATCTGCATAGAGCTACTATAAAATAAATGTACCCTAACCGCACCTCACCACTAACCAAAAAAATAAATAAATCACTATCACTGGACCAATTAACAGGTCGGCCCTATTTTGGAAATGACATCACATGCACTCACCTGCAGACACTCCCACATGACAAGGAGGTGCTCCTGATCAACGTGACTGACCACTGCATCCACCATGTGAACCAGCACCTCCCCGACAGTGGTCCACGGCAGAGACGGACCTACAGAACCAGCTGGGCCCAACTTCTTCAGGATGACAGGAAGGGCCTGGGAGTGAGGGGGGGGGGGGGGTAAAAGTAGGCCAAGTGAGTCATAAGTCGACATGGTCAGCAAGTCTCTTTGTGGTGCTCAGCCGTGACGCCTTGGCACAGAAGCCAGCACATTTCTGTGTCTGCAGGGGGGGTCTAAATAAAGTTCTTATCCCCTCAATTTCTAAAATTCCCCTACAATGTTTCCGAAACTCCAGAGGAATCTGAGGCATTGCGCACATTTTATCTCGTAACATTGATGCAGTCTCAG